>NW_026526688.1:199774471-200224471 GCF_024362965.1 Panthera pardus | reverse complement strand
CTTAATCCATTTTGAGTTTATTTTTGTCTATGGCATAAGAAAGTGTTCCAGTTTCATTCTTTTGCATGTGACTGTCTGGTTTTCCCAACACTATTTGTTGAAGAGACTGTCTTTTCCCCATGATATAGTCTTTCCTCCTTTGTTAAATACCAATTGACTGTATAATTTTGGGTTTATTTCTGGGATTTCTATTCTGTTGTATTGATCTATATGTTTATTTTTGTGCCAGGATCATTCTGATTTGATCACTACAGCTTTGCGGTATAAACTGAGGTCTGGATTGTGCCGCCTCCAGTTTTGTTTTTCTTTTCAAGATTGCTTTGGCTATTTGAGGTCTTTTGTGGTCCCATACAAATTTCAGGATTGTTCAATCTAGTCCATTGAAAAATGCTGTTGGCATTTTGATAGGGATTACATGGAATGTGTAGATTGCTTTGGGTAGTATAGACATTTTAAGAATATTTGTTCTTCCAATCCATGAACATGGAACATCTTTCCATTTCTTTGTGTCATCTTCAATTTCTTTCATTATTGTTTTGCAGTTTTCAGAATACAGGTCTTTCACTTCTTTGGTTAAGCTTATTCCTGGGTGTTTTATTATTTTTGGTATAATTGTAAGTGGGATTGTTTTCTTAAGTTCTCTTTCTGTTGCTTTGTTTTTAGCTCATAGAAATGCAACAAGATTTCTGAACGTTGATTTTTGTGTCCTGCAACTTTCCTGAATTCAATGATCTGTTCTAGTAGTTTTTGGTGGAGAATCCTTAGGGTTTCCTGTGTATAGTATCATGTAATCTGCAAATATAGTTCACTCATTTTGATTGCCCTTGGCAGTGGTTCTCAAATTTGAGCATGCATCACAATAACCTTGAAAATTTGTTAAAACCCATATTGCTGGGCCCACTCTAGAGTTTCTGATTTGTTTTGGTCTGAGGTAGGACCTGATAATTTGTGTTTCTAACAGCTTCCAAGTGATGCTGGTATTATTGGTCCTGGGACCACACTTGGAGACCCACTGCACTCTCTATTTTTCCACGCTGCTGTGGATGGATCTCTGGTTGCTTACAATTCATAGCTGTCGTGAACAATGAACACTGCCACAACCTGCTCAAGAACAATGGCCATAATCTGTTAGTCCCATCTGCTCCTGAAAACACAGATCTTGGGTATTTTTGACAAATTTTGCTAGGATCTCCCAAAACTTTTTGGTGCCTAAAAATCTCTACACGTATCTACCACACAGAGACATAAACCATACTGTGGTAACTATAATATCCCGGTAAAATTAGGGGCATCTGGGTGGCTCAGTCGGTTACATGTCTGACTCTTGGTTTCGGCTGAGGTCATGATCTCATGGTTCATGGGATCGAGCCCCGCATTGGGATCTGCACTGACAGTTGTGAAGCCTGCTTGGGATATTCTCTCTCTCTCTCTCTCTCCCCCTCTCCTGCTTGCTCTCTCTCTCTCGAAATAAATAAATGACTTAAAAATTAAAAAAATAATAAAATAAGGGTTGGATTAGAGCCCACCCACACGACCTCATTTTACTTTAATAAACTTTTTAAATATCCCATCTCCAAATACAGCCATATTCTAAGGTCCTGGGCAGTTAGGACTTGAACACACATATTGGGGTGGAACACAATTGAGCCCATAGCAACGTTTAATCACAGGTGTTGCCCCAGATCCAATGCTAGGTGTTCCTTGACACAGGACATGTGCTGTTTATCCCGAAAATCTAAGGAATTCTGAGTTCTGGAGCACCTGTCTGGCCCCAGCTCTGTGGAAGGATCTCTATTACAAAACAGATCCTGAGAGTGTCAGGGTGTGAGGTGGGTCATCTCTGACTGTTCCTTCCAGGGTCCAGATGAGGTGACCTGTTAGAAGTGACCTGGTCAGGTATGTGCTGAGAGCCTCCCACACTCCTGAAATCTCCCATGCCCCGGGTGCCGCTCCCTCCACCTGCAGCCCTGCCAGGAGTTTGTGGCTTTTTCTTTGGTGTGACTCAGAATCCTCGGCTTGGGCAACCCACTTCTGTGCCCTACTTCTAGCCGGGGCAGGTGAGGGTCAGAGGTGCCCCTTGGACTCAGCCAGACTCACACGTGCTCCTTGCCATCCTCTCCCCCACCCTTCACGGTCCTGGAACTGGTGTCAGCAACATTTCCCAGAGGACAGTGTCCAGCGGCCTCTCTTCTCGGCCACACTTCAACTTCAAGACAAGCGACTCCTCGAGAAGCCTACAGTGGATACAGCGGGACACAAGACCCTGTACCTGGGCCGTTTCAGACACAGCCCACGGAGGGTCCCCCAGGTGCCCTGAAGTGACAGCAGAAAGACACATAGAGCACATTCTGCCGTCTGCTCTCAGCACCCCAGCCTGTCAGGGCTCAGGCCTCGGGGGTGTCTGAGCTTCCCACAGTCCCTGCCCTGGCCTGGGGGTGACCTTCCTGCAGCCTTCCTGAATGGAAACCAGGCCCCCATGCAACCCATGGGCTCCGGAGGCCCCTGCCCTCACATGCTGCCTCCACATCCCATCGTTAGGAACACAGTAGGCCGCACTTAACACAGGTTAAGAGAGGGGGCGGGGCCTGCAGGGCAGGTGCCTTAGGTGTCATGGTAGGTGTTTCCCTCTGCCTTAGTGGGGCTTCCTGACTGACTTGTGCATGAGGATGCAGGGGTATCCGTGTGTGAGGACACCCCCCAGGTGGGAGGGTAGGCGGGGCCGGCTCTAGTGGCCGAGGGAACGTCCCTGGAGCCACAGACTCTGCCAAGGCCTCACTGCTCTTGAAAGTGGATGAAGAATGTCTGAAATTTCCTCTGGGTGGATTGTGACCTTGGTGCCTTGCAGGGGTGTCGAGTGAGAGCTGGAGCCACCGGGGGAGCAGAGGTGGTCTGTCCTTTGAGCCCCCTGCTTCCCTAGGATGCTTCCATCCAGCATTCCCCCACAACGCCCCACCTGAGTCACTCTGTTGTGACCCCGTGATGCAGGCCCTTGGCTGCCCCCTCCTGCCAGAACTTACTCTACCATGGGCCCCTTGCATTTCAGCCCTCCCTTGAGGGTAATTTATAGGTGGTCCTGGCCATGCATGGCCTCATTCCCAATGGGCTGCAGCACTCAGTGCCTAGAGCTTTCTCACAGAGGCCATCTGCTGGGCCTGCTCTTTTTCTATTACTGGGTTCCACTAAACTTGACCTTTGGAGGGAATCCTCTTCACCTATCCACCCACACATCCATCCATCCATCCATCCATCCATCCATCCATCATCCATATATCCACCCATCTGTCCATCCATCCATCTATCCCTCCATCCACCAACCAACCATCCCTCATCCATCCATCATCCATCTATCCATCCATTATCCATCCATCCATCATCCATCTATCCGTCCATTATCCATCCATCCATCATCCATCATCCATCCATCCACCCATCCACCCATCCACCCATCCACCCATCCATCCATTATTCATCTATCCATCTATACATCCATCATCCATCCATCCATCATCATCCATCCATGTACCCCATCCACCTATCTACCCATCCACCCATCCATCCTTCCACCCGTCCACCCATCCATCCATCCATCCATCATCCATCCATCCATCTACCCACCCATCAATCTATACACCATCCATCCATCCATCCATCCATCCATCCATCATCCATCCATCCAACCATCCATCATCCCATCCACCCATCCACCCATTCATCCATCCATCATCCATCCATCTACCTACCCATCATTCTATACACCATTCATCCATCTATCCATCATCCATTCATCCATCCACAACCCCTCTTCCTTTCATCCATTCACACAATTACCGTTCCATATACCATACATCCACTAATCCATCATGCATCCATTAATCATCATCCATCTACCCCAATCATTCATCAAACATCTATTCATCCATCATCTCTCATCCATGACCAATCCATCCATCCATCTATTCATCACCCATCCACCATCCATCCAACCATCCACAAACCATCACCCATCCCTCATGCATCATCCACCCATCCATCTATCCATCCATCCAACATCCACCCATCCATCCATCTATCCACCCATATGTCCATCCATCCATCCATCCATCCATCCATCCATCCATCCGTCCATCCATCCATCCTTTATCATTATCCGTCATCCATTTACCAATCCATCCACCTATCGATCTACCCATTTACCCATAGATCAACACACATCCACCCATCTATCCACCAATCCATTCACCCATTCATCCATCCATCCACCCATCCACCCATCTATAAATTCACCTATTCATCCATTCATCCATCCATCATCCATCCATCCATTCACCCATCCACCCACCCATCCATACACACATCTGTCCACCTGTCCACCTATCCATCCATTATTTATCTACCCAACCTCCATCCATCCATCCATCCATCCATCCATCATCCATCTTTCCATCCCCAAATGACTAAGTGTCCAGCTATGTAGCTGACTCTATGTTGTGTACAGTGGACAGAGGAGCTACATGAGACAAAGGAAAGAGTGGGACCAGGAGAGCAGAGGAGCACCTGACCGAGCCATGGACTTGGCAGAAGCTCAAGTAGGAGCTGGCCAGAGTGAAGGGGACAAAGGAGATCCAGGCACAGGGAACAAGATGGGAAAGACTGAGAAGCATGAAGCTGTCTGCCTGTGGTTCCTAGGAGCTGATGATGCTGTGTGCGGTGTGACCGCAGCATGGCAGGTGTCAGAACCCCCCGGGATATGCTTGCCAGTTCAGGCCTCACTGAGGATAGAGGCAAGGGGTTGTCTGCAGTGCAGTCCCCCCACATTGACCTGTGTGGGTCCCTGGCAGGTGGAAATGGACCCAAAGCCTTTCTTAACCTACTGTGGTAGATTCAGGAGGGTACAGATTCAGACACAGAAAGTAGCCTGTTCAGGGTCACACAGGTTGTAAGGGGCAGAGCTGGGATCTGACCCAGGGCTGCCCAGCTCCTGAGCCCAGGCTGGAGCAGCTGGCGTTCCCGGGCACAGCCTGAGCCGGGGGGTCCCCAACCTCTGTGGTGGGAATGCTCCTGTGTCCTCCAGCTCCAGCGGTACAGGGTGCTCACGTCCGAGGTCCCCATGAGTGAGCGCTCCTCCACGGCCACCATGGGACCCAGCCCTCCCAGTACGACCTGCAGGGACAGGAGAACCGGGAGGGTGAGCTACCCCGAGGCCCCAGAGCTGAGCAGAGGCAAAGCAGGGGCAGGGCCACAACACAGCTCCTCATTAATTCTCACAGCAAAGTCCGGACAGGACTGCGGCCCCATTTTACAGATGAGGACACTGAGGCCGGGACAAGCATGCTTCCCCAAGTGCTGTGCTGGATGAGCATCCCCAGGAGGTGGAGGAGGCTTTGAGTGCCTCCAACATCCAGCCTCCCCCGCTCTCCCTGTATTTGCTCAGGGGGGCCCAGGAAGGAGGCCAGGCATAGCTGACCATCCCTGTGCCAAATGGGCATGGACCCAGCCTCCTGTGGGGGGTGGTGGGGGGAGGCCACTGGCCGATTCTGGCCACTGAAAAGGAAGGGACCGTCTGCTGCCTGGAGGTGGAGGCGGTTCTGGGGAAGCTTCCCTGCCCTGACAGGAGAAAGCACTGAGGGGCAAGGCCCTTTTCACTGCTGCCCGCCCCCCTTCTGCCTTCACATCTGCTGGTGGGGCCTGTGCCTGCTTGTGACCAGGGGGGACCAGCAGAAGAAAAACAGCCAGCATGCTGACAAAGACCGGCTGCGGGACAAAGTGACCCAGGGAGGGACCAGAGAAAGACAAACACCTAGAAGGCTAGGCAGGAGGGAAGGGGTGCCCCTCACCCCCGCCAGCGCCCCCTCCAGGCTTTAGTGAGAACACCCTCAACAATCTCTCTGCCAAGGTCTTTGCCAGAGGGGGTTTCACACGTGGCACGGCCTCCCTGCGGGAGCCTCAGCCCGCAGCCAGGGAGGACTCTCACAGGGGTCTGAGGGCGGGCCGGGGGTGGGTCGGTTACCTTCAGATTCACCGTCACAGGCTGAGACAGGACCGGGTCCCCCCCGACCTCACACAGGTGGTGGAGCCACAGCAGGACGCAGCGGAGGTCTGCCTTGGCCTTTCCTCCATGGGCTTCAGGGACAGAAGGAGGGCGGCAGTGAGGACCCCTCTGAGCCCCAGTCCTCCAGTCTGGACCGGCACTTTGCACCTGCTCTCCACTCCTCACCCTCACCCGCCCCGCAAGGCAGCTGACACGGCCTCCACTTGATGGCCAAGGAAACCAAGGCTCAGAGAGGTGCAGTCACTTGCCCAAAGCCACACAGCAGGTGGGCACCAGAGGGAAGATTCTAGGTCCGGCAACCTCCAAGGCCTCCTGCCGCACCCACAGGGGCGATGCCAAGGGTGCCTGCAAGTCTCCCCTCTGGTCTGATGTGTGGTCATCCCTGGGCCTGTCCCCAAGCATCCCAGTGCTCTGCTGGACCCCTCCCCTGCCCTGGGTGCTGTGGTGTGGCCCGGAGGCCCCGAGGCCGATGCACAGGGAGCAGAAGGGAAGTGTCCCTTGCACAGAAGCTTGTCTTGCCTCCGTGAAGGAGGAAGCACCTGCTGGACTATGACCTCCCTCTGTCAGGGGCCCTGGTGGCCACAGTGACAAGGGCCTTCTGCTGAGCCCACCAGCCACGTGTCCTGGGGGAGAAATGAACATGGCTGTGTCAGGACAGGGGGGGTTGGGCCTTCTTGCAACTGCAGCACAAGAGGCTTGTAAACTCTCTTCTACGTGTCCCAGGGCGGTGGTTATGGATTTGAGTCCTGAGTCAGGCAAGTCCCTGTCTCCTGATGACGGTGGGGGTTACGATGGTGGCGATGACAAGACACATGGTTCATGAGGCGGCCGTGAGCTTGGGGAAAGCGGGAGGATCTCACTCCATCCCCGAGGCTCTGTTCCCTCTGCCCCTCACTCGCTGCTCTCCAGGGAGGAGGGACCTCCATTCAGTGGGCCTGGGGCACCCCCAGTCCAGCCCCTTCTCCTTTGGGAGCCAGCCGTCCACAGGAGACCCGTTGACTCTCGGTGGCTCCGCACACAAGTGGGAAGGGGACGCTCTGCTGTGTGGGGGAGGCTGCCTGCCCAGCGTCTTCTGTGACCGGTGGGGGTTCTCGATAATGGGGTTCAGTGTTAGGAAGCCACTTGGCTGCAGAAATGAGCTGCGGTCCCCGAGATCCCACTTGATCAGAGACGAAGGTGTTATCTGGCCTGTAGTCACTTCTTTTTCCTCCTTAATCTGTGGACTCCTGAGGTCTCTTTGGTGCGGCCAGGACCCGGGTGGGGCTCCGGGGACAAGAGGGTGGCTGAGGGGCAGTCAGCCCTGCCTTTGAGCTCTGACAGGGGAAAGGGGAGGAGAGGGTCCAGCTAGACTTTGACAGTAGGATGAGTTGTTCATGGCAGGGGTCACCTCCCCCAGGAAGCCCTCCATGATGCCTGCTGGGGGATTAACATGAACATCAGCATCATTGTCTCGTGGCTTGGCGGCTTCCCCTTCTAGTCTGAGAGCTCTGTGAGTCCAGGGTCCTTGCCTACCTACGTCACCAGCCCAGTGCCCAGCACAAGAGACATTTGTTCACTGAATGAGTGGAAACTCCGGCAGTCAGGATCCTGAGTCCAGAGGCCAAGTGGGAACTCAGCTGTTCAGGGCTCCAGGAGGAGTCCCTGGAGGAAGCAGGATGGGTATGCAGCCTGAAGCTCTGGCAGAAGGTGGACGATGGCCGGGGGGTGGGGGTGGGGTTACAAGGGGTCCATGAGAATGGGTGTGGACAAATCCTGGACTGGGGTCCATGCCCATCGTGTGCCCTGCTTGCTGAGTGACTCTGGTTCCTCACTGCCTCCCTCTGGGCCTCAGTCTCCCCGTGGGGCAGAGAAGAGGAACAGGTGACCTCACCGAGGGGAGCCTGGTGGACATGGGGAGGGACGAGGGAGTCTTGGACTCAGATCACACAGTCCAAGAGCTGGAAGGACCCTGAATCTCTGGTCCAGCCATTTCAGAGCGCAGATGGGGAGCCTAACGCCCAGAGAGGGGACGTGGTTTGTTCAAGATCACAGGGCAGGGTCATGATTTCTCTTTAAGGTCTAGGATTCAGCATCTCCCCTCTTGTCATCCAGGATCCCCCTGCTCAGAAGGCACCTCAGCGTCCCCTTCCTCCTTTTAGGACATGCCCTTTGAACCCTGGGCTGCAGCTGGGGCCCCCACCTCTTCCCAGTCCCTCGGCCACAGTGATGGGTCTGGGATCAGGCCACCAGCTCCTATCAGCCCCAGTCAGGAGCTTTCCCTGGGACTCTGCACCTGCGTCTGGAAATTCTGAGTCTGGTTCTTGGTGGGGGGAGGGGGGGCGACATGCACCGCAGAGGAGTTCACGGCCGCTTCCCAGTAAGGAGCAGACAGAGCGTCTACAGGCAGGGAGGAGCACAGCTGAGCGAGGGAGGGAGAGGGGCGGCCTCATCAGGGTTCCAGCCCCTGAGCACCAACCACAGTCTTCCCTTCCCTCTGTCCTGTGTCTGATCCTTGGAATTGAGTCTCCTAGTGGTTCAGCCAGTTCGTGTTGAATGTCACCTGCACCCAAGAGAGACCAGACTGGGGCCACTGGGAGATGCTGACCACAGCCACGAGTCCTCCTGGACACAGTGACATCCCCCTCTGCGAGAAGGGCTCCCAGTCTTCTGGCAGGAACCACGGACTGATCCTGGGGCAGCCCCCCATCTGCTGGCCAATCAGATTCCTGGTCTGGGATCTGGAGCCTTAGACCCAGAGCCTTAGAGGCAGCTCATGGCAGTCCTGGGGGGGATGGCTGTGAACACCTGCTCCCCACAGACTCCCAGCTGCCCTGCCCCCACCCCGCCTGCCCAAGCCTCTTGTCCAGCTCCTCCGGTCCAGGAGCTTGCGTGTTCTGCAAAACCAGCTGCCTCTTCCCTTTCTTTTACTTACAGACAAGAGAACTTCAACTGGCACCCCTCAAACTGGACCCTGATCTCTCCCAGGCTTTGCGTCCCCAGAGCACAAAGCCCCAGGCTCTCTCCTCAGCACCGCTCCCCGTGCTCCCTAACCCTAGGTCTGAATGAGCAGGCGCCCCAGGGGACAGCTCAGGAGGTCCTTCAGGAGAGCCCTGGCCCTTACACATCCATGCTGTGCAGCACCCAGCAAGCACTCAGTAAGTGCTTCTTGCGTGACCAAGAAAGAGCCTACGTGCTTCTAAAGCCCTGGGAGGGTCCCGGCTCTAAAACTGAAGAAAGGAGAAATTGTAACCCCATCTCATCAAAACCTCCGCAAGTGAGGAGAAGCAGCCCCAGTACAAGGTGGAGTGAGAAACACACCAAGTTGCATGTGGGTGTTTCATTGTGTAAGGGCTGCTCCAAAGTCCCGTCTTTAATCACAGTCCTTACTTACTGTTTCTCGTGTTCAGTTATTTCAGGAGACGCACGGGACTTCTGTACATCTACAGAGCTCTGAGTGGAGGCAATGCATGAGCTTTGCTGACCAGACCAGGGACTAGAGCCACCCTCACCTGGTGACGGCATACCCAGAAATCGGATAGAACAAGTCTTTTAATGTTGATCCTCTGGCGTCAGGCCAAATATGTCATATTGAGACAGAAAAGGAGACATTAGAGCAGAAAATGAAGCACTCAGGGCAAAGGTAGAGGATCGAACTGAAGTGAGTCTCAGATCCACTCACACCAGCTACGTGAGCTTGAGTGAACCCGAACCTCTCTGCACCACAGTTTGCCCATATATGAAAAAAAAAATTTTTTTTAATGTTTATTTTAATGTTTATTTTGAGAGAGAGTGAGACACAGCGTAAGCAGGGGAGGGGCAGAGAGAGAGAGGGAGGGAGAGAGGGAGGTACACAATCAGAAGCAGGCTCCAGGCTCTGAGCTGTCGGCACAGCCATAGAGGGGCTCCTGGTCACCTGCCCCAGGTCACGGGGCTGGAGGCCAAGGTGGTGGGAGCTGATGTCCGGCTTCCACCAGGCAGAGATGTCCGAGGATCAGCTGACGGGGGTCAGGCCCCGCTCCGCCTTGACCGGCATCATCTCGGAATCCTCAGACCCACCCCCGATGAGGCGCTCATCTTACACGAGAGGAAACTGAGGCACGGGTGGGGACGGGGACATTCCTCTGCATGTGGGGGCGCCAGACGCCAGGTGTGACCCGGGTCGGGGCCTCCACCCCTAACTGCACGGCTGGGCAAGGGGGCTCTGCCCGACATCCCCCAGGGGCCTCTGCCACTGCAAGGGGCTGCTTTAAACGGGCTCCCCGCTCCGGCATCTGGGCGAGGGCCGTCAGGGACCCCCCCGTGGGCCCCGCGTTCCACCGGGCATCGCAGGCCGTACCCGAGTGATGTTGTTCATGTTGTTCGTGTATTTCCGGAAGTGCCTCCGCTGCATCCGGCAGCCGCTGTTGTCCGAGGAGAGGACCCGGCGGTTGTGTAGACTGGCGCTGGTCCTCAGGATGGCCTCGCGGTTCAGCTGCAAGGGCCCTCCCCCCCCCCCCCCCCCCCCCCCCCCCCCGCCCCGGCACTCCTGCTCGATGCGACGGCAGAGCAGCTCTCTGCTGTGGCTTCGTGGGACGTGGGTGAGTCGGGAGTAGATGGCCTATGTGTGATCCTGTCCCTCAGCCTCCTGGAGCAGAAGCCAAATCTGTGGGTCACGCTTTGGGAACCAGTGGCTCCCCTTCCTTCCTTCCTTCCTTCCTTCCTTCCTTCCTTCCTTCCTTCCTTCCTTCTTTCCTTCCTTCCTTCCTTCCTTCCTTCTTCCTTCCTTCCTCCCTCCCTCCCTCCCTCCCTCCCTCCCTTCCTCCTTCCTTCCTCCCTCCCTCCTTCCTTCCTTCCTTCCTTCCTTCCTTCCTTCCTTCCTCCCTCCCTCCCTCCCTCCCTCCTTCCTTCCTTCCTTCCTTCCTTCTTCCTTCCTCCCTCCCTCCCTTCCTTCCTTCCTTCCTTCCTTCCTTCCTCCCTTCCTTCTTCCTTCCTTCCTCCCTCCTTCCTTCCTTCCTTCTTCCCTCCTTCCTTCCTTCCTTCCTCCCTCCCTCCTTCCTTCCTTCCTTCCTTCCTTCCTTCCTTCCTTCCTCCTTCCTTCCTTCCTTCCTTCCTTCCTTCTTCCTTCCTTCCTTCCTCCCTCCCTCCCTCCCTCCCTTCCTTCCTTCCTTCCTCCTTCCTTCCTTCCTCCTTCCTTCCTTCCTTCCTCCCTCCCTCCCTCCCTTCCTTCCTTCCTTCTTCCTTCCTTCCTTCCTCCCTCCCTCCCTCCCTCCCTCCTCCCTTCCTTCCTTCCTCCTTCCTTCCTTCCTTCCTCCCTCCCTCCCTCCCTCCCTCCTTCCTTCCTCCCTCCTTCCTTCCTTCCTTCCTTCCTCCTTCCTTCCTTCCTTCCTTCCTTCCTCCCTCCCTCCCTCCCTTCCTTCCTTCCTTCCTTCCTCCTTCCTTCCTTCCTTCCTTCCTCCTTCCTTCCTTCCTTCCTTCCTTCCTCCCTCCCTCCCTCCCTTCCTTCCTTCCTTCCTTCCTCCTTCCTTCCTTCCTTCCTTCTTCCTTCCTTCCTCCCTCCCTCCCTCCCTTCCTTCCTTCCTTCCTTCCTTCCTTCCTCCCTTCCTTCTTCCTTCCTTCCTCTCTCCTTCCTTCCTTCTTCCCTCCCTTCCTTCCTTCCTCCTTCCTTCCTTCCTTCCTTCCTTCCTTCCTTCCTTCCTTCCTCCTTCCTTCCTTCCTTCCTTCCTTCCTTCCTTCCTTCCTTCTTCCTTCCTTCCTCCCTCCCTCCCTCCCTTCCTTCTCCCTTCCTTCCTTCCTTCCTTCCTTCTTCCTTCCTTCCTCCTCCCTTCCTTCCTTCCTTCCTCCCTCCCATCCCTTCCTCCCCTTCCTTCTTCCTTCCTTCCTCCTTCCTTCCTTCCTCCTTCCTTCCTTCCTCATTCCTTCCTTCCTTCCTTCCTGCCTTCCTTCCTTCCTCCTTCCTTCCTTCCTTCCTTCCTTCCTTCCTTCTTCCTTCCTTCCTCCCTCCCTCCCTCCCTTCCTTCCTCCCTTCCTTCCTTCCTTCCTTCCTTCTTCCTTCTTCCTCCCCTCCCTTCCTTCCTTCCTTCCTCCCTCCCTCCCTTCCTCCCTTCCTTCTTCCTTCCTTCCTCCTTCCTTCCTTCCTCCTTCCTTCCTTCCTCATTCCTTCCTTCCTTCCTTCCTCCTTCCTTCCTTCCTTCCTTCCTTCCTTCCTTCCTTCCTCCTTCCTTCCTTCCTTCCTTCCTTCCTTCCTTCCTTCCTTCTTCCTTCCTTCCTCCCTCCCTCCCTCCCTTCCTTCCTCCCTTCCTTCCTTCCTTCCTTCCTTCTTCCTTCCTTCCTCCCTCCCTTCCTTCCTTCCTTCCTCCCTCCCTCCCTCCCTTCCTCCCTTCCTTCTTCCTTCCTTCCTCCTTCCTTCCTTCCTCCTTCCTTCCTTCCTCATTCCTTCCTTCCTTCCTTCCTGCCTTCCTTCCTTCCTTCTTTCCTTCCTTCCTTCCTGGTTTTGATCCCACCTTGCCTCCCTCCTTCCTGTCTGCAGCTAGGGCAGGGGGGCAGGAAGCCCTCCTGGGCATATTATGGGAGGAGCCAGGTCCAGGTTCTTGATAAGCAGGAGCTGGGGTGCTCTGCCTGGATGGCTTAGGTCTGTCACGAAAACGCGAGACTCCCCTCCTGCGTGAGTCATTGCCCCTGTGGGTTCCTGTCCCAGCTCTGAACTTGGACACCCTCTACGAGGCACGCAGCACGTGCGATGGAGCCAGGAGGCCAGGGAGCAGAGTAACCCTTTCTTCATCAAGCTCCCATGGAGAACGACCATGTGCCAAGCACGGGTCCCAGAGCAGGTAACCGGAGCAAACATGGGCACTCATCCCGTCAGGGCCCCGCCCACGCGCACCTGGCACGACTCTGGGGGAGCCCGAGTGCACCTGTAGGGGTACTGCCGGATCTCGGTCCTGAGCTCCCCCGCCACAATCTGCATTCCCACTGGTTTCCGGGGGCGCTTCGCGGTCTCATCGGGTGCAGACGCGTAGTTATTAGAAATGGGCTGCGGATCCATATCATTATTGACGTGGTACTCCATGAACTCCCGGGTCACCTGCACTGTGGGGTTACTCTCTCTGCAGAGACGGGAAAGGGGAAACAGTATTATGTTTGTGCACACGTGTCCCGAGCACGGTCCTCGCCATCGGGGAGCAGGCTAACGAGCCCTCTCCGCAGACGCCAGCCTCGACCTGTGAACACGAGTGATCTCGGCAGAGTAAGTGACAGGCACGAGGCCGCTCGGTGAAGCTCGTGCACTTGCATCAGATAAAGCCCGTGAGACCCCCCCCCCCCCTCCCCGAGCCATAGTGGCCTCAGATTCCTTCCGTGTGCCAGAGGGGACCCAAAGCTGGAGGGCGACAGAGGCTACATAACAGGGCTCTGAGAGCATAAGCCCAGGGGTAGCTTCCCGCGGAGGTGGTGCCTGCTCTCCAGGCGGCCAGCTGGGCCCATCCTACTCCTTTCCGCAGGACCCCAACCGGCGCAAGCAGGGGCCTTTGTCCTGCTGACCCAGATGCCCAGGTGTCAAGAGCCAGCACCTTCACTCACCTTACCTCATCAAGTTCTCCAGACGCCCGAGGGCAGAGAATATTAACCCATTTCACACTGAGTCACGTAAGGCTGGGTTTCCCGACATCACTGGCCTCAGACCACATGCACTGTAGACATGGTGTAGACACATATATGGTGTAGACGGGTATATGGTGTAGAAGGGTATGTGGTGTAGATGCATATATGGTGTAGACCAGTATATGGTATAGGCAGGTATATGGTGTAGACAGGTATATGGTGTAGACACATATACGGTGTAGACGGGTATGTGGTATAGATGCATATATTGTGTAGACACATATATGGTGTAGACGGGTATGCGGTGTAGACAAGTATGTGGTGTAGATGGATATATGGTGTGGACTGGTATATATTGTAGATGCATATATGGTGTAGACGTGTATATGGTGTAGATGCGTACCTAGTGTAGATAGGTATGTGGTGTAGATGGGTATACGGTGTAGACACGTATATTGTGTAGATGCATATGTGGTATAGACATGTATATGGATTGTACATCTGTGTGTGTGCTAAGGCACAACCATGACTGGGACCAGGAGGTGGCCCTGCCACAAGGCAGTACGTGAAGAAGTGCTTACTTCTGACCGATTTCGGGAATTTCTGTGCTACTGTGGTGGGGATGGACAGGGAGGAAGAGGAGGCATCCAAGAAGGGGCCCATTCGCCCCTTGAAGAGGAGAGAAAGAATCCTTGTCATTAGTCTGGCCCCAAGGCCTTTCCCTTCAGGCCTTGGCTGCGTGCCCCCAACATCCCTTCAGAAACTCCACTGCTGTCCCCGCTCTTCACTGACCACCCACATTGGCTGCGGTCGGCCCGTCCTGCCTGCCCCGTGCTCTCTCGAGAAGGGTCTGTGCAATGACCGAAGGGCAGAGCTCCTGATGGGGTGCCATGCAGTGACTGCTTGGTTGCTCTGTGGGTGCACAGCTGGGGACAGCTGGCTTGGGGCTGAGCCCCAGGTACCACTCACCTCACAGCCGTGCTCCCCTTCCCTTCTCGCTCCTTCACTCTGACGTTCTTCCAGATACTCCCCCCAGACCTCCTGCTTCTCCCGCACTTCCAGTGCTGTTGGGAGGTCACTTCAAGAAAAGCAAGTGGCTGTTCTAGCAGAGGCAGGTGGGGTGGAATGAAAACTATCTGGAGGTGGCCTGAGTATGGACAGGGCTGGCTCTAAACATCTGGGAGGCCCTTTTCCTGGAGGTCACCTGCCTTCTCTGCTGCCAACAATTAGTTGCTGAATGAGTGGATATGTAAATAGATGGCTGGCTGGACGAGTGAGTGGGCGGAAGCGTGGATGGATGGACACGTGGTTGGGTGAACATATAGATGAGTGGGAGGGTGAGTGGGTGGGCGGGGCAGATGCGCGGATGGAGGGGTGGTTTGTGTGCGGATACATGGATGGATACGGGGCTTAGTGGATGCATGGGTGGGTAGGTGGTTGGATGGATGCATGAACAAGAGGGATAGTGTATGTATATAGGTATGTATGTAAGTACGTAGGTATGTATGTAATATGTAGGTATGTTGTATGCATGGATGGATGGATAGGTAAACGGGAGGTAAGGAGATGGATGGATGAGTGATTTAGCAGTTGGTGGGCAGATGGGATGATTTATGTTGCTTTAAATTTAAGAAAATGCACGGCGTGAATATTATATATTTCCCCGGAGTGGGTCCTCAACTTTTGTTAGGGACCGACAGCCCTGGAATGATAAGGTTCAAGAAGGGCTTTCTTGTACTGGTCTAATCTGACAATACGGAAGTCAAGACACTAATGCAGGAAGGGCCTTCGCCACCTTCTGGTGGTTCCCATAGCAGGTGAGGACAGAGACAGGTGGGGAGTGACAGCTCAGGTGCCAGGACACGCCTCTGCCTCAGAACCAGCAATGGCTGCACCTCACCTCTCCCACATGCTGCGCATCAGGTTGGTGTCACAGTCCAGGAACACGGTGTTTTAATGTCATTCTTCACCGGCAACAGGTGCCTGATCCCTGGACCAGTGCACGTCCACGGCCTGCGCCCAAACTGGGTGGAACTAACTATGGTGGCAACTGGTTCGTGGATGCCCGTCTGGGTCCCCTCGGTGCTCCTGATGCCGTGGTGCCGGTAACTGAGGCCCGGAAGGTGGTCAGCACATGCAGGTCGTATGTAGGTTGTTTCTCCCTTGATTTCTGGACCTGCAAGGCCAGTGGGACAGGACACAATGTGGGTTTCAGGACTCGAAAACCCCTCAGTCTCCTCCGTAACCTGTGGCTTGCATACCTCCTGGACTGGGTGCTCACTACCCACGAGGCAGCAGGGTCTTTCCGTCATGGACTGAGCTGACTTCCCTCCAGGCACCTCCCTGCTCGACAGGACCCGGCCCCAACCTCATCTCCCTGCCTGGCCTCCCTCACTCCTCGGGCACCAGCATCAGCAACTGCCCTTCCTTCCAGGCACCCCTGCTGTTCCCTACTCTGAGCATGACATTCGTGCCCAGGGGCTCAGCACTCAGCCCAGCTGGACTAGAATGTGCATTTGGAGGGTGTGCTGAATGATGTCAGCACCCCCTGCACATCCCCAGGAAAACAGTGGCCCCGGGGGACAGGCAGGGTACCCTGGGAGCCTGCAGCTCTAGGCAGTGGAAAGGATGAGAACAGACCTCGCGCACCGGGTGTCTGGGTGTGCAGACACAGGCAGCTGGGCCAGCCTGGAACACCAGCACCTCCTCGAGGCGCCCCTTTCAAGACTCCTGAGGGCCTTTCCCAGAAAAGGTGGAAATTTACATGAGAATATCAACACACCTGAGGGAGGGGGCTGAGGAGAAGCCGCCCAACCAGGTCAGACCAGCCAGGAGGTCCTACAAGGAGGGGACAGTGGGGGGCACTTTGGGCCACTTCAGATGCCCAAGGCCCAGTGTCTGTCCCATGGTGGATCCCAGGACCCTCACTGGATATGGGTTCCCATGGGGATGTCCTCGAAGTGAGGACCCCGTCGGCACACGTTTCCTTTAACTGCTCCCACTTCTGGACGTGCCCGCCATGAGCTGGTGTCACTCTCATACCTGTGCAGGCACCGGGTGGCCTGACGCATCGGTGATGCTGACCCAGGAGGAGTCCACAGTCAGGGTAATGATGGTGGTGACCGTCCAGGCCAAGGGGTTGAAGACCATGACAACGTGTCCCCCACGTTCTGGGTCTAAACGCAGAGACCTGGCTTTACCTGCTGCCCTTTGACTCACCCTACACACCTGGGTGCCCTTGTCACATGGAAATGGAGGCAGGTGAGACACAGCCCTGAGAGCTCCCAGGGGACCTGTGTATCGGGACCGGTGGGCTAGTCGGCTCCTACACTCGGCACCCCATCCTCTGCTCAGGGCTCTGTTCCCGGTCCCCGGGCAGGGAAGGCTGGAAGGGAACACACAGGGTCCCTCCGGAGAGCTGAGGTTCCCCGTGCTCCTCTCACATCACTCCCTGACAGCCCCACTTGACTGATGAGGAAACTGAGGCCCAGAGAAATACAGTCACCTGCCCAACGTGACCCGCTACTAAGGTCTGGCTCCCAATTTGAGTGCTTGGTATCGGGAAGGACTGGAGAATTCTCGGGAGGCTGGAATTCTCGGGAGGCTGTCGGGGCCAGTCTCATCACCTAGCCCAGCATTTGAGCCCCAGTGATGCGGCCTGGATTCCATGTCTGTTCTATCCTTACTCCCAGCGAGGGCAGTTCTGGCCATGTCTGATGATTCCCGGATCCCCGAACACCTCCCAGCCCCCGCCTCTGCCCAGGCTCTTCCCTGTGGCTGGGACACCTTTCCTGACCTCCTCTGCCAGTTCGTTTCTCGGGGAGGCCACCCTGGTGGGGACATGGGAACGGATGGCCCCACCTGGCAGGGAACTCAGACCCCAGACTCCAGCTCGGCTGCCACTGTCTCCCCCACCAACCCCGTGATCTGTGGGCTGTGACCCTGTGTGCCGCAGGTCTGGTCCCTGGGGCCCTTCCCCGGTCTGACGGTCAGATGGCACTACACACAGACACGGGGGGAGGGGGGCGGCCAGGTGTGCGGTGAGGTCAGTCGTGAGGACGCACCGTGACCCGGTCTGGCTGATGTGTGGAGCTGGGGGAGGGGCAGCAGGCCTTGTGCACGGGACGTGTCGGGCACGTGTAGGGAGACCAACGTGTGCCGGTGCCCCCAGGACTTCCTGGTTCAAGAAAGCTCCTCAGTCCCAAACTGGCATCAGCAATTACTCGACGCCCACAGAAGCCTCCCTTCAAACAGGCTGGAGATCCGCGCCCAAACTGAACTTCAGAGGGCGCTGGGGATCCAGGCTGGGCTCAGGCCCCTGAGGACCCCTGCATCCTCTGCAGTCAGGGCAGCGCAGGGCCGCGGGTTCAATCCCTGCTCCGCACTTCCTGGCTGAGCGACCCTGAGCCCGTCCACAACCTCTCTGTTTCTGCTGTGGGTGCCCCTACGCGGGGAGGATAGTGGAAGTTCCCAGCTTCCGGACTTTCCAGGCGTTACGTTAAACCCTGCGTGACGCGTGCTTAGCAGATGCCAAAGCAAGTTGCCGCTTATCAGTCTAATGGTCACACATCACAGACAGGACAGGAGCCTCCGAGCAGTCAAGGCACGTGCCAAGTTCAGGGGCACACAAGGGAGGTGGTTCAAGACTGAGACTCAGGTGTTCCAGTGCCGCTCCGTGACCCCCGGGCTCTCTGGTCAGGACGGTCACAGCCTCCTCCCAGGTCTGCAGAAGCATCCTGCGGGGGCCTCGTTTACCCGAGTGGGCTGGGGTCCTGTCCTGGACGATGCAGGCCGTCAGCTTGTGCACGCCGTGCATCCCCGCGCTCAGATTCTCCACGTACATGTCCCTCACCTTGGGCGTCTCAGTCCCAGGGATGGCGTCGTGGTGCTGCACCCGTAGCCCGACCAGAGTAGGGGAAGCATGGGATCGGGACCCGCCTCTCCAGAGCACCCGCTCACCTCCCAGGTGCTGGCTCTCCTTCCCTCTCGCCAGGTGCCTGTGGAGAAGGTGAGGGTCCCTCCCACTTTTCACAAGAGGAAACTGAGTCTCAGAGGGGCTGGTGACCTTGCGGACACCCACTGCCTGAGTCCCCTGGCTTGGGCAAGAAACAGACATCTGGATGGGTCCCGTCCCAGGTTCGTCTCTGCCGCCCCGTCTTCCTATAAAAGCTGCTGGAATGCTCCAGGCACCCTCCCGTCTCTGTACCAAGGTGGGAACGGGATCAGCTCACCTTCCCTGAGGGGACACGGAGGCTCCACCTGGCGAAGCCACTTGTCCTGCCTGCTCTGATAGCCTCTAAATTCTACCCATTTCACCCCCAGCACACATTCTGCCAGCAACTCCCTTTAGGTGGGTGTGCAGATGTCATGGCCAGCGTGGCTCTTTTCTGGCGGGTGAGGACAAGTTACAGGATTTCTTGGGCCTCAGGTTTCCCATCTGTGCATGGGGGACAGGTGGAGACAGAAAGGTGGGACAACTTCCTCGGGGCAGCCGCCGTACCGGGCAGGTCGTGTCCATCGTATTCTACTGCCCCCACCCCGGGGTGGCCACGTGCTCTCACTGTACTGGGACGAATTTGAGCTCAGCGAGGGCAAAGGTGCCTGAGGCCACACGGCTGAGCTGGACGCAATCCACGCAGGACTGATGGCCACCACCGCTTTGCCCTTTGCCCTCTGCGTAAAGTCGGCCCGAAAGCTTCCTGCAGCCCCCAGCTGAACACTGTCACTGTCCTCGCCTCGGCCCATGTCCACATGCACTTGCCTGTGACCACAGGCCTCCTCAGTGTTCTCATCTGGAAAGTGGACGTCTAGTGACCAGGGGTTGGGACAGCACACCGCACAGGGGGTTTGCAACCTGGTACCGTCACTGAGACGTGTGACGTCACCTCGGAGACCGCCCAGGGGGCCACTGCAGCTGCTTCAGGGCCCGGTCCAGGCCCAGGTGCTGCTGGGGGGCCGGCCACACGTAGCGAGTGGACACGGACTGCCCGGCATACAGCAGTGTGCTGACTGGCCTCGCCTGCCCCTTGAGCCCGCTGTGGGATGCGTAGAAGCCGGTCCAGGCCTGAAATGGATCTGGATAGAAGGGCTGGCGGTTGGCAAGAGTCTCTCTGCCCTGGGGTCTTGCTGAACCAAAGCCCCAGAAAAGCTGGGGAAGCTTGGGGCTGGGAGGCCGGTCTGCCTGGGTCACCTACGGAGGCCGCCACAGACCCCTGCTCTGGCCAGGCCGGGAGTGGCCCAGGATCCCTGGGAGGGGCTGGGGAAAGTGGGAGCATCAGGCTGGGCTGGGCCAGGCCTGGGTGTTGAAAGACTGGGTGGGGGGACCTGAGAGCCGACGGTAGACCTCGGAAGCCTGGAACAGCATGTGAGCGAAGGGTCTGGAGACTTGGGGGGAGAGGAGAGTGCGATGGGGGCCAAGTGGGCTGCCCCCGCCTGAGACGCACCCTGAGTGCAGGCAGAGGCCTTTGCGTGGGACTCGAGGGCAATGGGGGGTCCCGGGACAAGCCCGCAATCAGCGGGTCCCTCTGGCAGACCAGGGAGGTGGGATGGCGTGGGGGGGGGACCTGAGGGATCCGGTAGCTGCCGTCCTGACCTGCACAGAGGATGAGGCCTGACCAAGGCTTGGGTGGGAGCAGGGTGGGGCTGGGTGCCTCCGGGGGCGGCTGGGTCTCACAAGGTGGGTGACAGTTCCTACTGTTCTTGCCTCCCGCCTCCTCCCTGGCTGGGCTGTGCCTGCATTCCCTGACCTTGACCCACGGGACCTGAGCCACACCGGGAAGGGTAGCCATGCTCTCCGGGGAAAGGCCGCAGGCTGTGGGGACCGCTAGACCATGTTGCCCACAGCTCCTCCGGCAGGCTGAGGGTCCTGGTCGGGCAGGGGCACCCCACAGCCTGAGCTCTACTTTAGGCACCAGGCAGGCCTATTGCCTTCCCAAGGCCCCAGTGACTCAGAGCAGGGCCCAGGGCTCACCTCACCTGTCCAGTGTCCACATAAAATTGTCTCTGCCCGGGGGCCTTCAGGGAGGGAGCCAAGCCCATTGAGTACACCTGCAGGACTGTGCCATATCTCTGCCTCCTAGATGCAGCCCCGCCCACGGCAGCACAAGCCCACCCCCCTCCCTGTAGCCCCTCCTGCCTGGATTGTAACCCCGCCCACAGGGATGTAGTCCTGAACTTCAACTATGACCACGCCCATATCAAATTTAACCCCTCCCACCTCTACTGTAACCAAGCACACACCCAGGAAGACCTCCCACCTGAATGGAGCCCAGGCCTCACGGATGTGACCCTTCCATCTCACTATCTCCCGGCCCACTTCCGTGCGGCCACACCCACCGTTACAGTAACCACGCCCACTTGAATGTATCCCCTCCCACAGTGAATTAACCTCCCAGGTCAATGTATCCCTTTCCACTCAACTGTAACCCCGCGCACTTCAATATGTCCTCTTTCTTCTGGGCCGTAAGCCCTCCCACAATGCAGTAGCCCCTCCCACCTAAACTGTGACCACGCCCACAGCCATGAATCTCCTCTCATCTCTACATCCAGCCAGCTCTCCAACCACACGCTCTGAATGGTAGCGTCCTCAGAACAATTTGCCCCACATTCTCACCACCCAGACAAGAGACCAAGGCGACAAGAGACTAGACCAACCCGTCTCATGGCCGTGTCAGCGCAGGGCTCAGCCCAGTTCCAGCCCCGCATGGGGCTGGAACCTGACATCTCTCTGGAAGGGAAGGAAATGGAGAGATGGGAAAATGGGTGCTATGGAGCCATTATGTGAGTATCCTGTCTATACTAAGATGTGTAGGTGGGACAGCTAGGCGGGACAGGACCCGTCTCGGCCCCAGTGACCCTCACAAGCTCCATCAGCAGGGCAGAGCCGACACTCAGGAGGGCGCCCTCCCTGGCACCAGATCTCCACCCCAACCTGCAGACGCTCATACCTGAGGAATAGGGCAGGAAGTCCCGTGGTCGTGGATGTTCCAGGCGACATTGTGAGTGTGCACGGCACGGAAGTAGTCGGCCAGTGTGGCGTGCTCCACAGAGATGCCAAGCTTGGAGGCGGAGAGTTAGAGTTGATGAATTCCATCAGAAGGTCCATGTTGGTGAACTGGAGCGAGGCGTTGAAGAACTGCTTGTCACAGCCCTGCGGGAGGGGGCATGGCACAAAGCCTTGTAATTCGGGGGAGAGCCCGGCCCAGGCAGAGCCCGCCCCTCATCAACCGCCATGAAGGGCCCTCCCACTCTCCCTGGAAGCCTCAGAATCCCAACCAGCTCCCTGACTGCGACCGTTGACCCTTTCTTTTTGTCTTGTCTTGTCTTTTTTTCTTCTCTTCTTTTTTATTTTCTTTTGTCTTGTTTTTTCTCTTTCTTATCCTTTTCTTTCTCTTCTCCTTCCTTTTTTCTTTCTTATATTATGTTTTACATCTCAAGTATTTGTTAATCTTATAACTGGACTTTGGACCTTTTGAACACCATCATCCAGTTCCCCCACTTCCCCACCCCCACACCTCTGGCATCCATAGATCTAATCTCTATTTCCATGAGTATAGTTTTCCTCAACTCCACATATAATTGAGATTATATAGTGTTGGCATTTGTCTAAATTATTTCTCTTTCTGGGATTTTCTTAAAGCCTATCAGTATTATTGATACAAGCATAATAATTATTTTTAATAATATAGTAATTACGAATCACAGTGATCACAGCCACGACTCACGTTTACTGATTTGGAAGTTGCTTTCAAAAAGACGAAGTCAAAACATTGATAAATTCCTAGAAATATACTACCTATAAGCACCGAATCAGTAAGAAATAGGAAATCTGAGCAGATCAAAGACTACTAAGGAGATTCAATCAGATTCAGTCAAAAACTTCCCAAGCCACACGTGTTCAGGACCCGACAGCTTCACTGGTGAATTCTACAAAACCTTTATAGAAGAATTAATACCTATCATTCTCCCACTCTTCCGAAAAAACTGAAACAGAGGGAGTACATCCAAACTCATATCCTAAAACCATTACCCCGATACCAAACCACATAAAGGTGCCACAGAAAAGAAAATTACAGGCCAATGTTTCTGATGCACACACATACAACGATACTCAACAAAAATTAGCAAACCAAAGTCAACCATCTATGAGAAGGATCATCCACCATGATCAAGTGGGATTTATTGCAAGAATTCAAGGATGGTTCAGAATCCACCAATCGATCAACACGATGCGTAATGTTAACAATAAAAGGATAGAACACCACGTGATCATCTCTATAGCTGTAGAAGAAGCCATTGACAACATACAACATCCATAGATGATAACACCTCTCAAATAGTGAGTATAGAGGGAATGTGCCTCAACATAATAAAGGCCGTTTATGACAAGCCCAAATGTAGCATCATACTCCATGGTGGGAAGCTGTATGAGGAAGAAGACAAGGATGCCCACCTTGTCCATATTCATTCACCGTTGCATTGGAAGGCCTAGCCAGAGCAAGTAGGCAACAAAAAGAAACTAAGGGCACCCAAATTGGAAAGGAAGAAGTTAATCTGTCACTATATGAAGACGGCATAGCATTGTTACATATAAAAACTTGGACACACTCCTCCTAGACACAGTTAGAACTAACAAATTCAATCAAGTGTCTGTGTACAGAATCAATATATGAAAATCAGTTGCATTTCTGCACACTAATACTGAGCCATCAGAAAGAGAAATTAAAAAACAATCCCATGTATCAATGCATCAAAAAGAATAAAATATCTAGGAATAGATTTAAGCAAGGAGGTGAAAGACCTGTACGCTGAAAATTCTAAGACATTGATGAAAATACTTGAAGACGACACAAATAATGTCTCACGTGCTCTTGTGCTCATGGATGGGAAGAAGTAATATTGTTTAAATGTCCGCATCGCCCCAGGTAAACTATGATTTCAATGCAATCCCTGTTAAAATTCAAACGGTGCATTTGCAGAAATAGAACAAAAAATCTTCAGATTGGTATGGAAACACAAAAGACCCTGAACGGTCAGACAAATCTTGAGAAAGAAGAACAAAGCTGGAGGCCTCACAACCCTGATTTCAAACTACATTGTAAAGCTCTGGTAGTCTGAACGGTATGGTATTGGCATGACACCAGACATATAGATCAACAAAACAGAACAGAGAGCCCAGAAATAAACCCACACATATGTGGTCAGTTAATTTGTGACAAAGGAGGCAAAAATATACAATGGGGCAGGCACAGTCTCTTCAGTAAGTGGTGTTGGGAAAACTGGACATCCTCACACAAAATTATGAGACTGGACCAGTATCTTACATCATGTACAAAAACTAACTCGAAATGGATTAGATATCTGAATATAAAACCTGGAACCATAAAACTGCTAGAAGGAAACAGAGGGGATAAAGTCCTTGACTTCATTCATGGTGATGATGTTTTGGATTTTACACCCAAAGCAAAAGCAACAAAAGTAAAAGTAAGCAAGTAAGACTATATTAAAAAAAAAAAGCTTTCTGTGCAACAATGGACACCATCAATAAAATGAAGAGGCAACCTACTGAATGGGAGAAAATGTCTGAAAATCAAACATGTGATAAGGAGTGAATATCCGTAACATATAAGTACTCATACGACTCAATACCCCAAAGCAAAAAATCCATTTAAAAAATATGTCAGGACATCTGAATAGACATTGTTCCAAAGAAGACATACACATGGGCAACAGGTACATACGTGAAAAGGTGCTCCACATCACTCCTCATCAGGGAAATACGCTTCAAAACCACAATGGGATTTCGCCGCACACTCGTCAGAATGGCTATCGTGAAAACCACTAGAAATAACAAGTGTTGGCAAGGACGTGGAGAAAAGAGGATGCTGTGCACGGTGGGTGGGACTGTGCATTGTTGGAACCGTGATGGAAAACAGTATGGCAGACCCTCAAAAAATGAAAAGTAGAACCACCATGTGGTCTAGCAACGCCACGCTGAGTATTTACCCAAAGAAAACGTAAACGCTAATTTGGAAACGGGTATGCACCCCATATTCACATACAGGCAACTCAACGTTCATTTACTCTCATTATTTACAACAGCCAAAACATGGAGAGAACCCGAGCATCCATCAGTGATGGACGGCAATAGACTTATTGGGCCTGTCATTTTGCAATACAGACAAATATGGAATGGTGTGTTGCAGGCTGAAACGAGCATAATGTGATCTGCCAATTACATCTCAGTCAAAGGAGAGAACTGTGTCATTAAAAAGAAGGTCCCCCCAGAAATAGTCGCGGTAATCCTAAATGAGCCTTGTTGAGATTTTGCCATGGGGCGGAAGATATGAAATGACGTCTTCTGAGACTGCACGTGAGAGACGGAGTCCGGCCCAGGGGAGGCGAAGCCTGTCGTTGGGACAGACGGAGAAGCGTGAGCCTGGATGAAGTCGTTCAGTTGCTTCGGACGTGGATGAAGTTGTTCAGTTGCTTCGGACGTGCGGCCCGTGTGATGGCCGCACCCCAGCAGCGCTCTGCAGATTCTGCCGGAACATCCGAACACCTGCAGTTCTTGGTTCACCGAGGAGGGGCCCGCCGAGCACCGACGAGACAAGAGGGGAACGAGGAAAGTTCTCACGACGTCTGACGGGGGAGCCCAGGCCGAATCAGCCCCACAAGCTGCCCGCGCGATGAGGCCGCAGATGCGTTAGCTCTCGCGCTGCCCAAGGACAAGGATTCCTCATCATCCCGCCCGGGAATTTTGGTGTGAGCTCGTGACACAAAGTGATGGGGATAGACAGCCTGATGGGCAACTTCCCTTCGCTGTCGGACTTGCACAGACCCCTGGGCACAGGGCTGCAGCGGCCCCACAAATGCCTGCTGCTGGGTCTAGGGTCCTGAGGCAGAGTGGGGGCAAGGTCATGATCGACCCCCCCATGTGCTGACAGCAACCTCCACAGAAGGAGCACGGGAATGCGACATGTGTCAGGACGGCCTAAACTCATGCAGCCGCACGACGCCTCTCTGAAAGGCCTCATGGTGCCTCTGAAGAGGGAGGTCACAGAGCAATCCTGACAGGGTTGTGTGATCCAGACACAAGTCATGTTAGGCGGGCCTTTCTGTTCTCCTTGCCAACAGCACATTCTGCATTTGAACTGTTGGGAAAGTAAATAATTCAAGTTCTTGTTTCTTTATCATCTAGTTACGACTTCTGCTCTGGTTCAAGACCCAAGTGTAGTTATAGTATTTTGATTGAAATGCTTATGATATTTTGACTCCTGACAGGTGTCCAGGGCTGTGCTGTGGACCCCGGGGCCGGGACCCCGCAGTACCCAGGGCCAGAGGACGTGCGGTGTTTGGAACCAGGCGGCCCGCTCCTTCACGTTGTTCAGTAGGGCCATGGTATAGTATCTGACGTGCTGAGTGACGGGACGAATCGTGCCGGGATATATCCTAATGACGGGTGGTTCTGGGAAGACAGCTGAGCCATCCCAGGAAAAGCCCTCTCTGCAGGAGAGGGAAGAATTAGGGGAGCTCCGCCCCAAGAAGGCAAGGCAGCTTGGCGTCCAGGATCCTGCACAGGCAGGCTGCAGGTGCAGCTCAGGGACTTCGGACTGTCACTCGGGCCTCCTCCCCCACCTGTGTGATGGGCAGGTCGGTGGTGGCAGACAAGACGGGGCTCAAATCCCCGGGTTACGGTTCGCCAGCTGTGGCACCTGAACACATCATGTTCCCTGGGCCCACACTGCCTCAGCCGTCTCGTGGAGCCCACACCCTGTGCGTGGCATAGCCCCCAACTAGACACTCGGGGACTGGATGCCCCTAGTTAGGGTCCTCCCTGCCTCACTCTGGGCAGCAGGGGGTGCCATGGGGGGATCGCGGGCCAGCCTCCAGGAGTGGCCGCTTGGATCCTCTCTGGACCTCAGTCTCTTCATCCGTAAAACATCCTGACCGGGGTTGGTTGATAAGATAGATGAACGACATCACTGGAAACCAGCTGGAAACCAGCGCTGACACAGAGCAGGGCTAGACGAGTGGGGGCGACTGGTCGTGAATCCCACATCTGGCATCTACTCACCAGCTGCCTATCTCCTGGCCCACCAGTCTCTCCTGTTCAAGGAGCGGGGAGCCGGCTCCCCCACAGCCTCCCAGGTACAAAGGGCCAGACTGGGTGGGACCCAGGGACTCCCACCCCAAGGAACCCAGAGGCTGACGGCTCCCACGATGGAATTGGCCAACGCAACTGTCACTGACTCTGCCAAGCTGACCACAGGACCCTGGCTGAGTGGCCCTGCCTCAGTTTCTCTATCTGTAGCCGGGGTCCTGAGAGCTTCTCCCAAGGGGGTAGCTGGGAGGGTGTTTCTGAGGCGATGCAGGCAGAAGGCCTAGAACGAGGGCCCCCCCCCCCCAAGGAAGGTGCCGCTCACGAGCAGTAGCCAAACTGGTTCAAGACGTGCAGATTTCCTGCTGAGCCGAAGGGGATGGGGACCCTCGCTACACGAACTGCTGCCCCTGAAAACCCAGGGGACAGAGTGAGGCCCGACATGACAACGCGATGGCCTTGGATCTGCCTCCCCGGCCACCCCTGGGTCTCTGTCAGTGGTTCACGACGCCATCCCCTCTGCCCCCTCGGTAGACCTCCTCTGACTCCCCCAGCGCCACGTACGGTTGTGGAAACTGCCCTCCGGCAGGCGTGAGCCAGCTCCCTCACCCACCCCGTCCTCAGCGGGGGACTGTCTCTGCTCAGGCCCCAGGAGAAGTTCCTAGTGGCTGTGCTCGAGGAGCCCCTGCACGGGGAGCCACTCATCTCCCACTAAGCGTGCGGTCTGTTTCTTAACAGTCCTGATGGTGTGGAAGCGTTCGGGGTTACCAAGCAGGGGAATCCTGGTTGTTAGCACTGACTGTGGTCCCCGCACTGCACCTGTTTCCTGAATCTTCCATGACTCGGTTTCTGCACCTGAGATGTGCGGGGGCGGGGAGGGGGCGCACCCAGCTCACAGGGTCCGCTGCGGGTGAACCGGCAGCGACACGGGAAGTGCGCTCCGCGTGCGGCAGGGCACGTAGTGGAGCTCAGGACGATGTCACTTCTCTTGCTCAGCTAGAGCCTGGTTCCACCCGAGGGTAACGGCTACCGGCCGCGGCTAGCCTTTGTGTCGCACGCTATCAGTCGAATACTCCCGAACAGAGTCCTCGACAGAGCGGGGGGCTTTGTCACGTGCCCTGAACACGGAGGGAAGCAGGCAGCGGCCAGGGGCGGCAGCGGGTGTGACTCAGCAGTCGCCTGGGCCTCCTGCATGGCGTCCTTCAGGTCACGGTCGCTCCGGGAGACGACGAGCGCGTGGACGCCCGCCAGGGCAAATCGGGTGGGGGTCGTGGGGGAAGCACCAAAGGAGGCCACCTGCCAGGAGAACCGCGGCCGGACCCCGGAGGTTTCATACAGGAACCCGTGTCCTTCTGCAAAGAGAGCACGGCCTTGCTGGTGACGCCCGCTTGCCCAGGGCCCCCTGCCCTTCCAGGGTGCCAGAGTGCCATCCGGGCATTGGCTGCAATAGATCCGAACACAGAGGGCGTCACGCCAGGATCCCCCGACACTTCATCTATTCATTCATAACTTGAGAGCCACCGCGTGAGCCCGATGACAGGTTGAATGCTGCAGGGGAAGGACAGCCCCAGACTCACGTCAGCCATTGATTCCTGATCCCCAGGCCTCCCCCCCTCCCCAGTGTTGTTTTGGAACCGTCCCAGAGCTGAGACCATGGCCTTCGATCACACTGCCTGCAACTACCCACCCCCGTGACTTGGGGACGCTGCCTGCGGCCCACATGACCCTGGGGTTCTGGGACAGAGCCATGAGCAGACCCAAGGCTGGATCAGGCCAGGAGAGGTGACTGCTGGCAGGCGTGGGTGGCTGAGGAAGTCGGGGTCTGCTGCACGCAGGAGGGGATAAGGACCAGCCAGGGGGGATGGATGTGGTGTGGGCTCCTTGCCCTCAGGGGTGGTGGGGGAGGAGGCAGAGGGTGTGGGGGCAGCAGAGGAGACCAGGAAGGAGCCACAGAGGGGCTGGAAGACTTGTGTGGAAGGTAGAGTTAGGCCTGGACCATGGTTGGAGCCAAGAAGTCATGTGGGTTAAGTTGGCTTGGCTCTCTGGGAAAGATTCCCCCCACCCCTTCACTAAAAAGAGTCAGGACGAATGCCCCTTTGTCCCTTTTCTTGCCTTGAGTGGGGATGTATGGCAACATGATGCCTGGAGCTGTGGCAGCCACTTGGGACCTGGAGGGGAGGTGCCCAGAAGTCGAGGAAACATCAAAGAGCTGCCCAAGCGGACCCCAGACCAACCCCAGCTTGGGCAGTGAACAGAAATGTCCTCAAGACTCAAGTCACTCCTGCTCAGGTTCTCTGAGCCTCCTGCACAAATCATCCCTGAGCCGCAAGTGAAGAGGTGATTAGTGAACGGAACTGCTAATTGCCCCCAAGGAACAGTGTCCCCTTCGTTCTTCTAGTGAGACGAGCACACCCCCCCCTCTTAGCCTCAGCGAGTTGCAGGGACTCCTAGCTAGATCCTGCCTCCCACAGCAGGTGCCTCCAGCCTGACCAATGGGCTGTGAGCTAAATAATGGACTGAATTCCCAGCATCCCTTGAGGCTCTCTCAAGTCACATGACACCGTCCTGCCCAATGAGACACGAGCAGGAATTGTGGACTCCAACCCCCAGCGTCCCCTGCATGCAGCTGACAGACCCCCAGGGTGCAGGGGGCTGCGGGAAGGGGCAGAGAGCCGGGGCTGGACTATCCCGGGACAGGAGTGCCCCCCTGACAGTCCCAGTGTGTCCTTCGTTCGGGACCGGACCTTCCGCTGCCCTCCACGGCAGGCAGTGGCGCCCCAGCGCCTGAGGCGGGAGCCGGGCTCTTTCCCACTGGGGACCGGGTGGGGGTGGAGCTGTCCCTCTGGCACCTGCCTCTCCTTGGGCCTCCGCTGAGGGTCCCGGTTACGGTGCTGGCCCCTCAGCGAAGGGGAGGAGGGCTGCCATCTGGCCACACTCAGCTTTTCCTGGTCACCGAGGTGCTGAGGACAGATGCCTCTCCCCGCAGAGAAATGTCCGGTCCCAGAGTAAGGTGAGTATGGGCGGCGTTCAGAGCAGGAGGGAGGTAGGGAGGGGTGAACACAGGTTGCTCACTGGCGGGTTGGGCGCCCCCAGGATCCCCCTGCCGCCAGAGGAACCCTGTCTGTCCTGCGGAAGAAACGGCTCAGAATGCAGCTACGCCCAGGAGAAGGTCAGAGAGCAGGGTGGAGGTCAGCGGCCAGAGGCCCCAGCCCCTAGGATTCTGTCCGTCCTGAGTCCCCCCCCTCCCCGGGACTCATCTGGGCCCGCCTGGCCTCCTGGCTTCTTCCCTCTGGTCTGGGCCTGACTCGAAGCTGGGGACCCGCAACGGGTGGGGGAGGTTGAGGACCAGGAGCCGTGCAGGGCGGTGGCCAGCACTCCCGGCTACTTCCGGAAACACTGGCCCCATGTGCACACAGGTCACAGCCAGGGGATGCGGACAGCAGGGTCGGGGCTTTTGCAATGTCCCCCCCAAGCCCCACCCTGGAGAGTCCTACAAACGCACTGTCTGTCCCCATCCTGCGGGTACAAGTTAGACACAGAGCAGGGCCCGGCCGGGCTGGCTGTTTGTTCTCGCTGGGAGCATCATGACCCAAACCCAAACCCGGGAGGTGTTGTCCTTGGAGCCGGTAAAGGACAGGGAACACGAGGGGAGACCCTTGCAGGGCCAGGAGGGGAGGCGCTGAAGCCTCTGTAAGGGGACGGGGAGGTTTGCGTGAAGGGATCACAGAGGCGGCCACATTCCCGCTCACCTTGCTGTGGCGTCACAAGCGGAATGCCCGCTCAAAGCTTGCTGGGAACAGGGAAGAGGGGGGCTCGGAGGCAAGGATCCAGGTGCCACGCTGGCCGCGCGGGCTCCCCCTTCTCGGGGAAGGTTCACTCTGTAAGCCTCGCCGCCACCGTGGCCACGATGGCAACAGGCCCCCCTCCTAGGGTGTGAGCGCGGGCCAGGGCCACAGGACAAGCTCCCCGCACAGGGCAGGGGAAGTCATGGTGAACAAGAGAGAGATGTGAGGGTCTGAGAGGAGAGGGTTCTGTCGGCAACACCACCTTCTGGAGGGAAGCCGCAAAGTCTAGTGTTGAGTGAAGTCTAGAAATAAGGCGTGAGAGCCAGAGGTACGACGAGGACCCCAGGAAAGAGGGCAGAGGGGGGAGCCCCCGGGGAAGCGTGTCCTCCGCAAAAAGAAACAGAGAGTCAGGAGCCCCAGCAGCCTGCCATCGGGACAGGGGGAGGCTCTGCTTGAAAGCATTTGGTGAGTGGTGAGGAAGTGTCTCCAGGACAAATGTGGATGGTGATGGCGAAGGGGGCGGGGATAGGGAGAGCCTCAGCCTTCTGACCTATAAAATGGGAATTTTTAGGTCTATCCTCAGGGATGGTGTAAGTATTACGTCATCTGGCAATGTAAAGTGACCGCCCGTGTCTGACCCAGCGTGAGCACTCAGCTAACAAGCAGCAGGTCCCCCCCCACTCCAGGTTGTGAGGCTGGCTGCTCCTTGGACGTGATTTTCCATTTTCATGCATTAACATCCACTTGCGCTGGCTCTGTGCCAGGAGGCCAGAGGACAGATGTGCTCCTTCAGGATGCCCTTGGGTGGGAGCTAGGCAATGGTCTGGGTGGGGTGCTGCCCACAGGAGACGCTGCTCTGGTGCTTTGAGGTTCCTGGAGGATCCCCGAGGCCTTCTCGGAGGAGGGGGTGAGGGAGCTGGGTCTCCAAGTCCAGGAAGGAAGATGGGGGTAGGGGGATGACGATGAGCCACAGGGGGAAGAAACAGAGTGATCTCCAGAGCTGGGGGTGGGTGGCCAAGGGACCAGGTGCCGGGGAGATGGCTGGTAGGCCACCTAGAATTGGGTGGGGTGTGGAAGGAGAGCCAGGGCAAGGTGGGGTGTCTGCAGGGCTCTTTCCATTCCTCTGCTCCCCCCTCTTGCAACCCCTGGGTGGCCCCTCTTCCTGGCAGTCCCCACTCCCCTCCCTTCCTGGGGCCAGTTTGAGGGGCGGACATCCCTGAATCCAGACACACTGACATCTTCGGGGTTATTTCTTGTGCCCATTTCTGGTGAGGTGGCTGCGACCCCGAGAGGGTCAGTGTACTCTTTGTCCCTCAGGATCACTGCTGGGGTCACTGTTTGTCCAGCCTTCTTGGAACTGGCTTCTCTGGCCCGGCCCAATCCCTGATCTTGTTCAGACTCCTGGTAAGTAGGGGAGCAGTATCCCTGCCCCAGGTAGGGCCCGGGTTTGGGAAAGACAGGGCACAGAAGGATCTCAGGCCAGAGTCCAAAAGTTAGAGCTTGAGTCCCGCCTCGGCTGCTTTCTTTGAGTCCCTTACTGTCCCCCACCCTCTGTGTCTTCTCCGTGAAATGAGCATCATAATAAGGCTGACGAGGCAGCAGGTAGCTGTGGAGTGGAGGAGGGGCCATGGAGAGCATGGGAGGGAGCCCGAGGCTCCAGTCTCGGCCTCTCAGCTGCCATCCCGTGCTGGCCATCCGGTCCCTATCCCCTACTCCCCACCCTGTGCACCCACCCGTGCCTGCACCATGCACCCGAAACCCACCCTCCTTGTTCTGGCTCCAGGCCATGACTCTGAGCTGCTGCCCCCCGCCCCCCCCCCCACCCCCATGCCACAGGAGTGATGGGCTGGGAAGGAGGGGGACGAAGGGTAGCAGGAGGAGGAAGAGTGGAGGGGAGAGATAGGGAGGGGATGGGAGGGAAGAGGAAGTGGAGGGGGGAGGGGGGAGAAAAGGAGGGAGGTGGAGGAGGAGGAAGAGGAGGGAGGGGAGGAGGGATGGTGACGATTCTAAGTGTTTGCGGCTGAACTGTGGACGGCGCATCCATAGCCCAGGGCAGGACGACGAATGCGTGAACGAATGAACGACTGGTACAAGGTCTGTCGCGGCTTCCCCGAAAAGGGCCAGCCGACTAGCGTTACAGCCTTGTCCTCCTCGCTCTGAGCCCCCTCGTCCTGCTCCCGGCCGGCCAGGAGTCGTGCGAGGCCATCGCCCCAGGAGTTAGACCCTAGGCTCCGAATCCAAGTGTGTGTGTCACGTGCTTGTGCGGGTGACAAATACTGAACACGCCCGTGTCGGGAAGACACTGCGCAATACGGGAAAAGGTTGGAGCAGAAGATCCAGGTCCCGTCCTGCTTTCTTCCGACGCAGGACCAGCCCCATAGTCCGTGGCGCCCAGTGTAAAACGCAGAGCCCGTGTTCAAACAGTAGGCAGAATGCGGTTGAAAGCAGCCAAGAGAAAGCTTTTTCTTTTCTTCCGTGGCCTCACTTTAACCTGTCCTGCTATTTCTTTTTCTTTCTTCCCCCCTTCCTTCCCTCCCTCCCTCCCTCCTTCTCTCCCTCCTTCCTTCCTCCTTTCTTTCCCTCCTTGCAAGTTATTTATTTGTTTTGAGATTGAGAGAGAGAACGAGTGAGTGGGGGAGGGATAGAGACAGAGGGAGAGAGACACTCCCAAGCAGGTTCAGTACCACCAGCACAGAGCCTGATAGGGGACTTGAACTCGTGAACCCTGAGATCGTGACCTGAGTTGAAATCAAGAGTCGGATGCGGAACCCACTGAGCCACCCAGGCTCCCCTGTCCTGCTATTTCCATTTGCTAGTTAGTGTCATGTTGGCCACGGGGATCCTGGTGGCTGAGTGTGGACCGTCACGGGCTCCTCCAGGCCTCTGTGCCCCTCCCGCCAGCCACAGGCTGATGTGTCCGGGCCGGACTGGGGAAGCCGCCAGCCATCGCCCCTTCCCCGGGGCCCAAGCGGCCCAGCGGCCCAGCGCACAGTGGACGGGCCCCACACAGGCTGCCGCAGCCTCTGAGCTGAGAGAGTGGGTGCCTGCACCCCCCGGCTGAGCTGCCTGCAGGGGTGTGGCCTGCTGAGGGCGGGTGGCCTCAGCCAGCCCCACCGTGAGACGCCGTGGGCCCACGCATCCAGCCCACCTCCCCCAGCTGCCACCCCACACTCTGGGCCCTGCCAGGGACACGGGGGCAAAGGACAAAGAGGCGCAGGAAGGGTGGGGTCCTGCATGCCGGGGTCAGGGGAGCAGGAAGGACCTGCGCTGGGACCACACACGAGCCGGGGCCCCCGGCACGTGCTCAGCTGCTCCTTTGGATTCACTTACAAAACACAGTCAATGGTGAAATGATGAGGGGTTTCCTGCCTGTGACCACAGAGCAGGAAACCCCAAGCATGGGCTCCTTCTGAGCACGGGGCCCCGTGTAACCACACAGGCCACACACGCTCGAAGCTGCCAGTGCCCTACCCCCATTTCCCTTCCAGCGCGAACTTGCTGGTGATGGGGCAGGAAGCGTCTGACACCCTGGGGAGTGTGGGGAAGGGCGGGGCCTTTCCGAAGGCTTTCCCCGTGTTAGCTGCTCCCACCCCCACGACATGCTACGGGACAGGTGCTGTTACTGCTGCATTTTACTGAGGCACTGAGAGGTTAGGTGACCGGCCTGAGGTCAAACAGCAAGTAAGTGGCAGATGGCCTTTCAGGCTGCTCCGGGTTCAAGGCCACACCCTGAAAGTGGGTGCAGTCCTACAGCAAGAACGTGGGCCATAAGGCAGGGGTGACTGTGCTGTGCCGTCACCTCCAGCGACGTGCCCCGATTGGAGAACTGGGGTGGGGTTAGAAGGGCCCCCTCCTGTTCCTAGGGCCTGGGGTATCCTGTTCCCATCAGACACCCTGGGGTGCTCTGTGGGATGAAAACGGGTGACATTAGCAATCACACAGGGCGATCTAAGACATCTATCCGGTCGTGGTAGCGGCTTCCCGGGGCCGCTTTGACCAAGGTCTGCGGACTGGACAGCTTAAACAACGGGGAATGGTCTCACTGTTCTGGGGCCAGAAGTCCAAGATCAAGGTGTCAGAGGGCTTGGTTCCTCTGGTGGCTGTGAACAGAATGTGTCCTGGGCCTCTCCCACTTCTGGGGTTCTGCCGGTGGTCTTCGGGGCGCTGCGGCTCGTAGATGCCCTCATGGCGTTCTCCCTGTACGCATGTCTGTGTCCTAGCTGCCGGACTGCCTGGTCGAGAAGGGGCGCCGGGGGGTGGGCGACCGATCCCCATTACCAAAGGGAAGTTGGGTGCCAGCTTCATACAAACTGGCACCCAGGGGGCTCACTGGGGTGCCGCTTACTACTGCCGCGCGTGATGAAAAGGTCATTGGAGATGGCAGCCACCCTGCCTAGAGAAGACCTTCAAAGACCCGACCCCTCATCAGTGACAGATTGGGCCCTTCCCTGGGACAGCCCCCCGGGAGCTGTGTCCGGTGAAATAGGCGTGTTACAGCTGCAGTGATACAAGGACTGTGAGGGTGGGCTTAGTCATGGCCTCCACTCAGCAAGCACCTGCGGTGCGGCCGATCGGGTGCTGGGAAAGTAGGTCATCCCTAAAGCTAATACGTTAGCCAATTACAGGTCATGGTGCAGTGAGCCTCCTCTGCTCTCCTCCTGTTAGAGGTGAGGCCAGAGGCCAGAGAGAAAGGTGAGGTGGCCAGCAGGTGGCCGAGCCAGCCCCTGAGCCCACGGCCCTTGGCTCCAACACCGGCGGTCTGTCCCCACGGCAGGAAGGAGGCAGGTATCACCAGTCTCATTTTGCAGACGAAACGGCCGAGGGGTTTTCCCAGATGGCAGGGCTTGTGAGTGGGAGGACGGGGCCCTGGCCTCCTGGGTGCGGTGGTGACCAGCACATCCATTTGAGATACGCACACGAGGTGCAGTCACGCATACTTGCTACAGCCCTTACAGCCTTACATCCAGGGCTCCTTAATCCTTCATCCGCTCCCTAATCCTCTGAGGCAGGTGCCATGACTACCCCATTTGGCAGAGAGGTTCAGCACTGGCTCAACAGCGCATAGCTGTGAAAATCAGGGCATCATTCACGTCAACCCGGAACCAGAGCTCCTCTTCACCACCTGTGCGCTCACCGAGACGTGTCTCGGGTGTCACGTGTGCATCCTAATGACGACACTGGTGGGAAGCAGGCTTGGGGTCAATGCAGGAAGGACAGCAATTAGTAAGCAGCTGTGGTTCTCCTGCACCTACTCATCCATCCGTGTGTTCACGAGTTCACTTAAGAGGGCACTGTCGCAGCCCTGGGGACGTTGCAGTGAGCGAGACAGACAAGGCACCTGCTCTTGAGAGAGGTGATAAGCAAGTCGACCTATTAGATGGTTTCCAGTGGTGGTACGTATGATGAAGAGCATAAAATGAGGAGTAGGATCCAGAGCCAGGCAGCTCCAGACAGAGGGTGGTCATCGAAGTCCTCTTGGAGGAGATGGGACATCGATAATAAGAAAGATGCAAGGAAGGGACCCCCAGGCAGAGGGCACAGCAGGTGTGAAGCCTGGGAAGGAGATGCCCTTGGTGTGGTCTGGAGCAGTGAGGAAGCCAGTGTGGCTGGAGCAGAGACAGAGCAGCAGGGGCAGGGGTGAGGCTGGAGGGGGGGATGGAAGTGGTGCAAGGTCCATCTCCCTGCTCTGTGGAGGGTGGCCTTTGGGGGTCAAGGGGCAAAGCAGGAGACCACTAGGAGGGCTCCAGACCGTGTGACCACTGGGAGGAGCTTCAGAGATCCGTATACATTCATCCCTGACCACTGGGAGATAAGACGGGGGTTGGTGGGGGCGGGGGGGGGGGGAGGGCTGCAGAGTGCCAGGGAAATTAGATCAGGGACTCTGCTGGGTGATTCCGAGGAATTACCCTCATGTTGGCAGGCACATGATGGCTCTGTGCTGGTACAAGAAATAAGCATGCGGAAGTGAAGGGAGGCGGTTGTCATTTAAATTCTCCAGGAAAGGAAAATGATCCCGATGGAAAAGGGAGGGACGGGGCCAATGCAGCAGAATGTTGACAATTGTAGGATCTGAGTGATGCCATGGTTGGATGTGAGTAAATGTTTTCATAAACCAAAATCTGGGCCCTTTCATCCCCCACCCATGTTCTCAGGTGAAGTGAGCTGTTGGAAACATTTGGGGTGGCCGTCCCTGTCTGTGGTTGGGACCTTTGCCACTCATGTCCTCCTATCTCTCCTTCTGACGCCTTCCTTTCTCCTTTCCTACTTGGCCCCCCTCCCTTTTCTAGGCTGGGGCTGATTAGCTAGAAGAGCTCTTGCCTTGTCCTGCTCCTTCTCGTGAGGGCCACCAGAGGGCGCCATGGTCTAAGAGAGTCGCTGTCCCTGGTGCTGAAATTCAGACCCACAGACTAAGCGCATTATGGGTCCATGAGAGGCTGCTGCCACCTGTGCTGTTCCTTTGAAGATACGCTTACTTTCTGGAACTGTGGTCCAAGACCTTTGCGTCTCTGAGGGATGCATCTCTGAGGGAAGGGACCACTAAACCCACCGTGTTTGCCATGATTGCCTCCACTGCTGGGGACCCTCCCCTGTCCCCCAAATTGCACGTCCACCCCTGTCCCTGGTTTGTCACCTCACCTCACTTTTCCCAAAGTCCAAGGCAGGTGCAAGGGATAGGTAGAGCCCGAGTCACATGCCTGCACCCTCGCTGCAAGGGGGACTGGGAAACCAGTCTCTAGCATCTTCAGTCCATTCCTATAGTGGGAGGGGAGCTCAGGTTCGTAAGGGAGAGGATTCCCAGACAAAGAGGGTTGAGATGCTGGGAATCCCCAAAAGTGGCAACTATCTCTTGTGCTTATAGGAGGCATAGAAGCAAGATGCCTCAGAAGAGGTAGGGCTGGTGCCATGGGGCTGCAAGCAGACTTTGTGAAATGACATTAGATGGTGTTTGTCATTCCCTGGCCTCATGGAATCCTTGAAGCAATCCTGGGAAGCAGGAATGAGTCCCATTTTACAGATTACGAAATGAGCCAATGCAGCTGCAGGCCCTTAGCTGGAAGGTGAAGCACAAGCCTGGGAGCACAGCTCAGACGCCAGCGGGGCAGTGTCCAGGGGGAAGTGGAGAGAGAAAATGGTGTGGCTGCCTGAATCCACCTCCAGCATCTGTCTGCTGTGCAGGAAGCCACTATGTGAACACTGAGGCTCATGCAGCCGCTGCCACTGTGTGGCATACGATCGTACCCCTTAATCTGGTGTGGACTGAGGAGAGCAGGCAGGGGCAGCTGGGATTCCTACAGGAACCAGCAAGGAAGTGCACGTGGGGGCCTTAATTGGGTCAGGTACAGTGGCCCTCTGGGTGGTACCACATCCTGACTGGCTGTCATACCCACTGGCTTCCCGCTGCCCTCCACACTGCCTCCCCACATACCATGCTTCACAGTTTACATAGCATGTGGAACAACCATACTCCTCAGAGCTTCAGCCCAGCCCACAAAGGTGGGGTAATATCCACCTCTAGTGGGAGAATGAGGAGACATTTCCTGATCATGAGTTAACAACACAGAATACAGAGAGGCTTACAAAAGTGAATTTTGGAATGACCTCACCTGTGCTTGAAAGGTGATGCTCTAGAATTCAGAGGCATCCTTGGATGTACATGAAGAAATCACACACACACACACACACACACACACACACACACACACTCCCATGGCCTAGGAGAGCATGATAGGGGAAAAAAAAGGACTAGGGGAATGGGGTGGGGGGGTGGTTTACCTATAAAGTCAGTAATGCCTAAGGTTCAAGGCCAGTGATGGCCACCAGGGACTATGGTCCATGATTGACATTGGTGTCCAAATGAAGGACTGGAGATTTTTAAGATTCTTTAAAGATGTTGTTTGTGTCACAAATACATTTCAAATATGAAATTGTTGCACATTATTTATAACTAAGAACAACTGGAACCAGGCTACATGTCTAACAATAGGAAGTGGGACTAATACATGTTGGCTTGGGGGGTGTCTGGGTGCCTCAGTCATTGGAACATGAACCTCTTGATCTTGGGGTTGTAGGTTCAAGCCCTACGTTGAGTGTAGAGATTACCTAAAAAGAAAATCTTTTAAAACATGATGGCCTGCGTGTAGGGTGCTATAACCGGATGGCTATTAATAGGCATGCTCTTCAGGGAGAAATTGGGACACTTCATGTATGGAAATATGCCCCCATACACACATAGAAATAGAGGTAGTGAGAGGGAGGGAAAAGCGAGAGGAGATGAGTGATGAAGAATACATGGGGGAAAAATAACTAGAACTGGGGTTTTTCAGCATCTGATGGGCCAGGAGCTGTACTTGCCATTCTGTGCTTGTTCACACTTCACCACAACGACTTGCAGTAGTGATGGTAGGTCCCCATTGACAAGTAGCCCCTTGGGCTCAGATCCCCCCAAGGTCCCACAACTTCCCAGGAGGACAACTCTGGGTCCTCACCATCAGGCCCCACTGCTCTCCCGGAGGAAGTAGAGACCAACCACATGGCAACCTGCCCCAGGCCCCACGGACAGCTCCTCTCTGCCCTGTCCTCCCCTCTGGGAACCTGGCTTGAATGACTGCAGCTTCTTGCTTTCCGGAGCTAGTGTGCCAGCTTTGAGCAACAGTTTGAAGCTACCTGGAGAAGCTTAACTCTCTCATCCTCTATGGGCCAGTGAGTGTGTCCCCGAGCGTATGAAGTTCTCGGCATGTGCACCAGGCTACAGGTCCAAACCTCCCCCAAATTGGGAGCCTCCTGAATACTCATCAACAGTGAAACAGATAAGGGAAGTGTGATATAGTTAAAAGGCACAATGCCATGGGGCAGTGAAAATGAGTGACCTTCAGGGGTACACAGTATCACAGAAAAGTTTTCAAAAACACCGTGTCAGGTGGCCAAAAGCAAGACCTGCTCTATTTCATGTAAACTGCAAAAACAGGCAAAGCAAAGCAATGTACTCCTTGGAAACACTGACAATAAAGACAGTCATGGAACCTGATATAGAATCCAGTGTAGTGGTTACCTTAGGAGGTGAGGCAGATGAAATACTGATGAAATCCTGCTTCAGGGGGAGGGTCTTGGGGGGCTTGTAATGTCCTAGAGTATTCTATCTCTTAACCTGGGGGTGGGCGACTGCACAGAAAATCATTTCATTACTTTTCTATACTGTCCATAAGGATTTTGCATAGAGAGATATGGATATATTTATGTTATGTATTGTTATATATGTTACATATTATATGCATGTATAGGACTGATCCAACAGTCCCAGACAGTGAATAAAGGAAGGATGACATCTGTGCCCAGGAAACACAAAAGCATCATCCTGTCACCTGTCCTTCATCCTTGGCTGGAAAAGGCATCACCATGGACCCTGATGCTAGTGGGGGTGTGGCTCAGGGTGCCAGCAAAGACGAGAGAAAGAGGTGCTGTGACATTGAGCTAAACCATTGCAGGAAAGCTTAGGGAGTATTCATGTAGCTTAGAGCCTCACAGCTGAAGTCAAACCCACACTCTGTTTTGTATCTTGCATAAAGTTATCCTTTTCTCTCCAGGTCTGTTTGCCAGACAGAGCTTCCCTTTGTGGGGAGACAATTATGTGATAATCCCAAGGACTGTTGAACTCTAGGCTAGACTAAGTTAAAGGAGGTGGCATTTAGTGCAACACTTGTTCTAGAAAATGTTTGTAGTTAAACTCCCTATGCTTGTCTGCTGAGATGGGTTTGCCCACCATCCTGAATGGGACCTAACTCACAGAGGCTTCACTGAAGAGCTTGACTTGAATACAAAAGAACCGGCAGGATTCTCAACACAGACAAGGGCATATTTCTTTCTTAGCAAATATTTAACCAATGGAATAAGCAGTAGGATTTGGCAGAGCTCACGCGGTCTGTCAAGCTTCTTTCTGGGGAAAGTGGGGAATGGAGGGCCATACTGTCACCCAGATGTCTGCCCATGTGAAAGTCACTTTTGGGTCTGCAGTGACCTCCCCTACCCCTGCTTCCCGGGGGTGTGAGGCCTCAAGGAGGCACGGTCTTCAGAAGGACTTTGACACTGCAGGGGACAATTCAGACCCTGTTTTCAACCAAACAGGAAGGACCCGTCTCTACTCCCAACTTTCCCCTATAGCTCAGCACCAGAGGACTGTATCCTTTCCCAAAGACCTAATTCTTCCTGCAGGGATGCAGGCTTTCCCAACGGACAGATGCCACAGAATCGCTCTTGGGCTCCCAAGGCCCCTCCCAGGGGCCCCATAAATGCTGCCATGTTGGAGGAAGTGTCCAGCTTCACTGTTCTGTGGCTGCTGGAAAGGTGGTGCAGCCCCTTCCCTCTGGCTGTCAGCTGCAGTGAGCAGGAAACCGCCCACCAAAACCTTGGGAAACAGCAGCCTCTCCACATGGGGTGTTGTGGGGCCTAGGAAGCAGCCCAGATGACCCAGCTTGACTCATGGACACGAGCACAGGTGACAGAGGGCCTCAAGTGAAGGGCAAAGCCTTGCAAGGAGAAGGTTCATCTCACATGTATGCACCTGGCCACCACATGGCTGTGAACAAGAAGGCCACACTTAAAAATACTGATTGGTGTTTTAGGGAACATCAATTGGGGCACATTTCTCTTCACATGGATGTGCCACCTCACAGGCTCACCTCCTATAGAGTTTCATCTCCACCATCCTGCCTAGCACAGACACCTGGGGAGATCTGGCTCGGAAGGAGACCTCCATGTCTCCATGTAGATAAGCCCCCATGGAGGGGGAGAAGGAAGCCCGGTGCTTCTCCCACCCAACCACCCCACTGGTTTACTGAGACAAAGAACCACTTTCAGTGGTGGAGTTCTGGTCCAGGGCCAAGCATGGAAGTCCCGGAAGACAGCAGGAGCCCAGTGTGTGATGATGCCATGGAGTCACATGACCACCTTTGGATGCAGACTTTAACATTTTGGGCTCAAGATACTTTACAACCCTCTCTCCTTAGGCTCCAGCTCTCAGCAGTCCATCTAGCCAATTTTTCTGTTACTTGCCGCCCAATATTTTCCTGAAAGATGTGCATTTATTTGCAATAGACGTTCCCACGTGTGCTCTCATAAGCAGACAAGGAGGAAGTGTGAGTGAGAGTCTCTCTCTGACAATAAACATCACTGGCCAGTCACATCCTTTCCCCTGTGGTTTCTAAGTGATGATAAGAACATGTTTACACAAACTAACAGAAGCAAAGAAACACATACCTGAAAAGTACGTCCCTGTGGTTGTGCGTTTGTGTTGACTCCAGATTATAATTCTGCAGTGAGTATCTTCAGGCATACAAGCTTATTTTTCCTTCTTTTATAATTTACATAGGGTAAATTCCCCCATATGTAAATGCTGTGTCAGGGAGGATGAAAGTTTTCATAGCTCCTGCTGCCTAGTGTCACGCTGGTTTCCACAATGCCACATTGGTGTTTGCAGCTCACCCACCCCTTCCCAGGATCAGGAGATAGATTATTGGAGCCAGCTGTGTGTTGTGATTTGCCATAATCTATGAAACTCTGCTACTGTGCAATCACACCAACGTTTTCTGGGGCAAGCGGCACCCGGGGATTGCTCGGCGAGACCCTCCCCCAGGGAGTCAACATGGGTCCAAGCTGGTCTCTGAAGAGTGAGGTTTTGAAACACAACCCCATCTGAGATAAAACTCTGGAAGGGGGTGCCGACTGGCAGGTGGACAGGTTGGACATGGACAGGGTAGAGGCTAGGAGTGGATGGAGGCTTGAGACAAAGGAGGGGTGCTTGATCACGGGTCAGTGAGAGCATGAAGTTCCTGCGCCAGAGTAGGGAGCTAGGTGAAGCCATTTCCACCCTCCTGCACACACGCATGTGCACCCACTGATCCACCCCAGTAAGATAAGCAGTGCCACCAAGTGGAGAACAGAGCCATGACACCAAGCCCTGTCCAACTGCGCTCTCCAAGCACATCCCCTACAAGACCTGCACAAGTCACTCCACCTGCTTAGTGTACAGACTATAGAGGGCTTCATAGTTTCACTTCTAGGGGAAACTGGATATAACTTCATTCAGGTTTCATTCGGTTTGCTGGTTTGTTTATTTGTTCATTTTCTTTGCTTCTGTTTTTGCTTAAATTGTTTCCTTTTTCCTTTTTTTTCTTTCCCTTTCTTGGATACAGAGGGAAAATATTTTTACTATATTTTTAAATCTTTTATTCTATTTAATTTTCTTTATTTTATTTTATTCTATATTGCTATATAATTTTTTGTTTTTTTCTTACCTTTTTTCCCCTTTCCTTTCCCTTTTTTCTCTATTCTATCAAGCTTCTTTCAACAAGAAGACCAAAAGACTCTTAGGATCTAGCTTTCTTTATCAGATTTTTTGTTTCATTTTTAATGTTTCAATTTTTAAAAAATGTTTTAATATTCATTTATTTTTGAGTGAGATTGAGAGAGAGAGAGAGGCAGACAGAGCACGAGCAGGAGAGGGACAGAGAGAGAGAGAGACACAGAATCCAAAGCAGGGTCCGGGCTCTGAGTTGTCACCACAGAGCCCAATGCTGGGCTCAACCCCAAGAACTGCAAGATCATGACGTGAGCCGAAGTTGGATGCTTAACTGACTAAGCCAGCCAGGGGCCCCTAATTTTTATTTTTTATTTTATTAATTTTTTTCTTCCTCCAAGACGACAAAATGAGGGAATTCACCCCCAAAGAAAGAAGAGGAAGGAATGGCAGCCACCGACTTAACACAGATATAAGTAAGATGTATGAACTAGAACTTAGAACTATGAAAATAAGAATACTAGCTGGTGTTGAAAAAAACATCAAATCCCTCTCTGCAGAGATAAAAGAAGTAAAATCTAGTCAGGATGAAATTTAAAATGCCATAATCAAGATGCAATCTCAAATAGATGCCATGATGGCAAGGATGGATGAAGCAGAACAGCAAATCAGTGATATAGAAGATAAAATTATGGAGAATAATGAAGCAGATAAAAAGAGGGAAACAAAAGCAAATGATCATGACACAAGAGTTAGAGAACTCAGTGACTTATTAAAGAGGAAAAACATCTGAATCATAGGTGTCCCAGAAGAGAAGAGAGAGAAAAAGGGACAAAAGTTTTATGCGAGCAGATTATAGTGGAAAACTGTTCTAACCTGGGGAAGCACATAGACATCAGAATCCAAGAAGCACAGCGAACTCCCATTAGATTCAACAGAAACTGACCATCACCAAGGCATATCATAGTCAAATTCACAAAATACACAGACAAGGAAAGAATTATGAAAGCAGCAAGGGAAAAAAGTCTTTAACCTATAAGGGAAGACAGGTCAGGTTTGCAGCAGACCTATCCACAGAAATGTGGCAGGCCAGAAAGGAGTGGCAGGATATATTCAATGTGCTGAATCAGAAAAATAGGCAGCCAAGAATTCTTTATCCAGCAAGGCTGTCATTCAGAATAGGAGAGATGAAGAGTTTTCCAAACAAAAACTGAAGGAGTTTGTGACCACTAAATCAGCCCTGCAAAAAATTTTTTAATATGAAATTTATTGTCAAATTGGTTTCCATACAACACCCAGGGCTTATCCCAACAGGTGCTCTCCTCAATGCCCATCACCCACTTTCCCCTCCCATATACCCATCTATACCATATACCTATCTTCACTATGTACACGTCTACACCATATACATGTCTACACCATGTATGCATCTACACCAAGTATGCGTCTACACCATGTACGTGTCTACACTATATACATGCCTACACTATATACGCATCTACACATATACCCATCTACACCATATACACATATACACCATATATGCGTCTGCACCATATGTGTCTACACCACATACCTGTCTACACCATGTACGCATCAACACCATATACACATTTGCACCATATATGTGTCTACACCATATACATACCTACACCATATACGTGTCTATACCATATACATATCTGTACCATATAGCCGTCTACACCATATACCTGTCTATACCATGCATGCATCTACACCATATATGTGTCTTCACCATATATGTGTCTACACCACATACCCATCTACACCATATACATGCCTACACCCTATACATGTCTGCACCATATACCTGTCAATATCATATACCTGTCTACACCATATATGCATCTACACCACATACCCGTCTACACCATATACTCATCTACACCATACACGTGTCTACACCATATACCTGCCTATACCATATACTGGTCTACACCATATATGCATCTATACCACATACCCTTCTACACCATATACCCGTCTACACCATATATGTGTCTACACCACATACCCGTCTACACCATATACCCATCTACACCATATACGTGTCTACACCATATACCTGTCTACACCATATACCTGCCTATACCATATACTGGTCTATGCCATATATGCATCTATACCACATACTCGTCTACACCATATACCCGTCTACACCATATATGTGTCTACACCATGTCTACAGTGCATGTGGTCTGAGGCCAGTGATGTCGGGAAACCCAGCCTTACGTGACTCAGTGTGAAATGGGTTAATATTCTCTGCCCTCGGGCATCTGGAGAACTTGATGCGGTAAGGTGAGTGAAGGCGCTGGCTCTTGACACCTGGGCATCTGGGTCAGCAGGACAAAGGCCCCTGCTTGCGCCGGTTGGGGTCCTGCGGAAAGGAGTAGGGTGGGCCCAGCTGGCCGCCTGGAGAGCAGGCACCACCTCCGCGGGAAGCTACCCCTGGGCTTATGCTCTCAGAGCCCTGTTATGTAGCCTCTGTCGCCCTCCAGCTTTGGGTCCCCTCTGGCACACGGGAGGAATCTGAGGCCACTATGGCTCGGGGAGGAGGGGGGGGTCTCACGGGCTTTATCTGATCCAAGTGCATGAGCTTCACCGAGCGGCCTCGTGCCTGTCACTTACTCTGCCGAGATCACTCGTGTTCACAGGTCGAGGCTGGCGTCTGCAGAGAGGTCTCGTTAGCCTGCTCCCCGATGGCGAGGACCGTGCTCGGGACACGTGTGCACAAACATAATACTGTTTTCCCTTTCTTGTCTCTGCAGAGAGAGTAACTGCCAGTGCAGGTGACCCGGGAGTTCATGGAGTACCACGTCAACAGTGATATGGATCCGCAGCCCATTTCTAATAACTACGCGTCTGCACCCGATGAGACCGTGAAGCGCCCCCGGAAACCAGTGGGAATGCAGATTGTGGCGGGGGAGCTCAGAGCCGAGATCCGGCAGTACCTCTACAGGTGCACTCGGGCTCCCCCAGGGTCGTGCGAGGTGCGTGTGGGCGGGGCCCTGACGGGATGAGTGTCCATGTTTGCTCCGGTTACCTGCTCTGGGACCCGTGCTTGGCACATGGTCCTTCTCCATGGGAGCTTGATGGAGAAAGGGTTACTCTGCTCCCTGGCCTCCTGGCTCCATCGCACGTGTTGTGTGCCTCGTAGAGGGTGTCCAAGTTCAGAGCTGGGACAGGAACCCACAGGGGCCATTTGGACTGTGGCTTTGCCACTCCTTCCAATGAGAGGTGGAATCCACCTCCCCTCTATTAGAGTCAGGGCCAGCGCGTAACTCATCTTGACCAATAGAAAGAGGCAGAAGTGACACGGGGTAACCTAAGAGGTTTCAAAGCTTCCTATTTGGTACTTTTGCAGCTCTGAGCCACCCCGCAGACAAGGCTGGCTACCTTGCTGGTCTCTCCATGTAGAAGGGGAGAGACTCGGCCAGGCTCCAGCTGTTCTAACTATCTGGCTGATGCATCTTGGATCATCTAGGCCCAGCCAGCATCTGGGTGACTTCTGGAGATCCCTGAGTAACCCAAGGTTAACCAACAGAACCACCCACCTGAGCCTGGCCCAGATTGCAGAATCGTGAGCAAATACGTGACTGCTGCTTTAAACCACTCAACTTGGGGATGGTTTGTTACACAGCAATAGCCAACTGATACACTAAGTAAGGTCTTTCTACCCACTCTCCATATCCTCCACTAAACTGGTCCCCTCGAGATCAGCTCTTGCTTTCTGGGCACATCATTCCTTGCTTAGAACCCAGTCTCCTCATTTATCAAAAGGGAGGGTTGGGGCACCTGGGTGGCTCAGTCAGTTAAGCATCCAACTTCGGCTCAGGTCATGATTTCAGGGTTCGCAAGTTCAAGCCCCACATCAGGCCCTCTGCTGTCAGCATGGAGCCCACTTTAGATCCTCTCTCCCCCTCTCTCTCTGACCCTCCCCTGTTCGCATGCTTTCTCTCTCTCTAAAAATAAACATTTAAATTTTTTTTTAAATGGGATGGTTAAACATGATTACTGAAGTACTTTTGAAAAATGTTTTATTATATTTTTGACAGAGAGAGAGTGTGTGCATGAGTGGGGGAGGTGCAGACAGATGGGGGGACAGAGGATCCAAAGTGGGCTCCGTGCTGACAGCAGAGAGCCTGATGTGGGGCTTAAACTCTCAAACTGTGGGATCATGACCCGAGCCGAAGTCAGATGCTTAACTGACTGAGCCACTCAGGCGCTCCTGAAGTACTTTTTAGCTTTGAAGATTCTGTAACATTGAAAGACCTGAAACAAGTTGGAATTAGCTTTAGGGCATAAGACAATGACATATGATGTTCGATTCCTAGGAAGGATAATCTGACTATTATTTTAATTGCAGTGTTTAAAACACCTTGAACTTCTCAGCCAGGAAATTATATGTGAAACTGGTTTTCCTGTGGTTGGGAAAGGACAATTGCAATGTTAAAAAACACTCTAACTGGAAAACAAAGGATAAAATCTAAAGGCTTCAATCCAGAGCCCTTCTTGAAAAATCGTGAACCTACCTGTGTGTTGGTTTTCCCCATAATCATCCACAGGGCCAGCGTCATGTGTCAAAGATTCGTGAGCTAAAGCACAAGAGATATTCAGGAGGGAGAACTGAAATGTCATTTAGAAATTCACAAGTGCAATTAAAAATATCAATTGAGACTCTGGCAAAAAAAAATGAGTAAGGGGTGCTTGGGTGGCTCAGTTGGTTAAGCATCCAGCTCAGGTCATGGTCTCACGGTCCGTGAGTTCGAGCTCCACATCGGGCTCTATACTGTGAGTTCAGAGCCTGGAGCCTGCTTCGGATTCTGTCTCTCTCTCTCTCTCTCTCTCTCTGCCCCTCCCCCATTCACACTCTGTCTCTGTCTCTCAAAAAATGAATAAACATTAAAAAAAATGAAAAAAAAAACAAACGAGTAAGAGAGATGATAAACTTTCACACCAGAGGAAATGCTATGTTGGGTAAATCTACCAGAAACCCAACCGGATGAATCCACTCTTATTTAACCACATTCAAGGGGTCTGTCTACCTCTGATCCAATGAAGCACTCTTGCTGGGAGCCCACACCTGCCCTCGTGTCCACCTGCACTGGTGTGAGCAATGCCACCCTAGACCAACGTTTCCACCTTCTCTTGAACCTGGCTCCCACACCTTCCAGCTGCATGACCTTAGCTCTCTGTGACTTAGTTCCCTCTTCCGGTTTCCATGGGCCCCTCTCTTCCCGTCTATCCCCACAGTGGGCTTGAGTCGTGCCTGGCAGGGGGGAGTATTCACTCTCATCAGGGTCCTCAGCGTCTTTTCCTGTACTCCTCATGTCTAGCTGACCAGTTGTTCTTGTTGACTCCACTGGCACAACAGATCTCAAATGCTTCTAACTTCCTCCTTTCCACAGCCACCACTGTGGTCTGCACAGCGACCATCTGTCACCTTGATGATCCCAGGCACCTTAAACTCTTGTCTCCATGCTCTTCCCTGCTCCCTTCAATCTGTTCCCTGCACTGCAGCCCAAATGGCCTTCTAAATTAAAAAAAAATTTTTTTAGTGTTTATTTTTGAGAGAGAAGAGAAAGAGTGTGAGTGGGGGAGGGGCAGAGAGAGAAAGACACAGAATCCGAAGCAGGCTCCAGGCTCTGAGCTGTCAGCACAGAGCCTGACCTGGGGCTCGAACTTACGGACCGCGAGATCATGACCTGAACCGAAGTCGGATGTTTAACCGACTGAGCCCCCTGGGCGCCCCCTGAATTTCAGGCCTTTTAATATGTGAGAAAGATCAGGTCACCTATCTGCTTAAAGCTTTTCCCTTCACACATAGAATAAACCCAAAGTCCAACCCACACCCACACAGCCTGGCTCTGCCCCATGTCTGAACTCCATCCCACCACTCTGTCCCCCATTCACCAGCCTCTTTCTGCTCCTCGGCCATGGCTGGGTTATGGCTGGTGTGGGTTTTTGGCACTTGATGTCCCCTCCCTCTGGAATTTCACCCCCAAAACCACCCTTTCTTGTCCTTCCAGTCTTGGTTCAAATGTCACCTATTTCAAATATCAGATGTCATATAGTCCCTGGCTATCCTGTCTCAAGAAGCTCGGCCCCCTCACTTTGTGTCCCAACACTCCGCTTTAATCTTATCTTAGCCCCAAATCTCTCTGTAATTGTGTCTGTTCACTTATTTATTTCTTCATTGTCTGTGCCCCTGCTCCACCCACAGGCATACGCATGTGCTTGCTTTCAGGCATGCACACACACACACACACACACACACACACACACACACAGATGCACACACATTTGCATGCACAAGCACAGATTCAACATGCAGGAGTACATACAAGCACATATGCACATCCACACACACACGTACTCTCAAATACAAACCTCCTGCTCCTGGTTTGTTAGCTCTGTGTTGCCCAACCCTGGAATGGTACTTGGCCCATAAGAGACCGTCTCTGAAATATCTTTTCACTTGAGAAAAGTCCCTGAATTTATCTTAATCTCAGTTTTAAATTGTTTCATGGGGGGGTATGTGAGGGTTACGTGAGAAAAACACATTAAATGCTTAGAGCAATGCCTGAAATGAAGTGCCTAATAACTGTTCGTTCTTCTGGTGTTGATGGTCATGGTGGTGGTTATGGTGGTGAGGGGGACAGTGGTGGTGAGGGTGATTCCTGATGAGGAAATGATTGAGGATGAAACATCCATCACTGGGTCCCTAGTTCCGTACAATTATATAACATATATAAAAGGCTTAAGGTGGTGCTGGACAAATGGGAAATGCCTAATAACTGTAGGTTCCATTTCAGTTTAGTTTAGTTCAAAGCAAATGTGTCCTCTTATGATAAAACCCAGTGAAACCAGATTCAAGAAAACCACACTCTAAAATTCTGATTTAACAGCGTTAGCTGGTCATATAAGGATTATACAAAGGACTTCGTTGTGTTTTATTGCATCTTAGGGAATTTTGTAAATAGAATAATTAATTCTGTTCTAAGTGTGAGGGCTTTAAAAAGATTTACTGCAGTTAGTATAATTTGATTACATGTTAGCGCTAGAAAAATTTCCAAAGAACACATGATCTACTCACTCATTCACTCACTCACTCACTCACGAGTTCACTTAATAAGCATCTACTCACTAAACATGTTCATTTTTGCAGAGCTCAGGTCTTACTGGAGGCTTTTTCAATCCAGTGTAGCAAACAGACCCCGGGTTAGATGGAGTCTTTCCAAAGAGTGGGGACAGAGATGAGTTTTTCCAAGGAGCTGTTCTACAGGCACGGAGAGAGAAGGGTCCTCCCTGGTTGAGAAGGGACCTGGAGGGAGACGATGGTAAGCAGCCTGGCCGCACAGATGGGTGTCTATTTGTGTCGGGGCTCGGTGCGAGCCAGGTGAGTGTGAAGGGGACAGATTCAGGGGTGAGCGTGGACCGGCCTGGACCAGTTCGCAAAGGGCCTCCAAACCCAGCCCAGGGGGGCAGCTTGGACTCAGGGAAAGATTGTGCACAGGACACCTTGGAAGGGGTGGAAGGGGATATCTGGACTGGAGAAGCCAGGGAGGGGCCCCTGCAAGCCCCTACCTCCTCCCTACTTTGCTGAGTTTGCTACTCGGGGAACACTTGCTCTGCCGACACTACCCGTCCTCTCCCCTAATGAACGGTCTTCTGGTTCAGAGCAACTTAGGAAAATATTTTGCAAATTTGTGGTGAAAATAAATGAAATCAACACTAATTTTGAGGCATTCTAAAAATGTTCAGATACAGATGGGATGTATAAATCGGGCCTCTTATATTTACGAAGCGGAAGAATACAGAAACAGAACCGTGCTAGTGAACACCGAATTAATTTCATGTAAGGACAAAATAACTCTCCTCCCTCTGACTTTGTTTTTCTGTTCGGAAAGTACAAAACCTGGTATAATTGAGTTATTTTTTTCCTATGTATCTAAAATTTTTTAAATGTTTATTTATTTTTGAGAGAGAGAGAGAAAGAGAGAGAGAGTGGGGGAGGGGCAGAGAGAGAGAGGGAGACACAGAATCCAAAGCAGGCTTCAGGCTCCAGGCTCTGAGCTGTCAGCACAGAGCCTGATGTGGGGCTCGAACCCACAAACCGTGAGATCATGACCTGAGCTGAAGTCAGACGCTTAACTGACTGAGCCACCCAGGCACCCCCTTTTCTTCTGTATCTAAACAGCAGGTGAAAATATTGTGTAATTAATCTGTTCAATGTTGTGAACCTATGATACTAACAGAAATTCAATTTCATTTATTGAATGAACCACTCAGCTGGGGGATCTGATATTCTGTTCAGTTCAAGAAGAATTTATTGGAGCCCAGGTAGAATCAGGTACTGCCCTGGGGTTTGCACATCTGTCCCACAGGGGTGCACATCTGTCACACCTCTCAAGGCAATATGGTTATGACCACTTTTGTAAGAACTTCCTGGGGATCAAAAATGTTACCTGCTTAGCCCGAGGTCTCAGTACTGGTAAGTGACAGAGCTGAGCACCGGACCCACTCCTAGCTGACCCCGGAGGCCCTGATTTTTCCGGAACTGCACCTCCCTGAACTGCATGCACAGGAATGCAATGTATCGACCTTGCTCTGAAGGGAGACTGTTCAGGTCACCTAAACTATTAAGTTGGGGAAGTTCAGATACCTGGATTCTAGAATGTGCTGGTAGAAGGCGGAATGAAGTCAGAACAGGATGAGCCCAAGTCAGCTTGTGGCAAAGCCTGGTGCATATTTGTTTGCCGTGGTTGCCATGGCAAAGCACCACAGACCGGGGCGGGGGCGGGGGACGGGGGTGGCTCAAAAAGCAGAAATGTATTCTCTAATACTTCGGAGGCCGGAAGCCTGAAAGCAAGGTGTTGGCAGTGCTATGCGCCCTCTGAAGGCCCTGGGGACAATCTGTTCCAGGACTCTCTCCCAGCATTCCTTGGCTTATCAATGCACCACAATAATCTGTCTCCGTCCTTGCATGGCATTTTTCCTGGTGAGTCTCTGTGTTTCTTCTTATAAGGACACCAGTTGTTTTGCGTTAGGACCCACCCTAATCTAATATGACCTCATCTTGACTTGATTCCGTCTGCAAAGACCCTAGTTAGAAATTAGGTCGTATCCACAGATACCGTGGGTTAAGACCTCAACGTATCTCTTTGGGGGAAACAATTCAATGCACAACGGGATGCTCATACAGATGGGGGCTGATCAGGGAGGGCCTCTGGGAAGAAGTGACAATTTTAAAGGCAGAATCAAACCAGCTCTTACTCAGTAAATCTTAACCAGTAAACCGGAGGCTGTGGCAGACTGGCGTGGGAAGGCGAAACACTTCCCTTGTTTGAAAACTGAGGACTCTCAGGATCCCAGGACTTTGTCAGCACGCGGGGGGAAAAGCGATGAATTCATATGAGGCGGCAGGGGGTTTATCGGTCACCCACTGTGGGTTGGCCAGACGGCTGGGAAGCAATAATGTGATGCCACCCGACAAGGGCTCTGTGGTTAGAGCTGCTGCCTTAGGTTTGCATCTTAGCTCAGCTGCTTATGTGACCCCAGACAAGGGGCTCGTCGCTCTGCGTCTTGGTTTTTTTCTCCTGTGTAGAGCGAGGACTGTAGAGGCACTCGCCCCAGAGGGTCGTCCTGTGGACCGAACGAGCAAATACCCCTTAGATGCATAGTGTAATCGTTCAATGACTTTTAACCGTCGTCCCGTCCTGCAGCCCGGTGCCTGCTATATGGCAAGCACTCAATGCACATCATTCACTCAGCAAGCATTTATCAGACGCCTCCTGTATGCCGGCGCTGTGATGGGCGTGGCTTTCATTTTCCTGGGGGCTCCGTGACCAAGGACTGTAACAGAGCTCTGGAGGCTGGGAGTCTGAAATCAGGGTGTGGGCAGAGCCAGGCTCCCTCTGAAGCCTGCAGGGGAGTCCTCCCTCGCCTGCCCGAGCTGCGGGTGTTGCCGGCGATCCCGCTTCGCCGGCTTGCACCTGCAACGCTGTCATCCCATAAGGTTCTCTCCGTGTGCTTGTGCCTTCTCGTCAGGACGCCGGTCACGCTGGGTTGGGGTTCACCCTCCTCCAGTATGACTTCAGCACAACTGGCTGAGCCTGCAGTGACTCTATTCAAATCGAGGTCATGCTCGGGGTACAAGGGGGTAGGACTGGGCGGGGCCACCCATATCACCATCGGTGACTTCTTTTCCTGGCAGGTGTGCTCAGGACCCGCTTCACTGTGCCCCTGGCTGCCCACCGTCCCTAATGCACCCCCAGCGCCCTGCCCCAGGGTGCTCTGGGCTCTCCGGGACCATCTGGCTGTGCAGTTTGCAAAGAGGACCGTGACAAGGACTTCTTGTGCATTCAGCAAATGCTACCTGTCATTGGGGTGCTAGCCTCGGCTCCGTGCAGGGGCGGGCAGCACCAGCCTTATTTGCAGGTGGCTCACCTGGGTCAAGGGCAAGACCGACCTGTTCTGGTGACGCCTACCCTCAGGGACCACTGCCGGGTACCTGCCCTATGTGACAGGCACTATGCTGGACACACGCTCATCTGAACTCAGCCCAACACGGAGGCCCTAGAGTCAGCCCTCGGGTGCAAAGCCAGGCTGGGCAACTTGGTAGCTAGGGGAGCCCAGGAAACCCCCTCCGCTGCCCCGAACCTCGCTCTCTCCTCTGTGAAATGGCCACAATGGGAGTGACGCCTTCCCAGGATGATAAGAAGGCGCTCCCTCTATGATAGGCGCGGTTGGGATCGATCTCTGAGTGCACAGCAGCCCCATGCTGCAAATGAGGAGACGGAGGTTCTGAGAGGCTCTGTGGCTGGTCATCACTAGGAAGTAGTAGAAAGAAGAAAGTACCTCTCCAGCTTCTCGGGGAGTCCTCCCACATCTGCCCCCCGAGTGTCCGTTGTGCTGCACTGGGGCCCAGACTGGACCTGGGGCAGGGAGGGGGAACTATGTGGGTTTGGAAGCCATGCGGGTCGGGTTTGCCCCCAGCTCCCACACTTCCGGGGTGGCTGAGCCCCCTCTCGTCCCCGCCCACGGGGAGGCCGATGGTGATCAGGGCTGCCTAGGCTCGGGGCGGGTCTGGCAGATTCTGGGGCTCAGCTTGGGGGGCCCCTGGTCCTCAGATGTCGGCCACATTTTTCACCATCATCTTGCTCAGTAACAAGACTGATATTTTGATGTCCCTTCTTCCTCTCTTGTCTGTCCGTTAATCAGCTCCAGATCTGGGCGAAGAGGTTACGTACTGGCCTCCTTGTACTCCACACCCAGCTAGACAACCCTGTATCCAGCAAGCGTCAGGCAGGAACCTGGACTTACCCTGTCCAGAGCAACGAATCGTCCCTCCCCAAACCTCGGCCCCCCTCCCTCAGGCCTCCAGTCAGCCCTGGCCCCTGAGGGCTGGCCCGGTCGCGTCTAACTGTCCCCGGCCCGGCCCAACCTCCGGGTGTCCCGCCACACCTGTGGCTTTAGCTGGGCACAGATACCTTGGTGGACGCCCCTCGCAGCCCCGGGGCTCAGGGGGCCGTGGAAGGAAATGGGGTGCCCAAGAGCCTGGTCTCCCAAGCCTCTGAGGCGCAGGACGCCTGCATGACTCTTGGCCAGATCGTAAGGCTGGCGGCACCGGTCAGAGCCTGCAGCAGACTGACCGACGCGCCTCTGAAAAGACGCGTCTGTGCTGTCAGCCCCGAAACTGGTGAGCGGGACGTGTGTGCACACGGGTCTGTGAGATGTGATGGCGTGAAACGCCTTGGGGTGAGGTCGTCACGAGAGAAAGGAGAGGAGGGTTTCAGGTCGGGGAGGGTCGCCATGTGAAGACAGAGGCAGAGGTCAAGGTGGTGCTGGTTCAAGGCCCGGGAGGACAAGAGTTGCCAGCAGAGGCGGGGTGAGAGGCGTGGGGCAGATTCTCCCTCACAGCCCCAGACGGAACCAGCCCCGGGGACACCTGTGTTCGGGCTTCTGGCCCCCAAACTGTGAGACCGTGGAGTTCGGCTGTTTCCAGGCCCCTGGGTGGTGATGCTTCGTTATCACGGCTGCAGGAAGCAAGACAGCAAACTCAGCAGGTGCCAAGCATCTATCTGCAGAGGAGGCACGAGTGCCCATTCTACAGAGGAGCTCACCGAGGTGAGAGGCTCGAAGACTCGGCCAAGTGGACCCGGCTAGGACGTGGTCACGGCGGGGTCCTCGCCGGAGTCGTGCTGACTGGTGGGGATTCATTCCCATTCTCCCTCCCCCACACCTTTGAGCGGACGTTCTGGTTCTCGGCTCGTTCCGAGTCCATCCCACAGGGTACGGCCCCTCGTGTCCCGAGTGGCGGAGGCAGCCATGTTCCCAGCCACGGCACCAACGCCCTCAGAGAGCGGTGCCCCGTGGGTCCCACAGACCGTTCTGGGGACCGACAGAGTCACGGCAGTGCCCCCTGATGACAACGGCTGACATCTCCGTGGGGGCTGGCCTCCTCTCCATCCCGGCGGAAGACGAGTTCCGTCCTTGAGGGTCTCGCTGTCCACCCGCCTCTGGTCTCTTGGGCGCCGTGTTGAGTAGAGTGATTTCTGTCTCACGTCGGCGGCAGCCAGGCTGGTAGAGTCATGGTGAGAAACACAGTCGCGTGCAGGTGAGGCGCGCCCGGGACAGACGGCGACAGGGCCATCCCGAGTGCCGAGCACAGTCCCTGACGAGTGAAACTCGGCGGTGAGACTCCAGCCGGACACTTGGCTGAGCTTCACGATTCAGGTCTGACGGCACACACCCTCCTCTGCCACTGGGCCCCTCGCCCCCACTTTGGGGTCGCGGCAGGAAGCAGGGTGGGGGGCACGAGAGGGCCCTGGACTCGGAGCCTGCAGACTAGGGGGTGCCACCGCCGCTTGGGGAAACCCGTGACGTGCCCAGGTAGGTTCAGAGCCTCCCCGCCATTGGGTCACATATTCCTCCCAGCAACCCTCAAGGCTGGTGTATTAGCACGCACAGAGAAACTGAGGCATGAGAGGGGCGAGGTACGTTTCTTAATGACCCATGGCTGGCAAGAGAAATCCGAGTATACCCCGCTTCGACACCCTCTGGACGCCGCTCTGTTGCCTTCGTCTGGCCACCGTGTTGGTTTCACCCAGACTCAGTTTCTCCATCTGTGAAATGGGGAGAAGGAGCCCATGTTAGAAGGTTGTTTGGAGAAGCACCAGTTTAAATGAGAGAGAGCCCACAGGATCAACCCGGAAGCCCGAAATCTTTACTCAAATACGAAATGCCATTGCCGTGTCTCATGGGAGGCAGAAGATAGCGGGAGATGGCGGACTGTGGTCAAAATCCCACCTTCACCACATACCGGCTGAGGACCCAGCCGAGTTACCAGCTCTCCCTGGGTTTCCGTTTCCTCGTCTGCGAAACAGGCGTCATCACAGCGCCTGCCTTGCGGGGACTTTTGTGAGGACTGGCTGAGAAAACACACAGTTTTTAGGATGCACCCGGCTCCTAACCGGTCCTCCGGGAACGTCTTTATTCTCATCACCATGGGGACCACCGGGGTTCAGAAACCTCTTTGTGCTGATGCGGCAAGACTCAAATGAGGAGCAAATCCAGCTCCCTCAATGAGCGGAGGCTGCGATGCACACAGCTTGGAAAGTAAGGTTCAGAAAGGTTAAGTAACTTGCTGCAGGCCACACAGCATCCGTAGCAGAGCTGTGTTGGCCCCGAGTCGGCCTGACTCAGTGCCTGGCGCCCAAGTGCTTCTAACGCTGACGGGACACCCCATTCCAAACACGTGCGGCGCAGGAGGCTTCGCTGCACGGCTCTTGAGGGGTCTGTCCAAAGTCTGTGTCGCCTCACACACAGTGGATTGTGCTCAGCTGGCGGCAGACTACCATTCCCGTTAGCCACCCCCGAGTCGCCTACGCGGTCTGATCGGTAGCGGCCCCTTCACTTGCTTTAACACATGCAACATCATCATAAAACCTGTGGCACAATTTCATTTTTTACCCAGGTCCCTCCTCCCGTTCTTCCTTACTCGAAGAGCCCCGGGTTTGTTTGGGGTGCCTAAAAAAACTTCCCAGAAGCCTTTGCAGCTAGGACGAGACCAAGGTGAAGACTGTTGGGGGGATGGGGAGGAGTTTTCCAGAAGGGTTTTTTTAAAATGGACCAACTTCAGGCCCTTTGTGTCTTCCTCTTTCCTGCCTGTAACACAGACGGGAGCACAGAGGTACAGCAGCGATTCTGTCACGTGAGGCAACGACTATGAGGACAACGGCTGCCCGCTAAGCGAGGCCGAGTGGCGAGAGTGAGGGTCCCTGGCGACATGGCCGAGCTTCCTTCTCACCAGCCCTGGATGACCCCTGGGCCTCGTGGTGCTGGAACGAACAAACCTCTTCACGGCGAAGCCATGGTTGGTGGGTTGAGGAAGGAAGGTCTTCGCCGAAAGGGGTCCTTCTGTGGCGTCATTCTTGTCCCCTCCGAGGTCGCTTAACCCAAGACGCCCTGCTCTGGTGTCTGTTGTGTGCCAGACCTTTCCTCATCTTTCAGGGCATCTTGCGGGCCGGCGACCTTGCGGTGGTCCCCTGCACTGCTGTCCACCCCCACGGGTTTCTAACCCCAGGCCTCTTGCGGCTCACTGGCCCACTCAGCATGCCCCGCGTCGAGGTGCATAGAAACTTCTGGGTCCTACTGACCATGTGGTGAGGAGTCATGCTTATCCCTGACTCCTGAGGTTTCTGTCCACACGAAGGGAGCTCCCTAGTGAAGTCCCGGCCTCTCCCTGCCCCGCCTTCCCTCCCCAGGAGGGACGACATTAAAAAACAGCCTCTGCCCTTGACCATCTCTCTGGGCAACAGTGGGCCCAGAGGAAGCCTGTGTTTAGTTCCCCTCCTCTGGGCACAAGATGGATGGCAGAGGCCTGCCTTGCCCGCAGCGGAGGCCCTGTGCGTGACCAGGGGGGTAGGTGTGATTCCGGGGCTCAGGGACAGCTGGTCCAATTGCGGCCACGCACCTAAGCCGTGCTCTTCGGTGTCACATTACTGAGGGGGTGCTGTTCAGTTCCCCACGGTGATGGGCTGAAGGGTGCCCTCCCTCAGCCCGTATGTGGAACTCTTAACCCCAGCACCTCAGAATGTGACTGTATTTAGAGACGGGGCCTTTGTAAAGGTGATCAAGGTAAAATGAGATTCGTAGGGTGTGTCCTGATCCAATCTGACCGGTGTTCTTATAAGAGGGGATTAGGACACAGACACACACAGGGACGACCACGTGAAGGCACAGGGAGAAGACGGCCATCTACAGGCCAAGGAGAGAGGCCTCAGGAGAAGCCACGTGCCCACGCCTGGGTCTTGAACTCCCAGCCTCCAGAACGTGCGAGAATAAACGTCTGCTGTTCAAGCCCCCACCTGCGGTGCTTTCCTGTGGTGGCCCTAGCGAACGAACACAGCCATCTGCCTTTCTTTAGTGTGATCACTTGGGTGGGTTAGAAGCTGGTACCGTATGTTGAGCCCCCCTCAAAGCCCCGACAAGGGACACCCTGCAAGATGGCCGTCCCGGGGTCCATGTACGAGCCTGCCCATCAGGCTTCCCTTCCCCTCCCTGTATGCCCTGTGGGGGTGGGGGGAGCTGCCTTGGTTCTACCTTTGGAACCCCAACCACTTCTTGGCCCTCTGAGACTCTACCCTTCTGCCTGGGTTGCTATGACTCGGCAGGCATGAAGCTCTGAAAACGGACCAGTGCCTGCCATTATCGGTCCTTCTCCTGTGCCAGAGCTCCATTCTCCAGCCGCGCCCTGCACCCCACGACAGCCGACACTGCTGGGCACCACCATCCACTGACAGCTATCCTTCGCGTAGGAATTACTGCCACCGCTCTATTACGAATGAGGAAACTGAGGCACAGTTACAGAAGAGCCGGGATGCATCCAGGTCCGTCTGCCTCCAGAGCCAGCCAGCTGTCACCGCGTACAGGGCTGACTGCTTTGCTCTCGCTGGTTCTGCCCTCCCTCCCCACAAGGCGACGAGGTCACTGAGCCAACCAGTGGGGGACTCAGGACAAGCGGGGCTAGTGAGCCCTGAGAACAAAGACATATTATTTCCGAGCCTTCCCCAGTGTCTCCACAGTGCTCGGTTCCAGCCTGTCACTCCCCGGCCCCATTTAAAGCTCCCTCTCGCTCCACAGTCCTCCCACTGGGTCCCGGTGCTAAGGCCACCTGGTCCCTCAGTCTGGGGCAGAAACCCAAAACGGAAGTGCCCAGGAAGGTCAGAGTCCTTCTATGGCTGTCCATAGCGAACACAGCCCCAGCCACAGTTGGAGCCCTCTCCGTCCCTGCTGATCCTCACTCTGGAGACCAGACACTGAACTGGGGAGGGGGCAGCTGACACAGACCCTGTGGCTGACATTCAGAGCAGGTGCAAGAGAACCCACGTCTGAGACTCCAAAGCCCTCATACCTCCCATTGCATGTGGGTCCAGCTCCTCCAGGATGCTGTCCCCACGCTGTCCCCCCACCCCTGCGAGCCCCTCCTGCTCCTAAATTCCTGGGTAGAGGTGGACACTGGGTGTGCACAAGCTGGTTTATGGGTGTGGACAGAGCATCGAGCTCTGCACAAGTGTAGGCCCAGCGGCCAGTGGTGGGAGCTCTCAGCCATGACCTCATGGTGGATGGAGGGACCAGGTGGCCGCTGGGTGCACCTGCTTCTGATGTCATAGGGTGGTCACTGATGGGTTGGCCATCTTGGGGTTTCATCACCTCCTCCTCCCCCCCCCCCCCCCACTCTTCTCTACTTGGCCCAGTGCCTCTCTCTCTCTTTCTTTTTAATAGAGGGACTTTGGACCACTTAATGATTTCATTGGTCCTTTATAATTTTTTCTAAATTTTAAATGTTTATTTATGTTTTAGAGAGAGAGACAGATAAACAGACAGACACACAGAGCATGAGCTGGGAAGGGGCAGAGAGAGATTGAGACACAGAATTCAAAGCAGACTCCAGGCTTCGAGCTGTCAGCGTAGAACCTGACGCGGGGCTCGAACCCACGGACTGTGAGATCATGACCCGAGCCGAAGTCAGATGCTTGGCCGACTGAGCCCCCCAGGCGCCCCTGGCCCAGTGCCTCTTGGCTAACATCCGCTGAGCCAGCTCTGCTGTCTTGTAAATCTCCATCCCGGAAGGAGACAGAGACGTGAAAACAGGGAATGTCTCTTGACAATTCCTACTGGCTTTTCTAAGCAACGCGATATTCTGTTCCTATACAGACGAGGAAACTGAGGCCCAGCGAGGGGACAGCCATGGTCACGAAGCAACCTAGCAGGATGGGCCCAGGTGCGTCTGTACCCAAGCCCAGAGTGTACTTGGCCACGTGTTCTTGGGTCAAGAGTTGTATCTTTGCAGCAAACTGACACTGGTATTTCTGGGAATGTGGTCCAAAAACCTCCCAGCCACCTTCCCCAGAGACGCCTGGTACCCACGGGCTGTCCTCAGGGGTTCAGCTGCTGTAGAGGTCACAGGTACACCCCTGGGAAGCTGGCGTCTCTCCTGGGAAAGGAACCCCAGGCCAGGGCCCTCGCTGGCCCCCTGTATTAGAGAGGAAGCATACAGGACCGCCATCAGGCCACTGGGCTTCTGTCACTGCATTTCTCCTCCCTGCGTGGCCCAAGGTAAGCACCCCCTCCCATCCTCATTTTCCTCATGTATAAAAGTGCATGATAAGAACAGAAGATAAACAACACAATTTAAAAATGGACAAAGGACTTGAATAGACATCCCTCCAAGGAAAACCCACAAACGGTCAACAACACAAGATGTTCGATATCAGCTGTCATCGGGAAAATGCAAATCTGGCTCCTCTCCTCTCTGCAGCCCCGTCCGGCTGGCCCGAAGTTCATCAGTCCTGCCGCCAGAACGTGCTCGGAGCCCCTCACTCCTCCCACCTGTCATCAGGATCTCTTGTCTGACAAATCAGTGCCTCCTAAGCTCTGCTCCCATCCCTGTCCTCCACAGCACCCAGTCCCCACAGACGCCAGCACGATCTGTGAACGTGCGGGTCCGATCGTGTGTCAGGCACGGTGGCCTTCCAGTCTTGCCCATCCTGCCTCGTCATCCTTCTCCCAGGCTCGCTGCCTCCACTGTCACCCCATTCACTGCCTGCCGGGAACCCGGCCCCCGCCCTGTCCTCGACTTCCAGCTCTTTCCTGCCTGTGGCAGAGTCTCCATGGTGGCCACTGTCAGCTGCTTCTCACCCTGGATGTAGCGTGGTTCCTCGTGTCCCGGGGTGGAGACTGCTCCCCTCTCCTGGAACCTGGGCTGCCTGAGCGTCTGGCTTAATTAGCAGGAGGCAGTGGAAGTGACGTCTAGGGTTCCTGAAGCAGCATCACAAGAACCATGGATTTCTGTCCAGGTCTATTGAGTTCAGTCTTGAGTCGATCAGACTGGGAGAAGCCAGCTGCCCTGATGGGAGAATCCAAGCCACATGGAGAGGCTATGTGTAGGCATGCTTGTCACCCGCCCAGCTGAACTCCCAGTTGACAACAGGCGTCAACCACCAGCCGTGTGATAGAGCCTTCTTGGGCGTCCAGCCTGGTCGGACCTTCAGATGAGTACAACCCCAGCTGTGTGGAGATCTGGGGAAAAGCATCCCCAGAGAGGGAACAGCAGCCGCGAAGGCCCTGAGGTTCTGGCTGGCTGGAGTGGCCCAGGGAGGCAGTGCCAAGGTGTGGGAAGTACCGGGGCTGATCACGGGCAGGTGGCACAGGGCTCAGGGCCATTGTAAGCATGTTGGGTTTCTCCAGACGGACGGGAAGCTGTGAGGTGTCAGGCCACATGCTGTGAAGAGACAGTCGTGGGAAGGACAGAGACGTGGGGCGCCAGCGAGGATGCCCCCGGGACACCCAGGCAAGGTCGGTGCGGGCGCAGTGATAGCGGACAAGGTGGCCCACGCGGCCGGCCCCGGGGTGTATTTTGCAGGTGGAAACAGCAGCATTTCCAGGGCAGAGGAGATGTGGGTGTAGGACAGAGAGGCGTCCGGGACCACTCCAGGGGTTTCCGGCCTGAGTGACTGGAAGCGTTGAGTGTCGTCGAATTAAATTGTTGACCCAGCAAAGTGGCAGTAGTCCCTGGTTGAAGGTTGGGGACAGGGAGAGTCTAAGTCAGTCACTCTACCTATCCTGCTCCCTGCCTACGCTTCCCCAGAGCTTCTCATAATCATTGAATGTCTGATTTGCTCCATTCCTGTCTCTGTCCCCGACTGGCAGAAGCTCCAGGCCCCAGGGCAGGTTCTGGCAGGTGTACAGGAACTCAAAATTGTCCTGGAGTGACAGGAAGGAAGCACGGAAGGTGGAAGGAAGCAGCTGAGAGGGAAGGAAGAAGGGAAGAAGGGAGGAGTGGGGGGGGGGGAGCCGGAGAACAGGAGGCAGGAGGGGGAGACAGGGCCTGACCTTCCCAGGCCGAGCCTCCCCGTCAGCCTCCTTCAGATCCTGAGGTGGTGAGCGCTCCTCCCTGCGGCCCCGCGGTGCCCACAGAGCACGGATGTGCTGTTTCCTTTCAACTCATTTCCTAGGGGACTTCCTTCCATACAGGTGGCACCGCGGGCTTCGGGTTTTAGGCTCAGGCTTGCCTGTGGCTCGCTCGTTCCAGCACTGAGAAGCTCTACAGAAGCAGTGTTCACCCCTACGTGGAAAGACGCCCGTTCTCTCGTCTGTCCTCACCCGCAGAATCCACCCCACCCCACACTGCTCGTTCCTAGCGCTCTGGCCGCCCGGCAGACCAGCGAGGACAGAGACGGACCCCAGCCGCCTCTTCTCCAGCCCAAACTTCCCCAATTCCAGTTCCTCATTTAGTCATCCGAGAAGTGATTTCCGACCCCCTCTATGTGCCAGCCCCGGGCTGGGGACCGGGACCAACCAGACAAAGAAGTCCCAGTGGCCCACCTGATGGAACCCGCCTCGGGAGCACCTGGACCAGACGTGCCGCAGCCACACTGGAGGCTGGCATCAGCCTCGAGGAGCAGACGGCGGGGGGGAGGGGCAGTGTGGAGGGAGGAGCGACTCCACAGCCCCCTGGGATGCCCTGAGCCTCAGCTTCCTAATCTGTGAAATGGGCCAGGGACCAATCTCCCTCACGATGGCCAGGACCACGGATCTCTCCCCCATAGCTTCTGTCTCGGGAGGCTAGCCCGGTGCGGGGGACAGCCACCTCCTGAGGGAACGAATGAATCAAAGCGTCATGACGGTTAATGGCGCTGATATATCACCCGTGTGATTCCTGTAGGTGCTCTGAGGGATTCTCCTGGGGGCACCCCAGCTGACCTGGCATTGCCCATCCCAAGAGCGGGTCCTGGTGACCCTGAGGGTGTCTGTCAGTGCGTGCCCGATGGCTCGGGGCCCAGATTCCGGCCCCTCGCCCGTAGCTCCAAGGCCCAGGTTGGCAATGGCTCCGTCGATGGCAGCAGCTGGGCTGATGCATCGGAATCAGAGAGCAGCATCCCGGGGCACGAGGCAACAGGGAGAGAGCAGGGCAGCAGCATGCGGATCGCTGAGTCATTTATGGTTAAAGATTCCCGCTTAAAAGAGGGCTTGGATCCCTCAGATGACTGCAACCCCAGCTGTCATTGAGATGGCTTTCAGAAAGAGACAGAGACAGAGGCAGGGACGGAGAGATAGAGAAAGAGACAGATAGAGACAAAGCGAGATTGTCATCTAAAAGATGGGCCGTGTTACAGGATCCAGATTCAGCGACACTTTCAACACCAGCCCCACCAAGAACCATGAGGAGGTCCCTCCGAGGTTGGAGAGGGGTGATGGGGAAAACTCAAAGAAGGCTCAGGGAAGAGACCCTCTCCCTGTGGCTGGCTGTTTGAGCCGCCCTGTGTTCCCCCCCCCCCCCCCCGCCCCTGGGCCTTTGCACAGCCTGGAGCTCGTGGGGCTCAACAGGCATTTGCTGCACGAGTGAATGAGCTGGCCGCTCCACGCTGCTCGCCTGCCCCCTGGCTCCCTGGGGTCAGCACAGCGCCAGCTCCTCCGCCCGGAGGGTGTCACCTCCCGCGGTCCCCTCTGCGAAGTGCTCTCCCTCATTAATATTCCACAGCATACCTGGTGAATCATTTCCACCTCACTTCTCCGTCTTAATCCTTCACACCTTAAGTTTCTAGTCTTCAAATGATGGAATAGTTGGTAGGGACAAAAGAACGTAAGGTAGAGGCTGTGCAGATTACGGAGCCTGGAAACATCTGCGGGCTCTACACCAAGCGCCCAGCATTTTCCTCTGCCCACTTCCTGCCCAGACCCTCCGCCTCCCGGTCTGCACAAGGTAACCGCCATCCTGTACGTTCTGCGTATCGTTGCCTCGTTTCTTCACGGTTTTATCACAAAGCGATAGCCTGAAACCACCTAGTGTGTAGCCGAGCACGGCTTTTGAACTTTATATAAATAGACCAGGCTGGTTTTTTTATGCAATCATTCCTCATTCATTTTCACTGCTGGGCACTGTCCCTCCACGTGGACATGCCAGCAGCTACCCAGCCCCTTGTGAATGGATGTTGGGGTTGTGGTCCTTGCTCTGTTCTCCCGACAGTGTGCCGTGACCGTGACCGTATGCATCTCGGAGAACATGGCTGCGGGTTTCTCTCTGCGTTTATCAGAGAGAAATTGCTGGGTCTGGGGTGTGGACGACATCAGCTTCACTTTACATTGGCAGCCAGTGTTCTGAATCCTTTGCACCCGTTCACCATCCCTCAGCAGCCTGAGACCTGGTCGACTGTTCATATACACAGAACTTTCTAGATTTTGCCCATCTGGTGGGTACGATCTTTCACGTGAGCTTGATTTCTGTTTCCCTGGTGATCTTTTCATACATTTCCAGGGGCTTCTCGTGACCTTGTCTATGAAATACTTGCTCTGTTTTTTTGCGAAACGTCGTATTGAGTTCTTTGGTTTCTTGTTGACATTCAGAAGTTCTTTGTACGTTTCCTGTGTTAATCAGTTGTTCATTTCCTGGGTAGCAAGTGCATTCTCCTTGCGCCTGGCTTGTCTTTTCACTCTGTGTATGGTGTCTTAAGTTTGTGATTTGGTGCAGTAAAATCCGTCCTCTTTTCAACCTGTTTAAGAAATCCTGTCCTATACTGGGGTCATAAGGATAGTTTCCTATAATGTCTTCTAATAGTTTTCAAGTTTTGCCCTTCTTCACATTTTCTTTTTTCTTTTTTAATTTTTTATTGTTTATTTATTCTTGAGAGAAAGAGAGAGAGAGTGAGCCAGAGTGTGAGCAGGGGAAGGGCAGAGAGAGAGAGAGAGGAGGAGACACAGAATCCGAAGTAGGTTCCAGGCTCTGAGCTGTCATCACAGAGCCCAACACAGGGCTAGAACTCACAGACTGTGAGATGATGACCTGATCGGAAGTCGGATGCTTAACCGACTGAGCCACCCAGGCGACCCCATGTTTGTCTGTTTTTGTTTTTTAAGTAGGCCACTGCGGAGGCCACTGCGGGGCCTGAGCTCACGACTCTGATTTCAAACCTGAGCTGAGGTCAAGAGTCGGAGGCTTAACTGACTGAGCCGCCCAGGTGCCCCTTGCCTTTCACATTTAAATCTCTAATTTGCTCAGAATTGATTTTTGTGTAGGGTTTGAGGTAGGGATCTAAATGAAATGTTTCCCCAAAGGGAGAACAACTCATCCAGCACCACTTAGTGAATGGTCTGCCCTTTCTCGCTGGTCTGACTGATACCTCCTCTCCGTGTCCCACCAGGTTCTTTGTGTGTGTGGCCTGGGTTCTGTCTTGCTCCGCTGACCGGTGTCATACTGCCTCAAGTGTTGGGGCTCTACCATAGGCCTTGCGATCTGATCGGGCAAGTCTCTGTCACCTCCCCCTCCCCCCCTGGCCCACCCCAGCTCTAAGATCTTCTTCTCCTAAGTCGTTCTTCTTCTACAAGTAACTAGCTACTATACTCCTATCTCTGCATTCATGGACACACGCAGTCGGCTCTGGCATCTTCCCTTTGCCCCCAGAGTTGATCCATTTCTCTGGGGTCCCCTCTCCCTCCTTTCTCTGGGTAAGTCCTGCTCGGTCATGGACTAAGCTCCAGCATCGTGGCCTTAAAAGCTTCTGGAACAGTCCCGCAGAGAAGAGCTAGGTAGTTGTTCTTTTGGTTCGATCGTCCTCACGTGCTGTGTTGCCCTCGCTTGCTGTTTACTCAATGTTCCCCCAGCCCGGACCCCCCAGAACTTTATCTCCACCAGCCCCACATCCCCCACATTGGCTGATGCACACGGGTACTCAGGGAATGCCCATCGGAACAAACTGAATGTCCACTTCGCTTTGCCTCTCTTCCCCTACAACTGCTCCTTTCCACATTCCTTCATTACGTATTGGTTATGGGTGAGTTTTCTCAGGGGCAATGAAAGGGAGAATGTTCAAGCAAAACCTTTCTTGGACCCATTTCAAAGATCTGTTCTCAGAGAATCCTCAGATGCCCCAGCTGGCTGGTGACCGCACGGGATCATGGTTGGTTTGATTCTTTTCATGCTATGAATGTTTTATAAAGTTAAAGTTTTCTGTGGTGCCTGGGTGGCTGAGTTAGTTAAGCATCTGACTTCGGCTCAGGTCATCATCTCATGTTGGTGGGTTCGAGCCCCACATCAGGCTCTGTGCTGACAGCTCAGAGCCTGCAGCCTGCTTCGGATTCTGTGTCTCCCTCTCTCTCTCTCTGCCCCTCCCCTGCTCACGCTCTGTCTCTCGAAAAAAAAAAAAAATAAATGTTAAAAAAGATTTAGGGGCTCCTGGGTGGCTCAATGAAGTGTCCGACTTCAGCTCGGGTTGTGATCTCACAGCTCATGAGTTCGAGCTCTGCGTCGGGCTCTGTGCTGACAGCTCAGAGCCTGGAGCCTGTTTCAGATTCTGTGTCTCCCTTTCTCTCTGCCCCTCCGTCGTTTGTGTTCTCTCTGTCTCTCTCTCAAAAATAAACATTAAAAAAATTAAAAAAAATTTAAAGTTAGAATTTTCTTTTCATGGGTAGTGGGTTGAATTTGTTTCCCAGAAAGATATGTCCATGTCCTAACCCCCAGTACCAGTGAGTGTGACCTAATTCGGAAACTGGGTCTTTGTAGATGTCATTTAAGTGAAGGATCTCAGGACAAGGTTATCCTGGATTTGGGGGGCGGGGCACAAATCCAATGACCGGTGCCCTCATAAGAGAAGGGAGACTAAGATACACAGGAGGAGTCAGAAATGTGCCCACAAACCAAAGGACCTCAAGATCGCCAGCAGCCACAGCCAGGACAGGCATGGAATGGATTCTCCCCTAAAGCCTCTGGAAGGAATCAGCTTACTGACTCCTCAACGTTAGCCTTGTAAGACTCATTTTGGACTTCTGGCCTCCAGAAAACTCTGAAATAACAAATTTCTGGGGTTTTCAGCTAAGTTGGTGGTAATTTGTTGTGGCAACCCCAGGAAACTAACACACCGTGAAAAAGTCACCCAGCAGGTGACAGCTGGGAAAGCCAGCCTGGGCGCCTTCCCTCCCTCCAGACGGCAGTGCTGTGACAGGTTGAGCTGACGGTTGCCACAGCCTTGGGACGAGGGCTCAGACAAGACATGCCAGCGTCCTCACCCCTCTCTCATCCCAATTCAGCATTGCTTTCCTTCTTTTTCTTTTAATGTTTATTTATTTTTGAGAGAGAGGGAGAGAGAGACAGAATCCCCAGCAGGTCCCACGCTGTCAGCACAGAACCTGACACGGGGCTTGAACTCATGAACCAGGAAATCATGAGTTGAGCCGAAGTTGGACACTTAACAGACAGAGCCTCCCAGGCACCCAGCTTTCCTTCTGAATCACTGCCAGAGCCTGTATTGAGCCTGGACCAGACCCTGTGTCCCCTCCCTAAGAGGACTTGGGGGGCAAGCAGGGGCGGTGCTCGGTTCCCTGGGACCGGCCACCTCTCAGCGTCACGCACAACCTCAGCGCCCCCTGCTGGCACGTCCTGAAGCCCACCTTCCTCACTGGTTCATGCGGCATTTGCTGCACAGGTACAGACCTGCTGTCGCTCGGGCTCGGGCACGGCCGATGTGCCATTGGCAGGGGTTCGGGGTGTGGGGTGGCCTGTCCACCGCCTGTACTTGGAGAGCTGGTGGCCAACACCGTGTCTTGAGGACTTTCCTTCTGGCCGTGGAGGGCACTTGGCGGGGCAGGCTGAACAGCCAGGGAGTTAGGGCCTCTGGCCAGCGGGGAGCTCGTGGGTCGTACCTTCACCTGCACTTTGCTCCTCCTTGGGGGCACCTTCTCCTGTCAGGTGGGCAGCCGGCTGCTCCCTCTCCCCTCCTCCTTCAACCCCTCACCGCTTGGCCCCTGCACCTGTCCCGCCCCTTCTGAGACACCCGGCCCCTCCCGCCTCCTCCATGAAGCATGGCCTGGCCAGGCCCCCACTGCCTCGGCCAGGACCACTGTGACGGCCTCCGGCCTGGCCCCCACGGCAGCCCCCGTCTACACGGCAGCCAGAGAGCGGTGTCTGAATCTAACCGTTCCGATGGGGTTTCCCTCCTGCTTCCAACGCTCTCGGCAACGGCTTGGCACCCAGCTCTTCGGCTCACGGCCGCCTTGGCTCTCCAGCCACTCTGGACGGCGGGTGGCCGGGAAGGGCCCCGTGTACCGTGCACCCCTGTTTCCTGTTCCCGGAACCCCAAGAGGTGCCTTCCCACTCCGGACTCTGCACGAGCGGCCCCTCCTCTCCGGAGGCCTGTGGGTTCGTGTGGCCCTTCTCTGGCCCGCCCTGCCCCTCCTCGAGCACCACGCGCACGGTGGCCCTTGCTGCTCCGTATGCTTGCTGGCCTCCGCCACGGGCTGTGAGCATCGCGAGTCTGGGATTGGCTTTGTCTCGCTGCCTCTCGCAGTCTGAGCGTCGGCATCGAGTCCGGCCGGGGTGGCCCTCGGTCTGGGCGGGGGGTGGGGGTGGGGGCGGCCCGGCTGCTTCTGTGTTTCTGTGTTCTGGTCAGCTCTCCCCGGTGGGACGAAGACTCTCCTGGCAAGGGACCGGACCTTACTCCTCTGTGCCTGTGGGGGCCTGACAGAGAGGATGTGCTTGGTGTTTGTTGAATGACTGAACGAGGGAGCTGGTGAATGAGCGAATGCAGGGCGGGCTCCAACCCACCTTCACATCCCTACCGACCCACTATGGTGGTCATTGTGGGGCCTGTCCGTCCAGACACCCCGCAGTTCCCTGGCTGTAGGGTTGGAATGGAAGCACCCGGCCTGGGTGGACAGGGCCAGTTCTGCTCCTGGGCGCTGCTCAGAGTGCCTCAAGACGCACTGACAGATCAGACGGGCTGTAAGGTAGCTTCAAAAATGTACAAACCCAGGGCTCCGCGAGGCCAGGTGGCGGAAAGGTGGGCGCGCATGGGGCACGGGGGCAAGTGGGCGCGTCTGGATTGCCAAAGGCCGAAGCGTCTACCAACCAGGGAGGTCTGCTCTCACATTCCAGCGTGCACTGGTGATTTATGGCTGTTGCTAGGTAACAGTACAACGAGGCGGGTGTGATTTTAAAACCAGGGCTCCCGACCAAAGAGTCGACAGAAAGAGAAAACCATTAATCGGGCTGGTGGGGGGGGGGGGGGTATGCCGGGGGAGGGTTTAAATGCAGCCCAGAGGACCGGATGCTGTAAGAAGCAATTAGAGCGAAGCCGAGGGTAACCACCCCTCCGTGTTTGCAGCCCTTCACGGGGGTGTTCAACTGCAGGCGGGGAGAGCCAGCTGCTGACACGGGCTTCTCCTTCAGAAAGGCACCAGCGTGAATTTATCTTTTGTTTTGTCGTAAATCAATTTAGTACGTGTCGCTTTCTAACACGGCACTGCTAGGGTACAAAATGCATGAAGTATGTAATCCTGATGGTCAGGATCAATCTCCTTCATTTTACATCACAAACGGCCCCCGCCTCTCAACAGCACCGTTCATTTGCCGAACACATGCTGATCGCCCGCTGTGTACCCGGCTGGGGTGTAAGAGTGAGCAAGACAGAAGTCTCCCCCCACCCTGTCCCTGCCTTGAGAAGCTGACGTTGGGACATCTGGGGGGTAGATAGACACTAAACAATGGTCATGATTAACAAGCAAATTGTATCTTATGTGAGAAAGAAAAAGCAAAGCTGAGTAAATGGGAACAGGGGTTGGGGGGGGGTGTGCAGGGGAGGGTGGCTGGTTGTAATTGTAAGTAAGGGGATCCTGGTTGGCCTCATGGAGGAGGTGACATTTTAGTAAGGTCTTGAAGAAATGAGGGACTGAGTCTTGGAGATATCCAAGGGGAAAGCAATCCGGATGGAGGGACAATCCAGCAGGTACAAGGGTCCTGAGGCAGGAGAGGCAGCAGGGAGGCCGGTGTGGCTGGCGTGGAGTGAGCTGGGGGGAGAGTGGGAAAGGGAAGGAGGTGGTATAGGATCCTCACGCCACTGGGAGGACTTCGTGACAAGAGCCAAAGGCTTGGTGGGGAGGGGAACCGTGGTCTGGACCAGGTGCTGTGCTGGGGGTGCCCTGCCCCCAAGAGGTAAGTGACCCATTCATCTGGTTCACAGGCAAGCAGGCTGAGGCACTGTCCACGCCGTGAGGAGCTGTGAGTCACGCTGGGGCTGGTACCAGATCCAACAGTTGATAAATGGCTGAGCCTGGATTTGGACGTTAAAAAAAGCGTTTTTAATGTTTATCTTATTTATTTTGAGAGAGAGTACGAGCAGGGAAGGGGCAGAGAGAGAGGGAGAGAGAGAGAATCCCAAGCAGAATCTGGACTGTCAGCACAGACCCTGACACGGAGCTCGAACTCATGAACCGTGACATCGTGACCTGAGCCAAAATCAAGAGCTGGACGGGGCGCCTGGGTGGCTCAGTCGGTTAGGCATCCGACTTTGGCTCAGGTCGTGATCTCGCGGTTCAGAGCCCGCATGTGCTGACAGCTCGGAGCCTGGAGCCTGCTTCGGATTCTGTGTCTCCCTCTCTCTCTGCCCCTCCCCTGCTTGCTCTCTGTCTCTCAAAAATGAAAAAACATTAAAAAAAAAAAAAAAAGAGTTGGATGCTTAACCGACTGAGACACCCAGGTGCCCCTGGATTTGGACTTTTACTTGCTGAGTTTTTACCTGCCGGCTTCTTACCCGTCAACCGGTTCCACACAGGGAGGGACAGGTGAGGAGCAGAGGTTGACAGCAGGGGCTGGACAGCAGAGCAGACAGCCCGTGTGATCGGGGACGAGTTACTTCGTTTCCCCACTCCCTGTCTTCCTTCCCAATCCATAGAGCGGAGGCAATGACGGCCGCCTCGCAGAAATAACTGGTTATAGAAGGAGGCCAGCTGGTCCAGCACTGGGCACGGAATAGACACTCACTGAATGAATGCAGTCTCCTTCCCACGAAACACGCCTTCACTGAACAAGTGCATTCGTGTGGGGCTCCAAACCGTGGAGGCGAGCCCAGGCCCCCACCGCCCGCAGCTGGGTTGGCCAGCCGCCTTTCTAGGCTTCCACAGCCCCTGTGATTTTCTACCTGCACAGGTATGGCAAATACATAGGAACCTCGACGCTGGCCCCTGTCATGTCCCGATGCCAGGGCAGACATCGCTGCTGATCACTGATGGACTCAGCCTCTGGATTCTGCTCAGGCCAGCAGACACTCTGGAAGGTGCTTGATCGCTGGCACCGTACCTTGTGACCCCTTCTTGCCATTTCCTCCCACAAACTCCTACTTATTCTTCAAGGCCCGGCTCAAAGGTCTCCTCCCCCTGCTGCCTTTGCTGACTCTCTGTGTCCCCCTAGTGTTCGGAGCCCCTGCCCCTCAGTCCTTCCCTGGTATTAATGCTCGGGTCCCCTCTCTGGACTGTGGGCTCTTGAGGGCCAGGCCCTGGCTGATTTACATCTTGTCCCCAGAGGCCGCTTAGCAAGGGGCTTTTGAACAAATGAATGATGGGGGAGGGGAGGAAGGGAGGGAGGGGTGTGTCCTGTGGGGACCACAGGAGATGGGCTGGAAGGGATGGCCCACCGTCCAGGCTGTTTCCCACAAAGGACCTCGCCTCCTCCTAGGCCCTTAAGAACCCCTGGACACCCATGGTGGCCAAGTGCTTTCCAGCTCGTGAAGGGTATATTCTAGACAGAGATGGAGAGTGAATGAATAGACAAGTGTACAACAATATCGTGTCAACTACTTTATTCTGAACTACTACACAATCATGGAGCCGACGTTTGGGATGTGGTCACATTGGGGAAGGCCTGTCTGAAGAGGGGATATTTGAACTGAGGCCACAGGAAGAGAGGAAGCGAGCAGAAGCACCAGGGGAGAGTGAAACTTTGAATCTGCTCAGCCACTCCCAGTCGCCCGAACGCTCCTCTTAACTGCCAGGCGGTCCCGTGACACCCACCTGGGCAAGTGCCAGCAAAGCACCCCACACCGTGTCTGGCACACAGTAGGTGCTCATCATGTGGCAGGGAGGACAGCTGTGAGTGCCCCCACTTCTGGGAGTGGGCGCCTGTCTTGCATCCTGGGCCGGAGAGGCTCATCCAGTGCCCCAGGCTCTCTGTGACCGCTCGATGCCCCTCTTGTATCTACCACCTCTGGATGAGAATCCCGACGCTGAGGTCCAGTCCCACATCTGGGGCCTGTGCCCTGCAGACAGGCCTCCCTGTCCCTTCCCGAATGGCCTGTAGCTCGTGCCCAGGCTCCAAGGGGCCCTCTCTGCAGCGCAGCTGGGTCTGGATTCCCAGAAAGCAGAGCCGGAGAAATACGTGGGTGTAGGTGGTTTGTATGGGAGGGGATCCCAGGGCACATCATCTGGTCCCTGCTGTGGGGGATGGGGGCTCCAGTCCCCTGAGATGTGTACAGAAGGTTCCGGAACTGATTCCTGGGAGGCAGGGACAGAGGCAGTTCTCCAGGGTTTCGCCTTGTAAATTGGGAGACCGCACCTTGGGTGGCACTGATTCCCCACCCTGCACTCCACGCATGCCCAAGACCCAGCAGCATCTCGAAGGCCTGGGGCTACAACACAGCAGGATGCCAGAACTTGAGGTGAGGCTGGAACCTGGGCTGATGGTTCAGCACAGCTGTGGCTGGAGCCAGCGCTGTGCTGGGGCTCTTAAGGTGTCTTTCCTAGCCCCATTCTCATTCTGCTCACCATGACCCCAGGCAGGCCAAAGACAGGACCGCCCTGGCTGTGGGGACTGGCCCAGGGGTAGGCAGGTGTCTGGGCTGATGCCATCAGGGTGCACCCTGGGGTTTGTAGCTGTGGTGGGTGGTGAGGGGCTCTCCTCCTGCTCCGGCTGAGATGCTAGGAGATGTAATCTCCAAGGTGCTGCTGGCCATGGCCAGAGAAGTCAGCCTGCAGCAGGGGAGAATGAGGCCACCGCCTGGGAGAAACAGAGAGGAGGGGCAGACAGGGTCCTGTGGAGTTTAACCCCCAGCTTCCACTTATTCCCCAGGCTGGGTCTGTCTTCAGAGGCTCGGGTTTACGTCCTCTTTTGCTAAGCGAGTTGGGCCTGGCTTTGTGTCACTTGGTGCTCCGTGCTGAGTGCACCACCAGGCCCTCCAGGACAGTGGTCCTCAAGGCCTGCAGCAAGGCCAGCAGATGCAGCCAGGTCACAGCCACACCACCCCCCAAACCCTGCTCCAGGACACCCAGCTCCTCTCCTGTTTGAACCAGGCTGTCCAAAGCCCTCTGGGTTCTAACAGCCCCGCTGGACTTGCCTCTCTGGTTCCCAAGGGATGGTTGAGATAGATGTTCCTGCTGCCCCCATGACTCCCCGGCTCAACCCACCAGGACACCCACCCCCCCCAGCTGGCGCTGCACCATGTGACCATGGCCCAGCCTGCATCACCCCCCGGGTTGGGGGGAGGGGAAGGAGGAGGAGCTGGCCACCTGAGCTGCAGGTAGGTTCCCTAATCGTCCACTCACTCACCAATTCACCGGACACATACCGAACGAGCTCCTGCTGCTTGCCAGGCACTGGGGGTGCTCACAGAGGTGACAAGACACAGAACATCCACCCCCATGGAGCCGACCTTCTAGTGGGGGCAATGAAGAAAACCAAGGTAAGTTGGTAAAATATATGATGTTTTGGTGGTGAGTACTAACCAGGAGAATGAAGCAGAGCGGGGGGATGGAATGTTGGCGCCGAGGCTGGGATTTCAGACAGGGTGGTACCCCAGTTCAGTACAGGGAGGGGCTTGCAGCCCAGCATGGGAGCCGAGCTGCCTGGGCCCCAGTCTCCTCCTCTGTTCAGGTGTGATCCAATGGAGGCTGCTCGACCTCTTTGATCTTCAGCTTTCCCATCTGTGAAATGGAGATGCTAATAGGCCCTATCCCTGGGGGTCCTGGAGGGGGAGCGAAACAACGCATCTGGAGTGTTTGCACAGTGCACGGCATGTGAGTGGCCCCCAACCTTAGTGTCCCTCCACGGCTAATATTCCTTCCCAGGCCTGAGATGTGCAAATCCCCTACACTCTGTGCCCTGACATGCTCTCTCTCTCCCTGGAATGTTAAGCTTGGGAGATACAGGGAGAGCAACCCTCAGGTTTGAGGTTTAGCGCCATTATAGTCCGTGATCGTCTGGTTTCCTGTCCATGTGTCCATTGGCCCTGTGGTTTCTTTGAGAACTTGGGGGCAGGAATGGGTATTATTCATTGGTTTCTGTTCCCGTGTCTACTACAGGCCTGATACTTAATGAGGGACCAATAATGTCTAATTAAATTAATGAGTGGTGAATATATAAGGACCTCGTGATGACACTGAGCACCAAAGCAATCGAGCAAGGCTCCACGGAAGAGGTGTCATGGGAGGAGGGCTCGGAACTGCCAGTGGGAAAGAAGAACGCCACCTCACTTGCGTAGGCTAGGAAGATCTCTATTCACTGCAGCGCGCCCCCCCCCCCCCAATAATGAACACATGTCCCCAGAGAGTCTGGCTCTGGGCTCCTACGCCGAGGTCCTGGAGCCTACCCATGGGAAGCTTGGAGTCTTCTTCCCTTCACATGGCCAGGCCCAGGTGGGAAGTAGGGATAGGAGGTGGGTTTTCAGGGTCCTCTTGAATGGTCTGGGGTGGCTGGTCTAGAAATAGATGAATGGAGGGGACACATTCAGTCAGCAGTGCTGTGAATTATTGATCACCAGAGAGTAATGTGTAGGCAAGGTCATTTCCCTCTTAGGCCAAACTGCTCAATCATGTTTAATTGTCTGTTTTCCAAATTTCCCTAGGGCTTGCCTAGGGGACGGATTTGCTCTGTGCCCATTTATTTTGCTTCAATCCAGAAAAAAGGGATGCCATCTATTTCTCTTTGATATTAAGTTTTTAAAACTGTGGCTGGGATTAATCCAAGTGCTAAAGGGGGTTCCTGTCCTACATGATATTGCAAAGAGGTGCTACCCTGGGTGCCTCCATCCCCCAAGACTTGACTTACTTGTTTGAACCATGGGATGGCAGAATCTGAGCCAAGAGGAGCACTGTATGCTCTGTGCCACCTGTGATATGCCAGGCTCTGTGTATGTTGTCTCCTTTCATTACCACTGTGACATCCCAGTAAAATACATACAACACGCCAATGTGGGGAAACAAATGAAGAAACAGATTTCCAAAGAAAATTATCCAAAGCTGGTTGCAAGGATTCTCCCACTCCTTACCGATAAAGGGGGTGTGAAAGGGTAGGGTGGTGGGTATGAAAGGAGGTGGTGGGGAGTATGGCTTTGGGGACTGTATGTACTAGGAGTCCTACTCTGTCCTAAGCAGGAGGCAGTGGAGGTGCCTGCCCCTTCTCTATAGTCAAGTGTGGGTTGATGACTCAAAGCTTCAAATGTAGCTGCTGGGCTTCCAGCCAAGATGGAATAACAGAGACCAGATTTACCTTCCCACTAGAAACAACAACAACAACAACAAACAGGACAAAACATATGAAATAACAGTTTTCAAAAGATTGGACATGAGGCAGTAAGGGACAGCAATGACTGAGAGATAAAAACAAACAGGGAAAGCTCAAGGATTGCTTCAATTTGAGAGTTTTCTGCTCACATTTCAGGGAGAGGTTGTCCAAGCCAAGCCTAGAAGAATCCAAAGCCACGGCTGGAAAGGATTAAGCTTTTTCTGAGTGACCTTACTACATTCTGAGTAAGATCAAGAATATAGGAAGACTAACATATCCAGTACCCACAAGGTAAAAGTCACAATGTTTGGAATCCAGTAAAAAATTACCAACCAGGCAAATCGGAAGACGCACCCCATAACGAGGAGAAAAGTCAATCAATTGAAACCAACCCAGAATCAACACAGATGTTAAAGTTAGATGACAAGGATACCACTCCAATTATTATAACTGTATTCCATATGTTCAAAAAGTTAGAGGAAAACGGAACATATATTGGACATGGAAGATGTAAAAAAGACCTAAACCAAATTATGACAGATGAAAACTACAGTGTCTAAGATGAAAAGCTCACTGGGTGGGATTAACAGCAGAGTAGACACTGCAGACAAAGAACATGAGTTAACTAGGAGACAGAAATAGAAATTTCCCAAAAAGAAATGTAGACTGGAAAGACAATTATGATAATAATTTGAAAGAGGGACAGAGCCTTGGTGAACTGTGAAACGATGTGTAATTGGAGTCTCTGAAAAAGAGCAGGGGGACGAGAAGGAAAATATCTGCAGAAATGAGGGCTGAAATCTTCCAAAGTTGATGTAAGTTCCCAAGATTTGATGAAATTCACAGATGCAAGCATTTCAGTGAAACCCAACACAACGAAAATGAAGAAAATCACACTAAGACATATTGTGATTTGATTGCTCAGAATCAGTAATAAAGAGAAGATCTTAAAAGTAGCCAAAAGGGGGATGGGGGAAGACATGTTACTACAGAGGAACAAGGATAAGGATCACAGCAGATTTCGTGTAAGAAACAACGCAAGTGAGAAGACAGTGGAGCAACCGCTTTAAAATACTGTACTGATTTTTTAAACTGTCAAACTAGAATTCACAGCCAGAAGAAAAATCTTTCAAAAGTGAAAGCAAAATAAAAAATTCTCAGACTACAAAAACTAAAAGAGTTTACCTCTAGAAAATCCTAAATATAAGAAAGGTTAGAGGGTGTCCTTCAAAAAGAAAGGAAAATGACACTAGATAGAAATATGGATTTCCACAGAGCAATGAAGAGCATTACCAACCGATGTGGTAACTGCACAGGCAAATATATAATATTTTCTTTTATTATTTTAGCCTCTAAAATATAATTGGCTCTTGAAACAAAAATAATAACCATGTAATAGGAAGCTCATGACGTATGTAAAAATAAAATGTATGACAGCAATAGCAAAAATGCTGGGAGGGAAGAATGGAAGTATACGGTTTTAAGTAAATATAACTACTTTAAATGATATGTGAAGTGGTAGACTGTGATATATATACTTTAACAGATATATACTATAAGCCTTAAAGTAACTACTAACAAAATGAAGCAAAAAGTCACAGCTTAACAAGCCACAAAATAGATAAAATGAAATCATTAAAAAATGCTGAATTAATCCCAAAGAAGGCAAAGGAAAAAAAAAAAAAAAGAGGAAGAGGGGAACAAAGAAAAGTTGGAGGAAATGGAAGACAAATATCAAGATGGTAGATTTAAACCTAACCATATCGGGCGCCTGGGTGGCTCAGTCGGTTGAGTGTCTGACTTCGGCTCAGGTCACGATCTCGCGGTCCATGAGTTCGAGCCCCGCGTCGGGCTCTGGGCTGATGGCTCAGAGCCTGGAGCCTGCTTCCGATTCTGTGTCTCCCTCTCTCTCTGCCCCTCCCTCGTTCATGCTCTGTCTCTCTCTGTCCCAAAAATAAATAAACGTTAAAAACAAAAATTTAAACCTAACCATATCAATAATCACATTAAATGGCATGGTCTGGATATCCCAACTAAGAGGCAGAAAATGATCAGACTGGATGAAAAATTAAGACCCAAATATAGGCAACTCACTCTAAATATAAATACATAAATAGATTAAATGTAAAACAACGAAGAAGATACAGTGTGCTGATTGAATGAAAGATGGAGGGTTATGTTAATCTCAGAGAAGATTTTGCAGTAAAAAATATAACCAGGGCTAAAGAAAGTAATTTCATAATGCTAAAGAGAATGCAATAGTCTTAATGTTTATGCATCTAATACCAGATCTTCAAAATACACAAAGCACAAACTGATAGAACTACAAGGAGAAATAGATGAATCCATAATTACGGGTGGAGATTCAATAATCTTCTTTTAATAATTAATAAAAAGAGTAGAACAAAAACGTGTAAGGAAATAGAAGACACAAACAACATTACTGACCAACTATAACACTTCACCTGTTAAGGACAGAACGCATATTCTTTCCTTCCTTCCTTCCTTCCTTCCTTCCTTCCTTCCTTCCTTCCTTCCTTCCTTCCTTCCTTCTTTCCTTCCTTCCTTCCTTCCTTCCTTCCTTCCTTCCTTCCTTCCTTCCTTTTTAAATATAATTTATTGTCAAGTTAACTATCATACAGTGTATACAGTGTGCTCTTGGTTTTGGGGGTAGATATTCTTTTCAAGTACACACCACAGAAAATTTACTAAAATAGACCATACTCTGGGCCACAAAACAAGTTTTAATAGACATAAAGGGATTCAAGTCAGAAAAAGTATGTTCTCTGCTACAATGGAATTAAGTTAGAAATCAATAGCAGAAAGAACTCTGGGAAATCTCCAAATATTTGAAAACTATGTAGCACACTTCTATAAATAAAAAAAATTAGAAAGACTTTTATTTGGATGAAAATGAAATTGCATTGTATCACAATCTGTGAAATGTTGCTAAAATAATATTTAGAGGGAACCTCAAAGAATTAAACATCTATACTGGGAAAAAATGTTCTCGAGTCAATTATACTTGCTTTCCTCTTAAGAAACTAGAAAAAGAAAAACAAATTAAGTCTTAAGTAAGCAAAAAAAAGGAAATAATAAGGATCAGAACAGAAATTAACAAAATATAGAACAAATAAAATAGAGAAAGTCAATGAAGCCAAAAGCTGAATCTTCCAGATTTTTATCAATAATATTGATAACCTCTTGCCAGACTGACCAGGACAAGAGAGAAGACAAGAATCATGGGAATCTACCCCTCAAACCAAGAGCACACTGTATACACTGTATGTTAGCCAACTTGACAATAAATTTTATTAAAAAAAAATGAGAGGGTGACACCACTACAGATCCTACAGATAATAAATTAATAATCATAATTAACTAGGGATTATTATGATAATAATATGAATATGATAATAATTAGGGAATATGATGAATGATTTTTTGCTAATAAATTAAAAATCTTAGATGGAGTGGGTAAATTCCTTGAAACACACAAACTACAAAAACTTACCGAAGAAGAAAGAAATATACTGAGTAGTTCTATAACTATTAAAGAAATTGAATTTATAATTTAAAACCTTTCAACAAAGAAAACCCCAGGCCCAGTTGGCTTCACTGATGACTTCTGCCAAACATTTAAGAAATAAAAAATGCCAATTCCATACAAGGTCTTTTAGTAAACCAAAGGAGAGGGAATATGTCCCAAATTATTCTGTGTGGCAGCATTACCCTGATATCAAAACCAGATAAAGACTTTATGAGAAAAAGAAACTACATACCATACCAGTATCCCTCATGAACGTCAACACAAAAATTCTTAAATATAATCCGACAATATAGAAAAAGTGGGTATGACCGAGGAATGCAAGGTGGGTTTAACATTTGAAAATTGATCAGTGTAACTCACTGTACTTGCAGCCTAAACAAACAAACAAACAACAAATTATATAACCATTTGTAGTAGAGATACAAAAAGCATTTGATAAAACCTAGCCTCTACTGATCAAAGCTCTTAGCAAACTAGGGATAGAAGTGAAGTTCTTAAACTTTATGAAAAATATCTCTGAAAAAGCTACAGACTTACTGGTGAAAGACTGAATACTTTCTCCTCTAAGATTGGGGACAAAGCGAGGACGGCCACTCTCACTACATTTGTTCAACATTTTACTGGAAAGTATAGCCAGTGCAATAAAGCAAGAAAGATAAATAAAAGCCACTGAGATTAGAAAGGAAGAAATAAAACTGTCCTTATTCACAGATGACCTGATTGTCTATAGAGAAATCCAAAGAGACCTACAAAAAAGCTGCCAGAATTAATAAATGAGTTTAGCAAGTTTACAGGATGCAAGAGCAGTCAGAATTGAAAAACTTCAAATACCATTTAGAGTATGAGATATAGAGGAATAAATCTGCCATCAGATGTGAAAAACCTACAGACTAGAAATTATAAATCGCTAATGAGAGAAATTAAGAGCTAAATAAGTGAAGAGATGTACCATATTCATGTGTTGGAAGAGTCAGTATTGTTATCCTTTCAATTCTCCCCAAATTTATCTATAAATTAAACACAATCCAACTGAAATCCCAACATGCTTTTTTGTTTTTTGTTTTTAGAAACTGACAAACTGACACTAGAATTCATCTGGAAATGCAAAGGTCCTAAGATAAGCACAAGAATAAAGCCAGAGGATGAATATAATCTGATTGAAAGAACTTATTGTAAAACTTCATTAATGGATGCCAAGTTGGACAAGTAGATCTATGGGACAAAATAGAGGCCAGAAATAGATCCCCACACATATGGCAGCTGATACAGCTCATTTTCACCAAAGGTGAAAAAATAGTTCAGTGAAGAATACACAGACAATTGGAGCTAAGACTGTGTGTGCGCGCGCGTGTATGTGTGTGTGTGTAAAAGTGAACCATAGCTCTCACCAAATACAAGAATTAGTACAAAATGGACCAAATTTTCAAATAGACCAAAATTTGAAACCTAATTCCAGAAAACTTCTAAAATAGGAGTTGACAAACTTTTTCTTAAAGGACCACATAGTAAATATTTTAGGCTTGTGGACATTATGGTCTCTGTTGCAACCACACAATTCTGCCATTGTGGTGTGAAAGTGGCCACAGAAAATACTGAAAGGAAAGGGGGTGGCTGCATTCCAATAAAACTTTATATGCTAATATAGGTAGCTGGTCTGTAGGCCATAGTTTGTTGATACCTGTTGTAGAAGAAAACGTAGAAGAAAAATCTTCATGACCTTGAGTGAATCAAAGATTTCTTAGATATGACATCAAAACAGGATCAATAGAAGAAAAAAATTCATAAATTGGGCTTTATCAAAATTGAAAATGTCTCCTCTTTGAAAGACACCATTAAGAGAATGGGGAAAGCCGTTCTCTTTCTCAAAAGAGAAGGCCCTAGTCTTGGACAAAATCTATAAAACATATATCTGATAAATGGATTGTATCTAGAATATATAAAAAAAAATCATCAAAAGCCAACAATAAGAAAATAACCAACCTAAATGATAAATGGGGAAAATGTCTGAGGAGACACTTTACCAAAGATAATACACGGACAAGCACAGGAACAGATGCACAACATCCTTAGTCACTGGGGTAATGCAAATGTAAAAACCATAGTGAGATGCCACAACATACCTGTTAGAATGGCTCACATAAAAAAGGCTGACTACACCAAATTTTGGCAAGGATGTGGAGGGACTGGAACTCTCATACACTGCTAATGGGAAAGCAAAATGGTATAACCACTTTAGAAACAGTTGGCAAAATGATTTCTATCATATACAAACTATTTCATAAAAATATAAAAAGGGAAAGATATATTTATCTCTCTCTCTCTCTCTCTCTCTCTCTCTCTCTATCTCTGTCTTATGACTGTAGTGTACACAGTGGGGATACAAGAATGGTTTGAAGATAAAATTGTTAACATAACTCACTCCATCAACAGATTAAAGGCAAAAACCCATTCTATCATATCCATAGATGCAACAAAATAAAGCAATTGGCCAAACAAGAAACATTCACATTTGATAAATTCTGGCAATCTGATAAGCTCCCAGTAAACTAGGGAGGATGGGAAAGGGTGTCTATGAAAACCCAACAGCAAACATTTTTCATGGAAAAACTTCAAAAACATAGCTGCACCCACAACAAAGACGCCTGCCATCATCACTGCTGCTCAACCCTACCTTGTAGGAGAATCAATTGGGCTGGATGGCAAATGGGTGAAGGATGGCAAGAAAAAGCCAGAATTGTTTTTAACTGCAGATATGATTGTCTACCTAGAAGATCCAAGAGGATCTGCTTTCAAACTATTAGAACCACATGACGGTTCAACAAAACTGTTCGGTACAAGACAACCTACTAAAACCAATAGCACTCCTCCTGAACAGCAATACCGATGCTTCATTGGTTACAGGCAAACCCCATCCACAAAGGCAGTAAAATCTATAAGGTACTTAAGATCAAATCCAAGGAAAGATATGCAATTCCTTTAGGGAGGTAGTGTAGCAGGTGGTTCAGAGCAGGGCCTCTGACTCAAAATGTCTGGTTTCACATGTAGTCTACTCCTTACTGGCTTGGATAAATTACTTGATTGCCATGCCTAGTTTCTTTATTTGTAAAAGCAAGACAATAATAATGTCCACCTCATAGGGAAGTCAGAAAGGTTAACTGAATTAAATATAAAGTGTTTAGAACAGTAGCGGTGCATATACATGTATAAATGTTGGCTACTATTGTTATGAAGAAAATGACAAAATTTGATTGAAGGACATGAAAAAAAATCTGAATAAATCTGGAGATAGACCATGTCCATGGATGGGACAATTCTGAATCAGAAAGAAAAAAAATTTCTCCTGGTTAGTTGATACATTCTCTACAGTTGCAACTAAAATGCCGACAGAATTTTTAAATGGGATGTGAAAAGGTGAAAATTTATATACAAAAGCAAAGGTCCAAGAACGGTCAAGACATTTTTAAAGAAAACAAGGACTGTACCATTTGGTTTATTTGATATTGACTCTTTATAAAACTATACAATCTAAGGCAGAGTATTACTGGCAAACAGGCCAGATAAAGAGACTGATGGAACAGAATCGAATCCAGAAATAGACCCACGTGTATATTGAAATAGAAAGGAAGAAGCATTATAAATCAGCGGGTGAAGGATGAAGCAGTCAAAAAATGATTTGCATATTAAGTTCTTCATATGGAAAAAGTACATAGTTAAGCCTCTGCCTCGCCCCAAACAGAACAGCATGTTCTAGATGGGCTAACATATAAATGTAACAGGACCTTCTGTAGTCTACCTATGTAATTGAGGTGGTAGAGAAATATTGATCAAACAAGACACAAAATGCCAAATACTTAAGAGAAAATACAGATAAATTTCACTACATCAAAACGAACAACTTCTGTAGGACAAGAGTACAAAATAAACAGTTATGAGAAAAGCAGTAAATTATAAGAGAATGTTTGAAACACACACAGAGGATAGGTAGTAAAATTATATGAGGCTCCAGGGAATCAGTAAGAAAAAAATTCAAGTAACCCAGTGGAGAGATGGGCAGAGAAAGAACGGGTCATTCATCGAAGAAGAAATTGCAGAGGTTAAACGGAAAGATTCTCAAACTCACTCGTAATCAAGAAATGCAAATTAATCAGTCACCACATATCAGCTCCCTCATCAACTTGACACGCATTCAAGTCAACTCCAAGTGTTACAGAGAATATGATACGCTCTGCAGGAGCATAAATTGTTTCTTGATTTGGCAACATGGAGGAGGTTTAAAATGTACAGGTACCAGCACCCAGTGGTCCCTGCTCCAGATGTCCATCCTGGGGAAACCTTTACACGCGAGTATGAAGAAGTAGGTAAAACGATGTCCCTGCAGCATTGTTTAAAGTCCAGAAAGGTTGGAAACAACCTAAATACCCATTAACACGGGTGGAGGGGGATGGGAGAAATAATAAACGAATTGTTGTCACTGGTATGTCACTGGTAAACAACCTACTGTCTAGGGAAAAAGGCCTTAAATTGTAACAGTTGTCGATTTCCGAGATATAAATGCTCCCACCGTGGCTGATTTCTAGCTACCGCGGTGACATCGCTGAACACGGAGTTGGGGAGAGGTGGATACAATCAGCCCCTGGTAAAGGTCCTGGGGGTCGGCTCCAGGACACCATTGATTGTTTTCTTCCAGCATCTAAGATCAATGAAGAAACTAGGTAGAGCCGAAAAAATCATGCTTAGAAAAAAAGCAATTTGCGATGTTATAATCAATAGGGTAATGTTTCTATAAATTTTAAAATTACACAAAATGATACAATGCACTTATACGCGTTAAAGAATAGAACATAGATGGGAAGAAATCAAAAATCTGGGGATAGCGTTTGCCTTTGGAAAGACAAAGCTAAAGGAAGGGCCGCAAAGAACTTCAGCGTATCGTGTGGTTTTCTTTCTTAAATTAAAAAAGCTGAAGCAAATATGGTGGAATCTTGATTCCTTTTTTTTTTTTTTAATTTTTTAAAATTTCTTTTTTTTAACGTTTATTTATTTTTGAGACAGAGAGAGACAGAGCATGAATGGGGAGGGTCAGAGAGAGGGAGACACAGAATCTGAAACAGGCTCCAGGCTCTGAGCTGTCCGCACAGAGCCCGACGCGGGGCTCGAACTCACGGACCGCGAGATCATGACCTGAGCCGAAGTCGGCCGCTTAACCGACTGAGCCACCCAGGCGCCCCTCTTGATTCCTTTTGAATCAGTATTCAAAGGGGGGGGGCGTGATAACACACTCCAGTCTCTATTTATCCGAAGTATCTCATTCACATAAACATAATGCAAAACTAAAGTACGATTATGATTATGTAAAAACAAAACTCCCCTGAAAAGCCATCCAAAAAGGTTTCAGTCACTGTGTTTGGATTCTGGACCACAGCTTTTCTACTGTCCTTGATTTCCACATTCTGTCTCATGAATAGGTGTGACTTGTGTAGTGGCAGGAAGCCACCAAGCTTTGAGTGTTGGGCCAGGTGGTGGCTCCGGGCCCGTCCGTACTGGCATGTCTATTTGATGGGTCTTAGCGCATGTCAGAATTCTTGGACGGTCTCCACCCGAGGCACCGTGAATCGACTTGGGGTCAGTGGGTGGGTTTTCGTCCAGAATTTCCTGTGAGAAGATCCACCCTGGCACTGTTCCAGGAAGCCTCTACAGCGTGAAACAGATGGTTCATAGCGCTGGGAGGAACCTTGAAGCTCCACGTTGGCCCCACGGTGGCCACAGAGGGAAAGGGGGCAAGAAGTAGTCACATGGGTACCAGCTAAGCTTTGGATTCACAAGACTTGGCAAGGCTCTGCCACTTACCAGCTAGGTGCCTTGGGAAAAGTGACGTGGTCCCTGTTTTTGTGTTTGCTTCTGTTTCCATTTGTACAGCGAGTCCTGTAGTAGGTTGTGTTACTGTGCAAACTATTTGCGACCCCTCCTTGGGGGAGGATTGGACTTGTGTGCTCCGTTGAGGTCATGCGGCCACAGGACCTACCGTGTCCCTCCTCGCCCTGTTGGACTCGTGAGTGGTGGTTACGGGACTTACTTGGGGGCAATGAAGCTGCTCCCAGAGTAAACATGGCAGGGATCAGAGGTACAGCCAACTTGCGATGTGCATGGACCATAAGTGAGACCCTATTCTGTCAGGCACTGCGTGGGGAGGGTCGTCCACTGCTGTGATACCACTGAATCCATTCTGGCTGAGAGTGCTCGTGTCCGGAGGACAGGATGGGATAATGTCCGTGATGTGCATAGCCACCACGTGGCATACAGGGACGTTGAAGTCAGAACAGGAGCGGTCATGCGCAGCTACCAACAATCCATAAATTTTGGCCACCAAACACATCATGTTTATTTCTCACTCACATCACGCATCTTATAGGGGGTCCCTGTCCTTTGTGGTCATTCAGGGGCCCCTGCTGATGGAGACTCCGTCTTGATGGGTCTTTTTTCAAGACCCTGAGTCAGGAGGGAAAAAAAGAAGCACACTCAGGCTTGTAAAGCTCCGACTCCAAAGAGACGCGGGTCACTTCCCTCTCTTTTCACTGCCCAAAGCAAGTCTCACGGCTATGCCCGGTTGCATAAAAGGGACGGGAGAGCAAATCCGCTCCGTGTACAAGAGGTGGGAAGTAGGGTATGTGAGGTGGGCACTGCGACCTCCATGGGGCCACTCCGTGAACGGCGGCTGGCGCTGGACTTACTGTGCATCGTGACCTTCAGGCTGACTCCCAATGGGGAAAAGTGCCACGTGGACCACATTCTAGGCAGGGGACGGGCATGCACAATGCAGAGTCTGGGAGGCACCTGCCCTGTTCTGGAGACGGCCGGTGTTCAGGCGGAACACGACGCAGCCAGGGGACTAGCCAGAGATACGCTTCGGAGCTCTCAGTGAACACCTCTGGATTTGGACGTTAGCCTGTGGCAGCCGGGAGCCTTGAAACATGGTGAGCAGGAAAGTGAGCGGGGCCAGCTTTCGGCCCAGGTGAGGGAGGGGTGAACCCCTGAGTTCCGGCGGGGCGGGGAGGATGGTGGGAAGAGGTGGGTTTGTGGGCTCTGTCTGAGGGCCAGTCAGCAGGACTGGAAGCTCGACAGGACGTGATGGCTTGAGGGGGACAGGTGGAAAGATGAGTCCAGCCTGTCCCGAAACTGGTTGTGGGAGAGGTTGGAGGGGGTGAATGGCTCAAGTTACAAGCAATGCCAGCACTTTGTTTCAGGAGGTTTTTTGGAGCGGCAGGAACTCTCTTGTGTTACCTCCTCGGTCAGCTCTTTGACCTCTGTTACTAAAGCTCAGCATGCATAGACCCCCTCGTCCACGATCCCTCGCCGACTACACACCGGCCACAGAAGGGAGCACAGGTGCATGCCGACACAGGGCCGTATCCATAACAACCTCCAAACCTAACGCGAGCGAGGCGCCCACCCACAGGAGAAACAGCAGCGTGTTTCCACAGCGGAATATTAGACAGCAATGAAAAATGAATAGATCACAACCACAAATACGCAGTACGGAGCGAACCTTAGAAACATAATGTTGAACAGAACCAGATCCCAAAACATTCATGTCGTGTGATTCTATTTGTAGAAAGTCCCTCCCCACCTCCCCCCCCCCGCCCCGATAAAATCACAGTGTTAGAAGTCAAGATGGGGCTACCTGTGGGGTGGACCGAATGGGCTGTCAGGGGGCCTCTGGAGGGTGCCAGTGTCTTCTTTTCTTGACTGGGCTGGCAGTTAAACAAGCGTTTACTCCGCGACAGTTCACTGAGTCGCACATCCAGCTTTTGTGCACTTTTCTGCACACAAACTAAACATCAGTCAAGACCAGGCAGACGGAGACAAAATACTGCAGGGACCACCAGAAGGGGCATAACTTGGTAAGCGGCTGAGAGGCAGGAGAAGGTAGGGTCGCTGAAGCAGAGGGGAGGAGGGGCCAGGAGGCCCGCAGGGTGGAGGCTGCTGAAAGGTCAGCTAAGGGAGGAGGCCATCGACTCCTGCACTGGCTCCAGGAACAGGACAGTCGTTCCCAACCCTCTGGAGACCAGTTTCCCTTTGGGGAGGCAGGGTGGGATTGGTGGAAGGCTCTAGCAGCGAGTGTGGGGGGCGGTGCGGAAGAGGAGATGGTGACTGTAGATGTGTCCTTTGGCACTCTGGTCCCAAAGCGGGGGAGGGCACCATGCTGGCAGCTGGAGGGAAGGCAGTCAGGACTGTTTTTATCGTGGAAAAGACCCAAGCAGGCTTTGCCGCGGGGAACCCCTAGGGGAACTGCTGGCAAACCCTTATCAGGGAGGTCGTCTCTACTCCCACTTTGTACAATAGTCCCCCTCGCCATTCATCTCCGTCCCCCTACTCCCTTCCTCCTCTTCCCTGGGTCCTGGCCTCTATGTTATCCGCTCACTTCACCTAATTGATCACGGCCCGCTAAGAGGTCAAACCCATGGGAGCAGGGAGTTTTACCTGTTCGGTTCCCCCTATTATCCCTACTCAACAAACATCTGTCGTGGATGAATGAATGGGGAGGTGTCCTGCAGAGAGAGGGGGTGGGGAAGGGAGGACCAAGGGTGGGGATCTGGAGCTCGGGAAGGGGGCAGGGCACTGAGGGGCAGGGACGTTTGCAGACAAGAAGTGGAAGCAATGGATTGCATGGTGGGGGGGGGCGGTGAGTGTGGGTGGGGTGGGCAGGAGGTAGAGGGAAGAGCCTTGGTTCTGATGGGGGGGGGACGGTGCTTCAGGAGAACTAAGGAGACAGTCTGGAGGAGCTGCAGGAAGTCAGAGAGGACCTCGGGGGTGGAGGGTGCGGAGGGCTGATGTTGTGCCCCGGGGCCCAGCAAGGTTGGAGACCACCAACTCGGGGGTCCCCTGCTTGGCTCAGAAGCTGACCAAGAGGTCGTGCTTGCTGGGCCCGCTCCCGGTCAGGACTTGAACCCAGCCTGTGTCTTCCAGAGCCATTTTGCTACACTGAGCCAGAGAGGTGAGCGGGGTGTGGGCAGAGAGCGGGGGTGCTGGGTTCTGGATGTGAGGTTTGGGCAGCCCAGGCACGAGGGAGAGGGCAGGAGGGGCCGGGCTGGTGGGCGAGACGGCACGTGGATGCCAGCCTCCTTCGCCACAATGCGGAGGTGCGTCCTGAACACATCTCACCTGCGCTTACCCATCCTTGCACTGAGCCTGCACACCTGTGCTTTGAGGCGGACCCGGTGAAAAAGCTGAGGCTGGGGAGAGTGTGGGGGTCACTCAGGAAGCAGGTGGTGGTGCTGGCAGAGACCCCAGGACGCTGTGGGGTCCTTTCCATCACAGCCAGCAGGGGTGGGGGGTGGGCGGACCTCCTCCTAGGTCCATTCTGGGCATTTCTGCCGCATGAAAGCCCAGCTCTAGCTGCCAAACACCCACTCCCCAGCGAGAATCCTCAGGCTGCGTCCGCCTGCCCCGGTCTTCATGACCCCGTCCTCCTGCCCCTGCCCCTCCTGGCCCCACTGCAGTTTGGGGGAGCTGCGCGGAGTCCCCAGAAGTCCAGCTGAGAGAAGCAGAGCTTCACAGAATTGTGGGGCTGGGACCTCCTGGCTCCCTCTCCCAGCTGGGGCTGAAGGCCCTCAACATTTGTGGCTCCTCCCAGGCAGTCTCCACCTTTCCTCCCCCTCCCTTTCCAAAGAGGTTTTGCTGAGCACCTAGGAAGGTACTGGGGGGGGGGGTGTCGATCCTTCCCTCCCCACCCTCTGAGGCTCCCCGGTGAGGCCTGTGCCCCTGCAAGGGACTCGATCCTTCAGGCAAAGGCTTAGCTTGGACAAAAGAGGAGACATGCTTTTTGAGGGCCTGATCTGCGCCAGGCACCGCGCGCAATGCGGGGCCACACTGGTGACTCAGGGAAGGGAGGCAGGGAGGGTCCTGCTGGGCGGAAGTCCTGGGCTTGGAGGAGAGGGAGACAGGTAGAGGCATCTGTTTTCCAGCCTGTTTCTGGAGTGCACCCAGCGGTGCTTGCACGCTTTATCTTCCCAGTAAGTAGAGAGATGAGCCGGAGGACCGATCATGGAGCTCTGCCTGGAGGAAGCCAGCTAGCCCAGGCAGCTCACCCCGAGTTCTACCTCATCGGTGGCCGATTCTCCCCGCCCCTCCCGCCCTCCCCAACCCCCCCCCCCCAGCTTCTTCCCACGGCTCCAGTTTTGCGCTCCAGAGAGTCCTCAACTTGTCTGACCCACCCTCTTCTGCCAACGAAGGGGACCCTTGTCCGCCCCCCTGTCCCCACTTCTAAAGTCTTCCAGGCTCCGAGGTGCCACCTTCGGCTGCCCCCCACCCCACCCCCCATCCCCTCCCTGTCCTTTCGGTAGCTGCCCTTCTGCCCCACCTCTGCTAACCCCTCCGTCGTTGGGCATCTCTCTTCCATAATTTCGGCACCTGGGCGGCCAAGGTGCCCCCGCAAAAGCTCAGCTGACCAGCGCCCCCCCCCCCCCCCCAGGTGGCCATCTCCGTCCTCCCTCCCCCGCCGGGCACTTCCAGCCACCAAAGGCGCCCACCCGCGGGGCCCGGAGCACAGCGGTGCCTCCCCCGCCGGGGCGCGGCTCCACCTGCAGGGCGCTGGGCGGCAGGCGCGCGGCGGGCGGCGCGGGCCGCGGGGGCGGAGGAGCGGGCGGCGCGAGGGAGGGGCCTGCGGAGCGGCGGCGGCGGCGGCGGCGGCGGCCCCAGCCCGCGCAGCCCGGCTCGGCCCCGGCTCGGTCGGCGCAGCGCCGCGCGCGTCCCCTCCCGCCGCCGCCGCGCAGCCAGGCGCCCCGGCACCAGGCCGCCGCCGCCGCCGCCGGGCGCACGACGCAGCGCGCACCGGCCGGGATGCGCGCCCGGGCCCCGGCCCGCCCCCACCCGCGGCCGCCGCCCGCCCGCCGCGCGCTCGCCTGACCGCGGCGCCCGCCCCGGCCGCCCCGCCCGTCCCCGGCCGCCCCCCCCTCCTCCCCGGCCGCGATGCCCGCCCCCCGGGGCCCCGGCGGCCCGCGCCCCTGCTAGGCTGCGGCGGCATGGCCCGCGCGCCCGGCGCGACCTCTGCGGATTGCATCGGTGTGTGGCGGCGGGGCATGCCCAGGGCACCGGGCACGGCCTTCAATGGGCGAGGACACGGACACGCGGAAAATTAACCACAGCTTCCTGCGGGACCACAGCTATGTGACTGAAGGTAACGTACGTGTTGTCTGAGGCCCCCTCCGGCCGGCCGCGGCGTGGGGATGCCGTCGCACCGAATGCCCTCCGAAGGTTTGGACCGCGCGCTGTGTGTCGTGTCCCCCCCCCCCCTCCCCCGCCCCACCCCACCCCACCCTATCCCACCCCGCCCCGGGTCCCGGAGGGAGGGAGCCCGAGGGCGCCGGCCTCTGCTTCCCAGCGCTCTCCTCCGCGCCGCCCTCCGGCCGGCAGCTTTCGACCCCCCAGGCCCGGAGGCATCCCGAGTCGGCCGTGGCCGTCATTTGTAGAAAGGCCATTCCTGCGGCTAATCTGGCGAAGAAATCCGGGGAAATTAAATGGTTTAGAATCCTGGGTTGGCCATTTCAGCCCTGCCCAAAGCCTACAGAATTTTCTAGGCTTCCCACTCCCCGGAGACGAAGAGGGATCCGAGGGGGTGTGTGTGTGTGTGGGAAATCCATTTCCAGATTCCCCCCAGAGGCTCGCTGTCCTGGGCCCCTCCCTGTGCCTCCGGAGGCAGGGGCCCTTCCTGGGTGGGAGAAGGCGGCTGGTTTGGGGTTGGTCTTTTATACCTGGTGAGTTATACTGACATAGGAGGAACTGGCCCCAAACTGTCAGAATTTTCCCCCCAAAAGTGGGGCATGCCATCCCGAAAGGGCCCGGCGTTTGAAATCCCCCAAATCGGCCCTAGAGGCCCAAGCCCAACCCCCACCCCGAGATGGTGGGATCCAGAGGGTCGGGGCCCAGTGACTTCCAAGGGTCTCTCTTCTCCCTCCACCTTGCCCGGAGAACGGTGGGGACAGGTCCCAAGCCGCAGCCAGGGGCCCGCGGAGCGAATCCTCGATTTGAAGATGGGGATAGCTAGCCGCGGGGTGGCAGTATGCATCAGTGAGGACACTTGTGCTGGAGACCTTCCCGGGTTTAGGGACCGTGAGCACCTTGCCTAGGGGCTGCTGGACTGGCCGCCTAAGTGTTCGTGGGTTTGCAGCGAGAGGTCCCCGGGTGGGTGCCCCGGTGGGAGGGGCCCCGGGCATCGCGGTCCGCGGGGGCTGGTGCGCGTGGGTGCCGCTGTCAGGGAACCTGTGTGGGCTTGGCGCCGGTGACTCTGACTCCTGGGTGGCGTCCGATGCTCCGGTGCCTGGCTCCACCGGAAATGAGGCCGAGCGGGTGGCCGGGCCCCTTGCGGAGGAGGCCGGGGAGCGTCGCGCCAGCGCGGGGCGGGTGGGACCCCTGCGTCCCGGCCCGGAGAGCAGAGGCAGGGTGTGTAACCTGGGAGGAGGGACGCTGAGGGGCGGCGCTTCCCGCTCCCCGGAGGAGAACCGCTGAGTCATGCTTTGCTGATGGGGGAGGGGGTGGCGGGAGGAGGCCGCGCAGCCGGGCCGGGTGAGGGCTCGGGCCCCCAGCTAGGGCTTTCTGGGGCCCAGGGAGCTGAAAGCGGCCCTTTGTCGCCTGCCTTGGTGAGGTTGAGGAAGAATCGGCGAGTTCTTTCTGCTGGCAGGCTGCTGAGCACAGAGGGTGAAGGAGGCCTCTGGGCTGCTGGCAGGTGCCCCAGTGGCCTGGCTCCGGCCGAGAGGGCATCTTGGCAGGTCATTCTGGTCTGGCTTTGTGCAGGAAGCCCGAAGCCTGTTTTCTCCTCTCGCATGGAGGCGGATGGGACAGGACGCGGGACTTGGTGATTAAAAGTAAAAAGCACCATGCCTCACCCCCAGTGGGCTTGAGCAAAGACGAGTTCCTTCTTCACCCTGTCTCCCCCCCGGCCTGCTTGCTTTCATAAATTTAAAAGCTCTTAGCGGAGGAGAGCAAGGGGCCAGTGGATACTTGGAGTAAGAAGTGCTTTTAATTCCTCGTCATTCATTCAACAAATACTTAGCTCCTATGTGCCAGTCACTGTTGTAGCCCCCGCGGGTCTAGACAAAGATGCTGCCCTTGGGCAGCCTGTATTCTAGAAGGGAGCTCTGTGCGTGGTATTGAGGGGAAGCTTTGCCACCAAGTCTTGGTCTCCCCATCTGTAAAATGGGAGTGAATAATAACCATCTTGCCTACAAGGTCTTGGGGTTTCTGGGAGGGTCCGGCGGACTGGCGGATGACGGAGCCATCTTGGAACAGGAAATTGTCAGGAAATTGTCAGCTGGCAGTTGAAGTATGTTAAGCACCTGCTGTGTGCTGGGGCCTCACTCAAGATACCGCATACACCATACCCCCGTTCTATAGATAAAGAAGTCAGGGTTTGACCTTGTCGGTGTCCCAGGCTGAGTGCGTGTGTAGGGCATAGGGCTCAGGGGGGCTGGGATGCAGAGGAACAAGAGGGTCTAGCAGAGGAAGCAGTGACAGTCATTGTTGGAATCCTATGAGATTTCTGGCCTCCCTACGTGAAAACAGACTTTCACAACGTTGCGCCCTGCATTTTGTGCTCGGAGACCAGGGTAGGTCACAGATTTGGGTGTCAGACAGACTTGTGTTCAAATCCTGCTTCTGCCTCTTCACAGGCTGTGTAATCTGGGACAAGTTATTAAACCTTTCCGAGCTTCACTTTCTCCCTTCGTACAGGGGGAGATAATAATAACAAGCCTTACGTTATTATTATTAGGATGATCAGTGATTATTACGCTAATGTAGAAAACATCAGCACAGTGCTTGGTCTATTGGAGGCATTTGATAAATGGTACTGGTATAATTTAAAAGGCTCCTGGAAGAGCTTCATGAGCAAATAATGGATGCTGAGATCTTGCAAAAGACCCAGGTGTACAAATTCTTTTTCCACCTGGTCATTTGGCCCACAAACACTCACTCACTACACTCCAGTGGCTCTGGTCTACTTCCTGCTCCTCAAGCAGGTCATTTTTTTTTTTTTTTCCTTGCTTCACGGCCTTTGCACTGGCTGTGTTCTCTATCTAGAATATCCACCTCCTGCCCTTCTCATAGCTGGCTCCTCCTCAGCCTTTAGATCTCAAGTCAAACATCGTCTTTGCCTATGGGAGTCCTGCTCGAATTCCTCAATCTCTTATAAAATCTCAAATACTTTGGGAAGAGTTTAGGTTTTGTTAGTCATTCACACCTTGGTATGAATTAGAGCAGCTTTTTTTTTTTTTTTTTTCTTTTTCCTCAACTCTTGGCTCATCTCAGCTGATCGAGGGTTGTGATCACTAAGCACGGATGCAGGCCACCCTGGGGCACAGAGAACTTGGAAAGGTTGGGTGGATGTTGGGGAGGGCAGTATCGTTGAGTCTCTCCAGACAGTAGAAGGACCTGGACCCTTGAGAGAGGGTCCCCAGGGGTAGGAGAGTGCCAGGAAGTCTCTGTGTGTTTAGACTTTTCTCAAGAGCCAGATGTGGCCCAGGAGGGGCGCTTCCTGGCTGTGTTCCCTTGCTGCAGCCACGGAGCTCAGCTTTTGGATGAGTGAAATAGGCGTTTCTAGGTTAGTCTGGTCTGCAAGCCCCTTCATCCCCTTTCACGCAGCAGCGTTTCCCAAGCCCATTTGCTACTGGCTCTGGCCCTGGGCAGACATGGGGGCTCCCAGCCCATAGGAGGCGGCACATGCTGAAGAGAGAGTTGGTGGCAGTGACTGGGTGTCTTTGGGAAGGAGCAGTCACTCCCAGGTGCCTGCAGGTTAAGGCACCTGAGGGCACACTTTTCTGCCAGGACCACAGTCCCCTCCCTGGAGCATCTCAGCCATTAAACTCTGTCATCTCTGCCTTTTACATCCATGGAAAGAAAGGTACCTCCGTCTCCCTGACCCCGTATCCCTGCCTTCCTCGTGTGCTGCATGTGGTTCAGAGCCACCTGTGTGTCCCCGCGGATTGTATGGTTGAGAGATGAAGCAGGGCTCAGAGGAGGAAGGGGTAAGGTCGGGAGGGTGTCCCAGGCCTGTCCGAACCCAGCATTTGGGCAGTTTCCACAGCATGGAATTGTCTTCCTGGTTCGAACTGGTTGAGCGGGGATAATGTCAGCTTTCTGCCCACGCCTAGACTACGCCGGAGAGGCATGCTTTGTGGGAGACCAGGGTTCATCCAAATTTGCCCCCACGTTGGGGCTGTTGAGGCTGATCTCCCCAATACCCAGCGCCTCACCCCACAAGAGCATCGTGGTTCTCACCCAGAAACCTGTGGCCAGAGGCCGGGCCAGCTTGGTCCGAGGCTAATGCGTCCCTCTTGCAGTGACTGGTTCTAGAACGGACATGGGAACCAGTTCTGGAGGTCGCGTGGAAGCTGGTTTCTCTCTTGGAAGGAGCAGGGAGGCTCCCATGGTTGCCAGCAGTCCCCCTGAGACCATGAAGCGGGTAAGTCCTAAGCCAACAATGCTGACGGTGTCTGAGCAGAGAGTGAGTGGCAGCAGGGGACATTGTGACTCCGTGGGTTAACCAGGCCTGATGTCCACCCGTCTCTGGGCTTCCATTCCCATGAGCTGCCACACTTCCTCTTTGCTGCACACTTTAAGCTGAGCCTCTGTGCCTTGTAGCCAACACACCCCCTTTCCTGGTTATCTGGAAGACCGGGAGCCTGCCCCGTCACTCCCGGCTAAGATTTGAGACCCAGGAAACCAAGAGGGAGTTTGATGTGTTCACTTTCTGTGTTAGGAATCCTGTTGGATGTGTTTTATTGCACTCAAGTCAGGGCTGCTGAGTTCTGGCTTCCCTTCCTCGGCCCTCCTGAGGAGGCATTCCAGCCAGATGAGTTCTCCCAGGAGACCTGCGTTCCCGGTGGGGTCTGACTCTGGGTTCGTCATCTCGACCAGGTCACCCCGTGTCTCGGACCCCGAGCGTCTTCTCTGGATTGCTGCTCGCTTGAAACGAGAGATGCACAGTTGTTTGATGTTGTAAATGTGTCTGTCACATGCTACGTGCATGTGTTCCTTCGTGGGAGGAACACTCTCTGTGAGCCCAGGGCATTAAATGGCTCGGTGTGTGTGAACACGCCCAGCCCAGGGCCTGGGGCCCAGTCAGTACTTAATAAACGTCGTCTGCCAACGGTTAGAGTTAGGATAGCCTAGAACCATCGCCAGACTGGCTAGCCCAACCCCATCGCCACTCCACGGGGAAATGGAGGCTAAGAGGGGGTCGCTCATGGCGTTTCCCTGAAGCCAGCCCAGAGGGAGAGTGGGGGGAGCCAGCTTTCGGTTGGAAATCAAGCTGGGGACTGCTGGGCCTTCACCCCCATTGCTCCCCTTTCAGAATATCACTTCCATGAGCAATCCTGGACTTTCGCAGACTCACACTGTCTCCATGTCAGGGGTGGGGGGGGGCAGTGAGAGAGGCTGGGTGTTCTCTGTTCAGTCGCGCCACCTCTCTGAGCCTCAGTTTCCTTACACTGGGTTGTCACACGGCTCTAAGGAGCAAAGGCTGTGTGGACTCCACCGTTGAGTGGGTTGGCCCCCACAGCCCCCTCCCTGTAAGCAGCTCACTGGTTTATTTTTATTTTTTTATTTAATTTAGTTTTGTATGTTTACTTATTTTTTGAGAGAGAGAGAAAGAGAGAGAGAGAGAACAAGCAGGGGAGAGGCGGGGGGGCGGGGGGACAGAGCATCCGAAGTAGACTTTATGCCCACAGCACAGAACCCTATGCAGGGCTCAAACTCACGAACTGTGAGATTGCGACCTGAGCTGAAGTCAGAGGCTCAACCCACTGAGCCACCCCGGCGCCCCGAAGGCAACTGTATAAATTCAGCAAGAGATTATTAGGAGTTTTCCAGCGCTTGGCAGTCTGTGCCATCCGGGCAGTCACGTGGGGCCCCACGCCCGGAAGGACCAGATTCTGGTTTTGTGCTCTGCTGTCGCCGTGTGGAGTTTTTATCATCTTCTCTCCGGACCCATGCTTTGTAGGCGACGTCTGATGGGGGCAGCGGAGTGGACGCCCGAGCAGAGATGATGCGTGCAGCACGTGTGGCAGCTGCTTTGTGCCGCTGCTACGCACACCTTGTGTTTGCTTCGAGCGTCGCTGAGCTCCCACACGCGTGGGCCGCCACATTCTGTGCTTCCGCAGCGGGTCGGCTGACGGCCCGGAGACGCCACGCTTTTCCACTTGAACCAGACTAGATTCAGCGGCAGAAAGGAGGCAGTGACGTGCTAAGGAGCACGAGGGACCAAGGAGCCCTGCCGTCCCCTCCTCCCCGCATTCCGTCCTTGCGTGAGCTAATCACTGATGCTGAAAATAATGACCCAGAAGGAAAGGACAGGAGGGGACAGCCCTAGTCCTTCCCTTTCAATCCTTATTCATCACTGAGCCAAGGGTAGAGGCGTGTGTGTAGAATGTGCAAGCATCAAAAAGTGAAACGAGGGGCGTCTGGGTGGCTGAGTGGGTTAAGCGTCTGACTTCGGCTCGCGTCATGATCTCACAGTTCGTGGGTTCGAGCCCCACATCAGGCTCCGTGCTGACAAAGCCTGGAGCTGCTTCAGATTCTGTGTACCCCCTGCACACCCCCCCAAAAAAACTAATAAACCTTAAAAAAAAGAAACAGCTAAATGAAACCAGATGAGCTGTTTGGGTTAGCATCCACACTGCCCTGGTGACAATGAATACGGTACCCACGCGGGTAGGAACCCCAGATACGAATTGTGTGTTTCCGTGAGTCTGCATTCCCGTTAAACGCTCTTGTGTTCGCACTTAACGCTGGAATTGCAGAACAGAATGGTGACTGGCAGAATTCACGCTGATAACTTAAACGTTTAGTTTTTCTGTCGGCGTTACGTAGCAAATAACACTGCGGCGAGTTATGGGGAAAGTGAAAAAGGTTTATGTTTTAGTTCCTCTGGCTTTTTGAACCGGGTGCTCTGCATTTGCATTTTGCACTGGGCCCTACAAATGGTAGAACTGGCCCTCCTTTACTATATGGGACAGGCTGGCATTTCCAGGGGGCAAGAATCCTTGGCCCGCCTCCCACCGCCCCCTTGGCTTTTGGGATTGGTAGAGAACTGGTGAGAGCCTGTCACCCATTGGGCAGCTTTTCCCTATTGGGCGGGGTTAAAGTATTAAAGGTCCCTGCTCCTCCCCTACCCGCTGGGGCTGGCACTCCTTGGGCTGTTCCAAGGAGGGGATGCCAAGTGTCTCATTTCAGATTCCAGCCTTTCGACCTGTGTCCCCACAGCCCTGAACTGAGGGGCAGTAGAGGAGGGGTCCCTAGCTCCCCATGCCCCCCACCCCCCCTATTACCATTAATAAAGCAGATTCTTTTGATTTCTCTCTTCTTGGCTACCTCCCCTGTGTGGCCTCAAATCCTAGCGGCAGGGAGGGCTGCCTAATGGTTACCTCAGTCCCGCCCCAGACTCCACGGCTTTATTCCTGTGATAGATACGCCATAGTTCAATTAATCACCCCCATTGTTGCATAATTAGGTGGCTTGTTTTTCTGGTATAACACCGAGTGAACGAACACTGTTTGCTATGAAGATACTCTATGCCCAACTCCCAACCCCGAACAGCTTTGGAGTAATTTCTTCAGAGAGAACCCTGTGCGTGCAGTGTCTTGCGAAAATGATGAACGCGTTTGGTGTTCTCGACGCATGTCGCCAAGTTATGCTCCAGAAAGTGTTGCTGTTTTTACCACGTGCTGATCACCACTCGATACCCTAACGTGTTTGACCGCTGCAGATATCACAGATGAAAAGTATTTGTTTTAATTATGTCTGAGTACCGATGAGATGGGCTATTTTTTCCCCCTTTTGTTCAATAGATATTTGCCGCCCCTCCTTCTGTGCCAGGGGGATGTTAGCTGTTGGACGGACAACGTTGAAGACGGAGTTCATTGCTGTCCTTCAGTCAGCCACTCATTCATTCGCTGGGCAGATATCTCTGGAGCTGCCTCTGTGTTCTGGGCACTGGCTTCTTCCGGGTTGCTGGGGCAGGGAGGGGGAGGGTGGGGTGAGAGCTGGGAGAGGAGAGCGCTCAGGAAGAGCCTGGGGTTCTGCAGTGGCTAAAGGACAGATCACAGGGAGTCTGTGGCACGGTTGGGGTAGGCACCCAGGTGGGCCGTGGAGTCATAGGCCTGAGAATCTGGGTGGGAAGGGACAGGGCGGGGGAAGAAGGATGGGTCACCATCCTGCCATCCTGTTGGGTAGGAGGACAGTATTGGAAAGTGTCTCCCGGGCTCCCTGTTTCAGGTGTTTACACGCACTCTGCACCCTGTTCCCCGGGGCTCTGCTTCGGTGATGCCGTCTTTCCATGAGCCCTTAAGGTCTGCAACCCTGTCTCCCCGCTCAGGTCTCCCTGCTGGCACACAGAGTCGTTTGCTCTCTGTTCTCCGCTCTCCCCGACAGACAGCCCCTTGACCCCTTTTCTCCAATCTCACTGCCTCTGGGGCAAAACGCTCCAGGTCCTAGAAGGCACGTTTCCAGAGCTCTGTGCTCTGTGGACACAAGCCAGGCTGTGTCCTTCTCCAAAACGTCGGCCTGTCTCTGCCAGGGTCTTGGATGCCATTGGGAGAGTGAGCTGCCTCCAGCAGTCTGGAGGAATCTGCAGCCCGCAGCACCCTGGGGAGTCCTGCTAGTTAAACCAGGCCCTGCAAGACAGGTGCCTCTTTTCCACTGCACTGGTGTCCCGTGGCCCTCATCAAAACGACCCATGTAGACTTGAGTATTAAATGATTAGGAAACCAACATAATAGCCATTATTAGTATTAACCATTTATTGAGTATATACTATGTGCCAGACACGATGCTAAGTACAGCATCTTACTGGATCCTAACAAAGCTCTGGGTTGTATGTATTTTCCCCATTTTACAGGGGAGAAAGCTGAGGTTTGGGCACATGTGAAGAGTCACAGCTATAAACGGGCAGAGCTGGGGTTTGAACACAGGCTATCTGCCTGCAGAACCCGCACTCCTGACCTCCACACTGTGTGGAGGAACCAACAGGGAGGGGACAGGAGATCTGTTGGGTTCTGATTATGCTCCTTGCTTAGCAGGGTCTGGGATTCAAACCTAGCACTGCCTGGTGTGGTGCTCACGCTGGGCATGCGGCAACACATCAGTCCTAGCCGTGTGTGTGGTTGGAGGCAGTTGAGATGGGCCAGGAGGAGAAGGGCTCCCCTCTACGGCATAGGGGGTGGGGGCCGGGGGGATGGTCACAGCTCTACAGAAGACAGGTGCTTTGGCACTGAAGGGAGTGGCATTCTTCAGGGCAGACAGCGATGCCCTTTGGGACATGGCATTCTAGTACATTCCAGGCAGGAAGAACAGCATGTGCAAAGTGACATATGCTTGTCTCCTGACAGCGTCTGGGCTCTTCCTCCTGGGTCCAGGAAGCAGTTCCCAGCCAGCTCTGGGTGCAGGGACCACCTGGGAGCCACTGTGCTGCCCAGGACAGGCACTGCCTCCTTGTACAATGGGGGCTATTGTCCTCCCCAACCCTGGGCTGAAGGGCCCATTGAAATGGAACAAAGGCAGCTTAGAGGTGCCGGCTGCCCCGAGCAGGGATAGGATCACCAGCTCAGGCCCGGGGCTTGCTCTGGGCCGGCCTGGCCTTCTGCATTTCTCCACCCTGGAGAGGTCATAGCCCTGACCCCTGGGGCTGCTGCTGCTGGAGGCTGGGACCTGGGCCTCCCGGGGCCTGAGCTCTGGTCTGAGTTGGCAGGTGCTTCAGCCTCGGAACCTGTTTCCCCGTCCATCCGTCCATCCGGGAAGCAGAGAGAGAACTCCCAGCCACCCGGGCTTTTTGTGAGCATTGAGTGAAATAATCTGTATACTGTACAGAAACCTCAATAAAAGGCAATTACTTGTGTTATGAGTATCAGCTTTTGGATTTTGTTTTCATTTCAAAAAAGTGGTAATGAAAACTTTTATTTATTTTTTTAACATTTATTCATTTTTGAGAGAGAAAGAGAGAGAGAGGGAGGGAGGGAGAGCACATGAGTAGGGGAGGGGCAGGGAGAGACGGAGACACAGAATCCGAAGCAGGCTCCAGGCTCTGAGCTGTCAACACAGAGCCTGACGTGGGGCTCAAACTCATCTGCCGTGAGATTATGACCTGAGCTGAAGTCGGACGCTTAACCGACTGAACCACCCAGGTGCTCCCGGACTGAAAAATTTTTAAGCCAAATCAGGACCCCGGTCACATCACCCCACCGCAGCAGGCCAGTGTTTCTTACCTGACCAAGTCAGAACGAGTGCTAATTCCTTCCCATCTGAATTCTGGTCCATCTTGGCAAGGTCCCCACTTGTCTCAAAAATGCCTTTTTATGGTTGCTGGGTTTGAACCAGGATCCCAAGGCCCGCACCTGCAAGGGGGTGTTCTGTCTCTTATGTCTTTCCTGATCGAGACCAGTCCTCTATCCCATTCTCAGACCCCTGACTGCTAAAGACATTTGTGACTGCTTTGGAAAGATGCTGGTTTCACCCCCTACTGTCCCCAGCCTGTGTCTGGCTCCCAGTTTTGCCAGAAGGGTCTAGAAGGCTAATGAGCGGTTGCCCGGACCCTGGGAGTCACCCCGGGAACGTGCCTCTCTCACCTTCCAGGGCCTTCCTCACCTTTCATCAGCGGACAGACCGGGGCATCCGTCTTCACCGAGGCCTAGCCAGATGGGAGATTCGTGAACAAAAGCAGCGGTTTCTGTGTTAAGCCATTGAGTTTTGAGATGATTTTTTTACACAACAGATAACTGGAATAGTCATGGATTCCCAGCTTGAATTCTTGGTCCAGCTCAACTCCTGTTCCTTCTGAGGCCCCTTGTCCAGCTAATTGTGCTTTCCTTGGTTCTGCCCTTGCAGAGCCTTCCAGAACTTCCTACCTGTGTATGCTAGCCTGTGTCAATTTCTGTTGTTTATCATTACCCCCAATTCCCAGTGCCAGCCAGGAAGGCGACTCAGCTCAGATCATAAGACAAGACTGGAACCCAGTCCCTTCTGGAACATCAGTAGATACGCACATGGGACGTACCTGCTTCCCCTTACACAGCTCAGCACCTGCTGCCCACCAGGTGTTGGGTAAATACGTGGTCGAGTGACCAAGAGGAAAAGTGCCACACTTTCCCCTACCAGCTTCCCCGAGTAGAAACAGTCTTCTCTTGGCAAAGTTGAAATACGTGCAGATTTCAGTCTTCACGGTTCCAGGGAAATCGCGCCAGCGCCGCGGCCCCACGGATCAGACTTGAGCTACCCCGGCGCGGTAGCTGTGAGGAACTGCGTCAATTGCAAACTTTGCCAGTAAGTTTTCAGGGCACGGATCACTAAGTAAATACCAGATGCACGTTGCAGAGCCTGCCAGGTCACTTCTTTCCGTGTCTGTCGCTGGCTGGTCACCGCGCGTGTGTTAGTTCACACACAGACAGCAAAGCATGTGGTACTGTTGCCTCCTTTGTCTCCCCGCGATGAGGCCATGTGACGCCTCACGGAAATGGAAAATCAAAAGAAGGAACGGGCCAACAGCGACGACGCCCAGCAGGGGAGTGAAAAGGGATCCTGCTGGAGGAGAACCGTGGGTGGCATGTGAACGGAGTCCTAGAGGAAATCGCCGATCCTGGGAGCATTGGAACCATGGCCTGAGGAGAGTCTCTTGGGCAGCGACAGGCGCTAAGTGAAAGAGATCCTACCCTCGTGGCTGAAGAATGTGGCTCCGGAGGGAGGGAGATACCCCAGAGGAAGTGACTCTGGGAGGTGTTTCACCACGTTGGAAACGCAAAGGGGTGAGATCTTGGAAGCTGATCTGAACTTGGGAAGACGGCTCTCCAAGGCACAGACGAGGTGCCAGCCGCCAGCAGAAGCAGCAACCTTCAAACTACTTTCCATATGCTTCTTTTTACAAAGACATAAAACACTTGACTTCTCTCAATGTTTCCAATGCTTTAAATCACTGAACTAAATAAATATTGGTTTTACTATTTTTTATATCCCTATACGCTTGTAACCATCAATGAGAGAGGTTTTTTTTTTAATGCTTACTTATCTTTGAGAGAGAGAGAGAGCACGCGCGCGCACGGGGGGGAGGGGCAGAGAGAGAGGGAAACACAAAATCTGAAGCAGGCTCCAGGCTCTGAGCTGTCAGCACAGAGCCGGATGCAGGGCTTGAACCCACAAATGCCGAAGTCAGATGCTTAACCGACTGAGCCACCCACATGCCCCAATAAGAGAATTTGGTTTAAAAAAAATTTTTTTTAATGTTTATTTATTTTTGAGACAGAGAGAGACAGAGCATGAACGGGGGAGGGTCAGAGAGAGAGGGAGACACAGAATCTGAAGCAGGCTCCAGGCTCCGAGCTGTCAGCATAGAGCCCGACGCAGGGCTCTAACTCACAGACCGTGAGATCATGACCTGAGCCAAAGTCGGATGCTTAACCGACTGAGCCACCCAGGTGCCCCTAGAGTTTTTAATGACTTAAAAAAATTATCTTTAAAGTCACAGAACATTTGTAATTTCCAGATTGATTCGTAAGATCACTTTGAATGATTTGAGCATGCACGGTCATTTCTATGCTCCCCCAACCCGAGAACTCCCTGTACTTATTTCAAATGGGTAGTGTCTATGCTGCATGGCCCTTCCACAGGTCGAGGCCACGGTGATGTTCTGAATGGTCAATATTCTTCTTGTTGAAGGCAACGACTCGAGAATATTAAATAGCGCAAATCCCTCACCGTGGGTATGGTCAGGCAGCCCTTGGATCGCTGAGAGAGGGACACACGCCCTCCCGCCACTGTGCTCACCATGCGGACCTCCAGCCAGCCCGTCTGCTTCGGGGACAATCCATCACAGAATGAGCTGGCTGAAGGAGTCCGAGGCTGAACGAAAGTGGCTCCTGTATCGGCTTTCAACGTGAAAGGTGATAAAAACAACCCTGAATATTTTATAGCCCCGAGGAGAGGTCAGGCTCTTTATTGAAAGTGTGAGAATATAATCCATCATAACATGTCCCATATCATCAGACTGTGGGAGCTAAGCTCCATTCAGGTGCTCCTTGCGAGAAGATTTTAATTGTATTTCTCTATTTATTTCATCTCATTACAGAAACGTTTGAAAATGCAGGAGGTAGAACGGGGGGGGGGGGGGGCGGAATAACATCCTGATGTCACTGCCCCGGAAACCGTTGTTCCAGTTTTTTTGTATTTCCTGTTTACCACTCCCCTACAGACTGTAATGTAAATACAGTTTGTATCTTTTAGAATACCTAACATGCTGAAACGTTTCCCCGTATTGTCACAGTTTCTGAGTAAATAATTTTTAATGGCTGCGTAATAGTCCGTTGCGTAGATATAATTATTCATTCAGTAACTAGGTCCGGATTCGTTCATCAGACTAAGGTGGATGCCTGCAGTCGGTGTGTGTGTAGGGGGGAGGTGCAGGACGGAGGAACAGGGCACAGCCCCTCCCTGGAGAACGTCTGGAATCAGGGGGACGTAAATATAGGGTCGTAATACAGTGTGCTGGGGGCTGGGAGGCAGGGGGACCCCACAGCTGGGACGGGGTCGCCGTGTGGGGCAGGGCAGAGAGGCTGGGTCCGGAGCAGAGAAGCGGCCGTAGGGAGAAGGGGAGAAAGCGTTCCCAGCACTCGGAACCAGTTGGCACATTGTGGGAGCCCATTCACCTATGGGGCTTGGGCTCCCCGGGCAGTGGTAGACGAGCAGGCAGGCCGGGAAAGGGCCCTTTGTAATCTGTCCAGGCACGGAAGGAAGAGGGAACGAGAGTGGCTGGAGGTCCCTGGGGGGTTGGAGAGTGAGGTGGGGAGGAGGGTGACGTTCAGAGGTTGTGTGAGCACCTCCAGGAGCGGCGAGAAGGCTCCTGGGACGGGCCTTGGGAGGAGGTGGAAGTGAGGGTTGTCCACGCGCCCTGGTAGAGGGAGGAGGAGGGCTGAGCCCCCTCTCATGGTCTGATCACGACAGGAGTGCTCCCCAGCTGGCGTCACAGGTGACAGTGGGCCGAGGGTGGAGGCACCTCCCTGCTCCTGGACGCTGACATCCCAACTCTGGGTGGTTTTTTTTTTTTTTTTTTAAGTTTATTTATTTATTTATTTAGACAGAGCGTGAGTGGGGAAGGGGCAGAGAGAGAGAGGGAGACACAGAATCCCAAGCAGGCTCTGCTCTGTCAGAGCTCGAATCCACAAATTGTGAGATCGTGACCAGGGCTGAAATCAAGAGCCAGACGACTCACCCGATGGAGCCACCCAGGCACCTCCCAACTCCAGGGGCCTTAAAGGTGCTCATCATGTGATGAGCGTCCTTGTGAATGTGTCTCTTCCCGTATCTCGGGTGTTCTTGTCTCTGGCCACCTGGGAAGTCAATTTCTCGGTGAAAGGATAGGAGAGTTTTTCGGGGCTTGAATAAAGATTTGGGTACCATGTTGACTACCGAAATAAAAACAAAATTGACCAACAGTTTTTGTGGGGGAGATCTTCGGAAGAGTTAAGTGTGTGTGTATGTCATGAAGCTTTGGCACAATCCGTAGGTCACAGCGAACCTGTCAGGCTCGGTCTTTCTTGCGTAAGAAAGACAAGGATAGATTTCAAGCTGGGCGCCTGGAGACGTAGGGCTCTGTTCATCGTCTCTCCGTGTGTATTTGATGGCGATGGGCTTCGGCTGTGCCGAAGGACACGTACCGTGAACCTGTGTCCGCACCTACAAACGTTCCTGTCGTGGGAAGATGACAGTGGTGGTGACGGTGACAAGAGGAACTGCCATTTTTAAAAAATATTTTGTGATGTTTTTATCGATTTTTGAGACGGAGAGAAAGCACAGGTTGGGGAGGGACAGAGAGAGGGGGAGACAGGGACCGAAGCGGGCTCTGTGCCGATAAGCAGATATCCTGACGTGGGGCTGGAACTCACGAACCGTGAGATCGTGACCTGAGCAGAAGTCGGATGCTTAACTGACTGAGCCACCCAGGCGCCCCGCTGCCATTTCTTGACTGCTACAGTGTCGCAAGACATATGTTCGTGACCTCGCTGGAGCTTTATACCCACCCAGGAGTGGGGGAGTGACCCCCTTTGGTATATCAGGAAACAGAGCCCCGTAAAGGTCAGGTTGCGTGCCTGAAGTCACACGGTGCATGTTGCTGCTTGACAAACCGCTGTAAACCGTAGTGACCGAAGACGACAGCCGTGTCGTTATGGCCCCTGGATGCTCCGGGTCAGGAGTTTGAGCAGGGTTTGGCTGGGCTCTGCGTGGCAAGTACCGAGCTTCCCTTCTAAGCTGGGGGGGCTGGCTGGTCTGCAGGGTCCAAGAGGGCTTCACACGGGTTGGTGCGTGGTGGGGACGGCTGGGAACGCTCCCCTGGAAAGGTCGACTTGGCCTCTCCAACACGGCGCTCTCAGGGTCTCTTCAGGCGTCCGGAGAACCACGTGGAAGATATAACCTCCCCATCCTTGGAGTCCCCCTTCCCCAGTGGTATGACTTCAGCTGGGTTGAGTCACCGGCCAGCCCAGGCCGAAGGGGACGTAGGCTCCGCCTTCGGATGTGGGAAGGGCCAGGTCCGCTGTGGGAGGGGAGACAGTGGGAGGGGAGACAGTGGCGTGGCTGTGGCCCTCGCTGGGAAACCGTCTGCTGCAGACGGGGCCCAGCCAAGCTCTGTCTGCCCTTGAAGCTGCCGCATCTCCAGGGAGCGACATTCTGCCTTTTGCTATCCTGACCGGCTGGAGGCTGCGGAGGCCCCTTCCTCCTCCACGCCGCTGTCCCTGGCCAGAAGCACAAAAAGCATCCTGCACTTTTGCCACCTTGAATACAGAGCCTGTGCCAATATGGATGAAGCGTGGGGCCACTATGCTAAGTGAAATAAGTCAGACAGGGAAAGACAAACGCCGCGTGATCTCGCTTAGACGCGGAATCGAAAAAGGCCGAAGTCGTAGAAACAAGAGTCTAGGATGCTGGTTGTCAGGGGCTCGGGATGGGGGAAATGGGGACAGGTTGGTCACAGGGTACACGCTTCCAGTTTTAAGATGTATAAGCTCCGGGATCTAACACACTATGCGGTGATTATAGTTAGTAGCACTGTATTTGAGTTTGAACGTTGCTGCGAGAGTAGATCTTAAATATTGTCAACACAGAAAAGAACTGGTGGTCATGTGACCTGGTAAAGACGTGAGCCGATGCTGTGGTGGCATCATTTTGTGGTATTTGAGCCTGATCAAATCAACGCATTAAACTCACTCACTTGAAACCCTATACGATGTTATATGTCAATTATATCTCAGTAAAGCTGGAAAAAAATAAACACAGAAAACAAGAGGTGAGGAAGGGCTTTCTGTAGGGGGCAGACTAGATTTCCCGCAGACCTGCCTCCCCCGTGCGTGCACCAGGCAGAAGTTACGAACGCAAATGAAGGTCGGATCGGGTGCCGAGTGAATCCCGCCCCCCCCCCCCCCCCCCCCCCCGTCCCTCCCCCTCTGCAGGTGCGCTGCCCACATCAGGGAAGGTGGCTTTGGGTAGAGCGGGCCTTTCTCTCTTGCCAGGGCCCCTGCGGTGGGGGAGGGCTGCAGAAGAGAAACAGGTGAGCTGGATGGTTTTTCTGCTTGGCTTGACTCTAAGGACACACTGACCTCTCACAGAGGCAGTTTTATCGGAAACCATGATGGCCCGGTGGCCTGGTCCCAGACACGGCGTCCGCCCATGGGCAGTGGGCTGTGCTCTGAGTGAACGCCATGGAGGGGAAGGAAGCTGCCTGCCATTGAGTGAGAGTGCGGGCGGGGCAGGCAGTGTCCAGGCATTGTCCCTGAGGCAGACGCTGTCATTGTCCCCATTCAGGCGGGACCTCAGGGAGATGAAGGGACTCTCCTGAGCCTGTCTGCCCCGCCCACCTGACTCCCTCCTCCACCCGGCTGCGTCCTTGCTGGAGAAAGCGATACCTTTGAGAGGTCACCCTTAGGATCTAGTCCCAGGCAGTAATCTTTCCCCTGCAGGCCATTCTTCTCTGGAGCAAGGGAGCGTTGGGGTGCATTAGAGGCTCCCTCCCAGCCTCAGAGTAAGTGTGGGGCGTTCCCTTTCCTCTGTGTGTCAGCAAAGCTAATGGAAAGAGTCTCTGTGCACCAGGGTGCATGCAGGCTATGGGACAGGCACGTGCCTCGGGTTCAGCCAACACGAATGGGCTCAGCCTGTCCCCCGAGGAACCCCGGCCAGCTTGAGGCCCCAGCGGCCGGGATGCATGCCTTTAATTAAAAAAAACAAAACAAACCCCCACAAAAATCCGGCTTTATTGAGATGCAGTTCATATATCATGCCATTCACCCATTTAAAGTGTCCAACTCAATGGTTTTTGGTATGTTACGTAATTAAGTTTTTGAGAATGGAGGTAAAACAATACAACATAAAATTTGCCAATTTAGCCGTTTTTAAGTGTACAAATCAGTGCCATTAACTGCATCCACGATGTTGTGCGGCCATCACCGCTATCTGTTTCCAAGACCGTTTTATTACAGCAAACAAGCTCGGGGCCCATTAAGCAACAGCTCCCCTCCCTCTGGTCTGTGCCTCTTTCAGGGACGGCGTATAAATGCGGTCACACACTGTCCTCCATACCTGGCTCGTCTCCCTGGGCATATGTCTTCTAGATCCATCCACGCTGTAGCAGTTGGGAAGGAGGTTAGATGTTGGAAAGCCTCAGGTGCACTGGGACAGAACTAAGCCACGCAGATGGTCTTGGTGTTCCGCACGTGGGGGAGGCGGGGAGAAACTGGCCAGCCTTGGCCCTCTCACATTTGTGGGTTCCTGGATGACACACAGCGGGGAGGGGGGGGGCACTCCCTTCTGACCTTGCCTTATCTTTTCTGCATCTAGAGAGGGGAGTAGTTCTCCCCATTTTACAGTTGAGGAAACCTACCTGCCCAGGAGGTAAGACCTCCCCCAGCCTGGGGGGAGGGCCTGGGAGGGTCCCTGATGCGGAGGCAGCTCCTGCTTCCCGCCTTAGGGCCCCTCCCCCCTGCATTGTCCCTGGTGCTTTCATCTGCAGCAAAGGGCACCTTGAGGGACTCCAGTCACCCTGGGGCTAGCCTTCCTTTGCATTCACTCCCCTGTGTGCGGTTGGCCTGCCCCAGCCTCTCCTGGTGCCCCTGTACCTTCAGCTAAATTGGGGCCAAGGTGAATGTCTTCCCGAGGTCTCTTTGAGGCTGGACTGAGCCCCGCATTTGGTTTACCTGATACTCGGAAAGGTCCTGCCAGACGCTCCTCTTCTGCTGAGCTGGGGGGACCTCACAGGGAGGGAGCCACCCAGCCCACCCACGCGTGTCAGCATCTCAGGAAAAGGTGCTGTTTCCCTGGCTCTGCAGGCCTTGCCCCTTGGCTCTGACCCACCTCGACCGATCCCAGCCCTGCCCTTCAACCAGCTGAAGGGCATCCTGCAGTGTGGCCAGATGAAGGAGCCAGGGAAGGGAGCAGCCCGTCCAGGCAGTGGGAGCCCAGCCCTGAGGTCCCCTGCGGCGCCCATGGTATTCCCAGGAGGGTCCCCATCTGTGCTGGGCCAGAGGGCGAATGTATCTCCAGGAGAGAGCCGAGCTGGGGACAGCCAGCAGCACAGGGCTGGCCCCAAGGACCCACACGGGCTTTGTGCGAACGACTAAGTACTTGACGCCCCGAGTCCCAGACTTGAAGTGTTTGGAGTGAGGCCGGGAGGCCCCAGGGTCAACCCTGTGAACCCTGTGTGAACCCCAAGTATAGACCTCACCGATGGCATCTTCCCTGTGGGTGACCCAGTTAAAAAAAAAACAAACTGGGACACTTGGCCGACTACAGGTGTGTCCATATGGGGACAGTGGGACAGCAGGTGATAAACTGGGGCAGTGGCTGAAAACCTGGGGGCTGGGGTCGCCGTAGCTATATCCTTGTAAGCGGCTGTGTGGTGTGGTGACAGGGGATGGCGGTGGGCTTGGAGACCCCGTGCAGACACAGGCTCTCCTGGTGACTGGCTGTGTGACCCTGTGGAAGCCACAAGGCCTCCCTGGGCCTCAGGTTCCTCACGTGTGCAGTGAAGACTGTCTCGAGGGCACAAATGCCCGCGTGTCCCCCGAAGGAAGGGCGCTGCACAGGGCAGCAGCACGTGCAGCTGTGAGACCCGGGCCCCAGGAGTGGGGTCCCATTACGGGGGGGCAGGGGCTAGGAAGTGAGCTAGATGTACCATACCCTGCCAGCTAAACTCCAGTCTTACACATTCGGGGTCTGAGAGGGATGTACAAGGTCATTCGGAAGGGACACATGGCCCCCAGGCCGGCAGGAGGTGGCCGGACCCATTTGTACGTCTAAGGAACGGCGCAGCAGAGTGGGACCCGGTCCCTCCTGTCTCCTGTCCAGGCTGTCGGGAGGCCCTGACCTCCCCCCCCCAGCCTTCCTTCCTGGGAGGGTTCTCTGTGCCCTCCCCACCCTGTTCAGGCACTCTGGGGGCGGGGAGAGGGTGCTCTCCTTTGTGGGTTTGGGATAAGTTGTGACATAGGTGCCAGAGCTAGGGTGGGGGTGAGGGCGCGGGTGAGGTCATTTCTGGGTTCTGGAGACACCCCATCGTACCTCCTACCGGCCTTTCTCAGGAGTCTGCCTTTCCCGGCATATCGGATTCTCCCCTCCCCCCCCTCCCCCTCCCTCTGGGGGGAGGGGCTTCAGCTTAGGGCAGGACCGTTTACTGGGCCCCCAGACACCCCAGCCAGTCCCTCAGAGGGGGAGGAGCAAGAGGAAGGGTACTGAGTACAGAGAACACAAAGGAGAAGAGGAGGATGGGGGGTCCCCCCCCCCCCGCCTCCCTGGCCGCGCCCCCCCCCCCCAAACCAGGCCCTATGGGTGGTGGGGAGGCGGCTGAGAAGTAATTCTGCCTCAGCTTTGTAAATAGGCAGCTATAAAAACCCATCCGCAGTGCAGCACCTCCTCCATAAAACAGGCTCCCCTGGGTTTATCACCCGGGGCCCTTCTCCAGGGCCGTCCTCAGAGGAGGACCAAAGCAGCCATCACTGCTCTGTCTGCTGTCGAGAGCGCAGAAATACAGGCTCCGGGAGACAGGGCAGGTGGAAACCGTCAGGATAAGAAGCTGGATGTGGCTGGGGGGTGTGGGATGTTTGGGAGAGGAAAGAGCCACGAAAGGAAAGCTCCACCCTGCTGAGAAAGAGACTCAGGTGTTGGAGAGAATTTAAGTGAGGTGTGGTGAGAGTCTTTGGCCTGCAGTTTACTGAGCACATACTATGCATCGGGTGCTTTGCTGGGAGGGGGGACTACAGCCGTTGATGTGACTGACGAGGTCCGGGTTCTGAGGAGTGCCCAGAAGGGTCCAGAGGGACAGGGAGTCGGTGTTGGGAAGGTGGCAGGGAGCAGTCTAGGGGCTGACTTTCCCAGAGGAGGGCCTGGGTGGTGGGAGGTCAGGGAGGGCTTCCCGGAAGAAGTGAATTCATCCAGTATGTATTTCTCGAGGCCCGCCGTGTGTAGGCATCGAGATGGGTTTGGGGGAGACAGGAGAGACAGTTCTGAGCAAGTTCTAGGATCTAAGAAGGAACAGGAGAAGGGAAGATGATTCTAAAGGGTGAGCAGGGAGTGGGCAGCACTGAGGAGGAGGCAGAGACGGGCCGGCTCAGGACTCCTTGTGGGTGTGGAATTGTCCTCATCTCCAGTTGACAGGCAAAGAAATGGAGGTGGGGCTTCACAGCTCCTACGTGGGTGGGCTGGGATTTGTATCCAGGACCACAGATGCCAAACCCAGCCCACCCACAGTCTGCGCAGACCTCCCTGCACCCCCGGGGGCTCTGGGATGGGCACCTTCGTTGGCCCGCTCCCCCAGCGGCCTCCCTTCGTTGTTGGCCAGGATGCTTTGAGCAGGCGCTGCAGGGCCGGAATCCCCCGAGCTGACCCACTGTGCCGGTCATCTGGCGTTTTCCTTCAAGCACTTGGCAAGCCTCGAGAGTACGGCTGGGCTGCTGCTTGATATTTCTCTGACCCAGATGAAGAGCTGGGTAGCCATTCACCCAATGAAGTGAGCGACAGACCCCGTGTTCAGCTTGACAATGGGGGTGTTGATGGCAGGCGAAGGAAGCCCGTGTCTGTGGAATAGTTGCCGGAGACTGGCCAGAGGCACCAGCCACGGTCCTTGGGTCCTTGCCTGCAGGTGGTGCTGGGACTCCCTCCCCGCTGCCCCCCGTAGATGAGAAAACCAAGGTTCAGAGAGGTCAGGCTCCCTGCCCAGGATTGCACAGCCAGCGGGGTAGTGGACTTGGGGTTCGACCCCGCCTTGCCTGGCTATATATGCTATTTCCACCACTCTGGTGTCTCCCAGAGCTAATTTTACTGCTGCTGGAAACTCCACCCCTGAAGCTATCTAGGACAGGGAACTCGGGTGAAAGAGAATTAGGAGGGAATCCTACAAAAAGCAGACGAGGCAGTTCTCCCAGGAGGTTGGGATTAGCCTCTTTTCTGGGCTCTGTGCTCCCCAACCCCCTCTCTTCCTCCCCCCCCCCCCACCCTATTCCTGCACTCAGGACTTGCTGTTTCCCTGGAAGTCGTAGCTCACCAGCATTTGGCTTCTGGTGAAAGAAGAGAAGATTCTGGCCCCTGAGAGCAGGCACTCGCTGGCCGGGTGGGGGCCAAGCAGGGACTGCTGGGTTGAGGGAGACTGTGGGCTGCCCAGGTGACTTGGTGTCCTGGGACTTAGAGAGCTGCATCCCTGCTGAATATATACATGACTCTCCTGTCTGTTTCGTGCAGCATGCCCTGCTGTGCGTGGGGGTGGATGTCTGACCCCACAGAGCCTGGGAGGGGGCCACAGAGGAGGCACTGGACGATCGGATGGCTCAGGGCTGCCGGGACCTCACATCTGTATGGCTCTCTATTTTCCTTTCTCCCGAGTACATGGTTAGTGGACTGTTATTAGCCGTTGCTTTGACACTCATTAAAAGAAATCAAATTCTTTATTAAAAATTAAAGTTATGTATTCACAGGGTAGAAATGCTGGGAACACACGGAGACATAATATGAAAATACAGTTCTTTCTGCACGGGCCCATGGAGTTGTGCCCGTTGTCCCTAATGGCTGCAGAGATCTCCTGTCGGGCTGGAGCACCATTGATGAAAGCCACCGTCGGTAGATAGACTAGGTGGTGTCTTTTCGATTTGCTTCCTGTTTTGCGTGATGCTGTGAATGAACACCCGCGCTGTATATCTTGACGAATGCACTCGCGTGTGTGGTGCCTGCTTCCCCACGCCTCACCAGCACTGGGCTCTGTGGCTTTCTACCCTCGACAAAGCCTTTCCTTTAGAAACAGTCACAGAGGGGGGCGCCTGGGTGGCGCAGTCGGTTGAGCGTCCGACTTCAGCCAGGTCACGATCTCACGGTCTGTGAGTTCGAGCCCCGCGTCGGGCTCTGGGCTGATGGCTCGGAGCCTGGAGCCTGTTTCCGATTCTGTGTCTCCCTCTCTCTCTGCCTCTCCCCCGTTCATGCTCTCTCTGTCCCAAAAATAAATAAAAAAACGTTGAAAAAAAAAAATTAAAAAAAAAAAAAAATCTTTAAAAAAAAAAAAAAAAAAAAAAAAAAGAAACAGTCACAGAGGGCACCTGAATGGCTCAGTCGGTTAAGCGTCTGACTCTTGATACTGGCTCAGGTCATCATCTCACGGTTTGTGGGATCGGGCCCCACGCCGTGCTGGGGAGTTCTGTCTCTCTTTCTCTCTGCCCCTCCCCCACTCGCACTCAGTCTCTCTCTAAAAATAAAGTAATAAACATTAAAAAAAAGAAAAGAAACAGTCTCGAGGCCACCTCTGTGCCGCCCAGGTGGGAAACCACTGAGCAGAGTGAACCCAGGCCCTGCCTGCAGGTGCACTCACTCTGCCTGGTGAGTCCCACAGGCCTGATCTTAGGGGATGGGGTTGGCTGTTGGTTACTGAGGCTGACTGTGGGGCTTCGAGGGGCTCTCTGCGGGAAGTGCCATCGGCAGGGACATTTCGGTTGCCTGCTGGGGTCAGCCCTGCTCCCCGAGCCCACTAACCAGGATCTCATTTAACTTCATGCAGGCACCTTACTTACTGTAGCACGTCCCTCTGGGGTTACAGCCGATGGCTTGTGTGGTTCCTTTGTTCTTCTAGGGCGGAGGCCACCGCCAGATAACAGAGGATGGTTCCCGTCTTTGGCCCTGCTCCGGGCGTTCCTGGCTGAGGCCCTGGGGAGGGTCTCTTGGCTTCCTGGGCCCCAGCTTCCCCACCTCCCACATCAGCAGAGCCTTGGCCCTGGTGGTTCTGGCTAGGGGTTGTCGCCAAGTCTTAGGAGCCATGGTGACGTGAGGGACGAGTGGACCCTGGGACTAGTGAAGGGTGAGCCAGATGGAGGGGACAGCGACATATGCCGCATAGGCTTGGGGGGCCTCCCCCGACGGTCAGGTTGGGTCCCGCGCCAACCTCCAGCTACAGCTTGGAGGCTGGTGGGGTGGGCTGATCCGGGGAGGGCAGGGAGGTCCCAGAGCGGGCTGTCGTGCCACCCTCTCCATGTGACCTCTAGTGGCCTCAGTGTCCCCATCAGCAAAGCAGGGGCAACGGCTCTCAAAGTCGGAGGGTGGCTGTGAGGACCACATGGCAGAGAAAGTGCCCGGCACCTGTTTGTGGGGCCCCTGTTTGTGGGACGTCCTGTTCTCACCGGCCGGGTGCTCTTCTCATTGGCCAACTGCGCGTGTGAAGGCTGGCGCTCCCCACGGGGCTGCACGGGAACCCTCCGCTCTCCCTGCCCCCAGCAGGGGCCCAAAATCCTCTGACTGCATGAACCGAAGAACTTTTCTGTAATACTTTCGGGTTATCAGACCAACGCACTCCCGCTGCAGGGGGAGGGGGGCGGTGATTTCCGAGCTGCAGGTGCACCTGTATCTGCTTTTACCGGAGCCTCTGGAGAAAACGGAGGCTCTGAGCGAGGGGCTTGTCCAGATCACGCTGGGACGACAGACCCTGGATTCGAACCCAGGCCGTGTCCCTGCAAACCTGGGGCCTCCCAAAGGGAGGCAGACGGATGTTGTTCTAGATGCCGTTGGCAATTCCCTCCCTATGGTTCGCTCTCCAAGGACATGGTGTTGCTCCCGTGGGTGCAGGGAGTAAAGGCTAAGTGTGCCCCCAGGCCCTGGTCACCTCCGCCGTCTGCACTGAGTGAGTGGGTGGGTGGGTGGCTGGGGCCGGGCCCTGGGCCTCGAGATTCCCGTGGCGTCCGGGTGCGGGTGAGAGCCTGCCATCCCCCATCACATTTCTCCTGAGCACTTCCTCCGCAGGAAGGAACAGCAGCCTGTGATGGGGTTATTTCAAGGGGATCCCCATGGAAACGGAGAGTGGGAAGCTCCCTCGGCACTCGTGTGTTGGGAGTTGCCTTGGCTGAGGCTCCCGGGCTGGAGGGTGTGAGGGCCTCTGCCGGGCCTTCCTCTGCACCTCGTGGGTCTCGGGCTGGGAGTCCCAGGCCCGAGGGAGGTCGCTCCCCTCCATGCTGCCCTCCGTGGCCAGTGTGAGCCACCAGCACAGCCCCCCAAGCTCCCAAGGCTTCTTCACGGGAGACCAAGGAGGGCTCCACAGGGGCCTCCAGACCTGGCCCTCGGGCTGCTCTTTCCTCCAGCAGGTCGAGGCTGCAGCTGCCACAGCTTCTGGAAGTTTTCGGGACGTGGCCTCAGTGCCAATCAGGCCCTTATTCATCCCTCATTCATCCCTCAGCTCCATCTAGCTGGTTTGCATTGTGCAAGCAGAACCCTTTGCTCCGTGAACGCGCTGACACGGATTGCATAACCCCCTGAGCCTCGCTTTTCTCATCTGATTAATGGGGACATGGGCGCCTGCTCTGGTTGCCTCAGAGATGGCTCGTGAGGAGCGGGGAGAAGGTGGGCTGTGGGTCAGGAGTGCTGTGCAGATGACCTTGGTGTTTCCAAGGCCACGGGGCCAGATGGCCTGCAGACAAGGGCAGGGAGGCGGGGAGGCCCCCGGGAGACCTGCAGAAGCATCCAGGGTGGTGAGACTCGTCAGCTCCCTCGAGCCCCTGTGTGTGCACAGCGCGTTTCAGCATGCGGTGGCCTTTCCTGCTTGTATACTTTTCATTGATGCTTTCACCAGTCCTGCGGGGCAGACGGCATTAGCTTCCATTTTACAGATGAGGAAACTGAGGCTTGGGGAGGCACCGTGATCTTTGCCCACGCCTGGGAGGAGGCAGGGCTGGAACTCAAGCCCAGGCGCAATGCCCGTTGCCTGGCCTGGCAGCGGGGGTGGGTTGAGACCACACGGAGGGGGGGGTAGGGGCGGGGGGATGGGTCTCAAGGGTGGGTGGGGCTGGAGAACTAACCTTCCTGTCCTCTTTCAAGTCAGGCTGTGCTTGATGGGAGTGGGGTGGGGTGGGGAGTGGTGGAGGGGGACGTTTGAGATGCTGCAGGGAGACCTCTGAGTTCTGGAGGCTCAGGATAATAACTGATATTTTCTGGGCACTGCCTGAGGATCTGGTACTGTCTGAGCTTTCGCCCTTCATCTTTAACGTGACCCCATACGGCAGGTTGTCACTGCCGTGGTCACTGACTTTTTACAGGTGAGGAAGCTGAGGCCCAGAAGGGTTCGGTAATGTGCCCAGGGGACCCTGGCCCTAGAAAAGCCAGCTCTCAGGGTCAGGGTGTGGTCCTTGGACAGCATCCAGACGAGTGAGTCCCCTCGGGTGGGCTTGAGGCCACATGGCCACTCGGGGGCAGAGATCTCGGCTTCCTACTTCGGGTGCTGGGACGCATGGGTGCTGAGGGTGGGGGGCCAACTTCTCGCTTCCCCCGGAGCATCACATCGGCGTGAGAACGTGCGTGTGGCGCAGGCTGGAGCCTTGGTGCTCAGAAAGGCCTCTTGAGCCCCTTGGATCACTGAAAGTTACACGTTTAGAATTCCTCTTTTGTTAAAACTTAAATTTTACAATCTCACCAGCCTATTTATGAAGCTTTGCTTTTGTGGAAGATGAGAACAGTCACCTCGCTGCTTCTTTGGATGTTTGGTTCGCAGAGAGAAAGCTGGCTCCCTCTGACAGTCTGTCCTTTTGCAAACCTCGTTAATTAACTTCCCCTAAATTGGTTCCAGTTGGATTAATTAAATGCACGGTTGCTGGTACGGGTGTGCAAATGATCCCAGCATGTCATGTCTTACCTGGGCAGTGAACGCAAGAGCCTGGAATATTCTTAGCTGGTGCATGGAGCTGGCCAGGAGTCACCCTGAAAGGGCTTCAGGAGAGGTTTCTAATGCCGCAGGGCCATGGATGGGAAGGTGCCTCCCCGAAGTGATCCCTGGATGTTTCTCTGATCTATGCGGGATGATCCATCCCAGTAAAAGAAACTGCAGAGTGCAAAACCACCTGCCCAGCTAGTCATCACGTGGAAACGTGGGGACACTGCAGGTCTGTCCATCTTCCCTGTGCAGCATTCTTATGTTCGAAGAAACTCAGAAACTAAGTCCCTCCACTCTTAGTAGCCTCTGAAATGCAGAATCGCTGTCTTTGAAGCAGTGGGGCGGGGAGAGGTGGAGAGAAGGAGCGTGGTGACTTTGAGACCCTTGGGGGAGACCACACCTGTGAGAACCCTTGGAAGGAGCAGAATTCCCAGTAGTCCTGCTTTCCCTGCTTACGACCCAGGGGACCTGGGGCAAGTTATGTGACCTCCGTAAGCCTCAGTCTTCTCATCTATAAAATGGGGGGAGTAGCAACCAGGCTCAGGTGTTGTTAGGAGGACCGACCGAGTAAGAAAATGGTTGTGGTGGGGCACCTGGGTGTCTCAGTCGGTTGAGCGTCCAACTTCGGCTCAGGTCATGATCTCACAGTTTGTGGGTTCGAGCCCCGCGTCGGGCTCTGTGCTGAAGGCTCGGAGCCTGGAGTCTGCTTCTGATTCTGTGTCTCCCCCTCTCTCTGCCCCTCCCCTGCTCGTGCTGTGTCTCTCTCTCTTTGTCTCTCAATAATAAATAAACGTTAAAAAATAAAAATGGTTGTGGAAATTGGCTGTCACAGCGACTGCCCCCCTCCCCCTGGTCCTCCATGGCCTCTGCAGACACAGACCTCCGGTAATAAGTGTCGGGGCCTGTGTCTTATCAGTCTGGTTTCTGTACCTGGGGAGACTGTCTCTAGCCTCTGTTGAGCATTCGGTAGCCATCTGTACTGTCAGACTTTGTCCGTTACTTGGTTCTGGGCTATAGTTTTCCTGATCTGTCAGTTCTGTCCTCGATCATGGCCAAAGGGCTGCAGGCAGCCCAAATCTGTGACCTGGGTGGTTGTTTATGCTGCTGGGCTGGCTCAACGCTGGCCTTATCACACTGCTCGCAAGCCTTGCGTGGGCCAAACGAGGCAGCCGGATAAGATGCACCCAGAAGCCATCTGTTCGCAGCCCTTGGACCAGATGGTCTGCAAGGACACCCGGGGGTGGAATGGGGAGGGCATACATTTACTGAGCACCCAGCATCTTCCGGAGCCTCTCTGCAGCCCCGTAAGCCCGACGTTGCCATTGTGATCATACAGAGCAGGAGCAGGAGGCCCAGAGTGGTCAAGACTCTGGTGAAGGCCACACAGCCAGGAAGCGGTGGGGTGGAATTTGAACCCGGGGCTTCCTGATTCTTAACTCGTGTCCTTTCTGGGCTGCTGGGGTTCGCCATCATCTAGCTGAATGCTGCGTCAGTGACTTACGGGAAATGTCCATAAATAGGGAGTGACTCATGCAGGCGTAAGCTGGCTCCTCTCAGAGTGCCTGACGCCCCCCAGGTCCCAGGGTGTCCTTGGGCTGTTGCATGACAGTCTGGACCGCTTCCTGCAGCAGTATCGGACATCCAGAACAGAGGGTTTGGGCTGGAGGGCACCCTGTGTGTGTCATGAGATACACCCATTGCCTATAAAAACCTTCCTAATAAAATCATTGGGGACGGAGAAGCCAGAGTCACTTCTGAGAGATGATGCTGATCGTGTATTAAGGTTGATCAGGCTGACGTGTGTGCAGAGTTAGTCCTGCCAGGGGGCTGCTGGGTGGGCTGGCTGGCTGGGATCCTTACCAGAACAGGGCCGAGGAGAGAAGGAAGGGGCCTCATCTCTTCTGGAAGCTTAAAAATTGGGGCCACTGCAGGACTTTGTTCTCCATGAGGCTGAGGGTGGAAAACAAGATTTCCCATAAAGTGCAGGAATGGGTGGTGGATGGTGGTAACCCCACGGGGAGGTGGCCAAGTGTAGTGACTCAGGACATGGGTTTTGGAGTCCAGCAGACTCAAGGTCAGGTCCTCTGGGTGGCCCCAGGCAAATCATGCAAGTTCCCTGGGCTTTGGTTTCCACCGCTGTGGTAGGAAAAATACAGGTGTCTCCCTTGGGCGAATTCTGGGGGCCCAGGAACTCATTATGGGCAGCTTCACAGCCAGCAGCCACCCCATGCATTCACAGCTCAATACCTACTGGCTGTGTGCCTTGGGGCGAGTTGCTTAACCACTCTGTGCCTAGATTTCTTCATCTGTCAAACAGGGATGATAAAATGGTAGTCGTGCCTTAAAGGTTACTGGAAGCTTAAATGAGTTAATTAATATAGAACACTTAGTACCTGGGACACAGAAAGTGCTATTTGTCTTGGTGGCTCTGATTATCACCACGGTCAGCAGCAGCATCGCTGTGTACTCTCCCCAGCCCCTGGCACCATGCTGTTTGCCCGGAAGCGGAACTGGATGGTCCGTAGAGCATCTTGATGATGGCTTGGTGGCCCCAGGGGCCGGAGCAGGTGGCTGAGGGCAGGTTTTGCTTCCCCGTGTGAGTTTCGGAGGGTCCAAGTGGGTTGGTCCTGAGCCCGGGTCTCTGCCCACTTGCCCACCTCCCTGCCGAGAGCAGGCAGGGGCTGATCCTCTCCCCAGGCAGGAGAATCATCTGCAGCCCGAGGCTCAGAGGGGAGTGTGGGCCTTCTGCCTGTGGGGCAGATGGCTGGGAGTAGCTGGCCAGGTGCTGGGGATGGATGTGGGAGACGGCACGCTGGACAGTCTGGTGGCTTCCTCACCCTGGGGCCGCCCAGGCCGCTGGCAGTTTCATTGCGAGCCAGGACGCCACATGTCACAGCTTTCTGAGTCGCATCAGAATGTGACAGCCCGAGCTCAGCCACTCGAGGAACAGGATGAATTGGAGAGTGAGGTGGTCATCTTGGCCAACTGGCTTCTCCCACCCACAGTCGATGTTTGATTCCCATGGGCTGTGTGCTCCGTCTGACCCAGGTGGCCAGGTGGCTTCTGCCATGGCTTGTGGGGTGTGGAACGGGGCAGTGAAGACACGAGATGCAGGTGCTGGGTGTTTGTGCAGAGACACACGGTGCCAGGTGGAGCGTCAGCTCACATGCGTGTGGGGGCCACGCCCTCTCCTTCAAACACCACCCCTTTGTCACTTACCCGGTTCACCTCCGAGGTTCCTCTGCTCCTCACGGGGACAGTTACGAGGGCAGCAGAGGCCCAGGCCAAGGAACGAGGTCTAGGAGAGGGCAAGGGGCAGGGATGCGGGTGTGCTGAATGGTAAACCAGCTGCAGAGGGGGACGCCTGAGTCCTTGGCCAGGTGGACAAGACTGGGGGGCTTTCAGGAGGAGGTCACAGCAGAGCACAGGTCAGGTGGAGGGAAGGCATGCGTGGGGACACTGCAGGCCATTCGGTAAGGCAGGATTGTAAAACAGGGTGGGAGTCAGGGGTGGGGGCTGCAGGTTGTGGAGGCCTTGTAGGGAAGGCTGGGGAGGCTGGATTTTCCCTGCAGGCTATGGGGCTGGGAAGGGCTTTGAGCTGAGGAAGGAGAGACCAGAGTTGGGTTGAGAAGGGCCACTGTGGCATTAGCGAGGAGAGGGGCTTCAAGTGAGGAGACTGAGGGAGGGGGTCTGCCACATCCCTTCAGGGTCCTGTACTGTTTTCTTACGTAAGGACCCCCGAAGTGCTTTCTCTTCCAGGAACCTGCATGTGGGTCTCCCTCTGCTGCTGGAGCCCCCCTTGCCAGTGCCCTGGTGGGGAGGGGCTCAAAGTTCCTGGACATCTGTGCCTCTGTGGGGCAGTGGGGGCTGGCAGGTGGCTCTGGCCTCTCACTCTTGATCACAACCCCCTGGGGTGACCTGCCCTGTCCCCAGAGCTCCCCTCAGGGCTGAGCCAAGTTGCCCTCCTTGTGTTTTCTCTTGGCCTCACTGCCCTCTTGGTCTCCTTTCTGTCCTGGTCTCTCTCCCCACACTCTTTCTGCTTTTTTCCTGGGAGCACTCTGTCATCACTTCTGCTCAGACCCTTGCCTCCAAGTCCATTTCTGGACCCAACCTAATACAGGGCAGCAAAGGAGCCGAATACTTATTCAAAAGGATGTTCAGGGGAAATATGATGAGACAGGACCCAGGCAGTGGCCATCAGCCCTGCCAGGAGGCTCTGAGGTGATGGCAGATGGGGAGGGAGGTGCTGAGGCCATAGGGGAAGCAGAGGCTGGAAGTCAGCACCACGGACAGCACCGCGGACAGCACCACGGGCGGGGGGAGGGGGCACCTGGGTTCTTTACCTTTGGCTGGGCCTCCCGGACCACAGCGGGCTTTACAAAAGTTGGGCATTTAAAATCCGGCCCGTTTCCCCACTGCTGAAAACCAGGCCATCTCTGGTCAGTGCCATAGTGTCCAGGGGCTTGGGCCTCCCTTAGGAAGTTGCTGGTCTGTTTCTCTATACCCACCCTGCAAATTCTTGGCCCAGGGGACAGGATCTGATAGGACTTTGGGTTTCCCTATTTCTGCTTTTCCTGTGCATGGGATTGGAAATCTGCCTTGAGCTTGCCAAGATATAGGACTGATGGTTCAGGCATGAGGCTCTGAAGGTAGATAGATACCCTTTTCTGAGGACTTCCCAGAAAATGAATCTGTGAAGCATATGTTCACTACTCCATCTATCTACCCGTCCAATGTGGGTTGCTTTCCAGTTGTTGGTTGACCCCATGCTAGGCTCTGAGGACCTAGAGAAGGCTAGGTCATGACAGTCATGCCCTGGGGAAGCAGTTTGGAGGGGGAGACAGTTGGACAAAGAGACAGCTATGGTGTCATTTGCAGAATTCTGGGATGGAGGGAGCCACAGGGACTGTGAGAGCTGACCTCTATGTGGTGATGGAGGGATGGGGAATTGGCACAGGGTTCCTTGAGCTGGTCTTAAGAGATTAGCAGAGTTTTCCAGGCAATGAAGTGAAAGCAGAGGGCAGGCTGGGTGGAGGCGTTGGCCCCTAAAGAATGTGAAATAGCATGGTGTGCATGAAGAACGATACATAGTAGTGTATGGCTTAGGCTCAAGCTGGCCAAGATGGGGCTGGAGTATGGACGGGATTTTCAGATGATGTGCCAGTGCATTTGGACTTGCCCCTGGAGCTATAGCCATCCAACCAAAGTATTTAAGCTGGAGTGTGATGGAGTCAGAGTTTCGATGTAGAAAGATCTCTCTGGATCTGAAGGGAAGGGGGGATGAGGCGGGGGAGCCCAAAAGCTGGAGGGCAGTCAGGAGACCTGCAGACTTTCCGGTCAGAGGGAGAGGGCTGGTCCCAGGGCCTGGCTGTGAGGCTGTGACCAGAAGCATCCCTCAGCCCACATCACGCCTCCCTAATTTATTTATTATTTTTTAAAAATTTTAAATGGTTATTTATTTTTGACAGAGACAGAGACAGAGGGTGAGTGGGGGAGGGGCAGAGAGAGAGGGAGACACAGAATCCGAAACAGGCTCCAGGCTCCGAGCGGTCAGCACAGACCTCGACACGGGGCTCGAACCCACGACCCTTGAGATCGTGACTTGAGCTGAGGTCAGACACTTACCTGACTGAGCCACCCAGGCACCCCAATGCCTCCCTAATTTAGAAGAAAATTTCATTTCTGCTCTTCTGGGATGGAAATGAACTATTTTGAACCATGCCAAAGTTAGGCTTCTAATTTTCCTCTTAATCCATATCTCATTTAGAGCATTAGAAACCGGAAAAGCAGCACAGTGTGGATGTGGTGCCGTAAATCAGTGCACGTCACAGGCTACAGCGCCCGTCATCTCTACACGGGCGCACATCCTGCATTTGTAATAAATCTAATTCTTTATCTTTCTGAGCTTCAGACTAGAGTAATTAGTAATTTCTGCTGATACTGGGAAACCAGCGCTTATGCAGGGTTAATGGAAAAGCAAATTTATTTGAAGTGCTTTTGCTGTTGCTAATGAATGTCACGATGGGCCTTCTTCCTGGTTTCGGAGGGGAAACATCCTATTTATTTATTTATTTATTTCATTCTTGCTTTTTCTATAAATAGGTATGGCAATAATAGTAACAAACATCGTCGACTGAGTTCTTCCTTCCCACATCCCTAGTGCTGTTCAGGGATTCCGTGTGAGAGGATCCTTTGTCCGGATGTCATTTTTCTGTCCTGTGTGTTCTGAGGTCCTGTAATTGATCTTGTTGGGCCTGTGTTTTCGCTGTGTCCACGCTATGTCAGGTTTCAACCCTGTAAACGATAGTGGGTCAAGGACCACCTCTACACCATTCATGGTGTTGTTAACTTAATGTTTTTCTTGGGGCACCTGGGGGGCTCAGTTGGTTGAGTGTCCGACTCAGGTCATGGTCTCACAGTTCATGGGTTCGAGCCCCACGTCGGGCTCTGTGCTGACAGCTCAGAGCCTGGCGCCTGCTTCGGATTCTGTGTCTCATTCTCTCTCTGCCTCTCCCCCGGTCATGGTCTGTCTTTCTCTTTCAAAAATAAATAAACGTTAAAAAAAATTTTTTTTTAAAAACTTAACATTTTTCTTTAAAAACTGGCCCTCTACTATAAGTGGAAAACCAGCAGATCAGGCCAAAAATAAAAAGCAACTGTAAAGATAAGCGTGGGTGTCTCTGCTCGAGCAGAATATATACGTTCCTGAGAAATCTCTCAACCGGGAAAATCACATGCTAACACCAGGCTGATGGGGAGAATAAGGCTGGGAGCAGAGCAATGGAAACCTAGGCCGAGTTGGACCAGAACACTAACAAATGTAGTAACAAACCTCTAAAAATCTAGCACAGTTAAAAAAAACAAACGTTAAATTCCTAATAAATAACTATCCCAGCAATTATATAATTTTTCTCTTGCAAAAAAAAAAAAAAAAAAAGTTAAGGTTGTTTGATGTGCAAAGGGAGACAAGTCCCATGTACAGAAGAGGGAGTTGTGCATCAAACAACTTCCAGACTGGGCCAAGAAGAAGAAGCGAGTGAACGGGCCTGGTTTCCTGTGCCGTCTTCTTGGCAGCTTTCTGCATTGAGCTGTTACTGTTTTTTGTCTTCAGCTGCTTGCACTGGCTGGCACAATACATTAATACACCGAGAAAAGTCGTGCCTGAGCCAACCTGACTTTCCCATCTTCTAACATCGTCCTCGTGTTTGAGAATCACATATGACCCACTCTGCTTTGCAAAAGCCACGGTCGCAGCAGAACTGAGTGTCGGATGGCAAGCAGTGTTCAGCTCAGGCTAGACTAGATGCTGTAGCAGGGCCGTGACCAGGACTGTTGGTCCAGGCGCGTGGGATGAGACAGGACAGGAAGGAGAGGTTTGGCGAGGGCTCTTGCAGAAGCATACTTCTCTTTGCCTTCCAGAAAGACCCAGTAAAACTGCACTCAAGCCAACAGGAACGCCGCTCGGGGATTGGTTCAGACCAAAAGGAGGGAAACTAGCTAAGATATTTCCATCCCCCACCCCATCCCCCCCTTGCAAGGGTGCTTAGATCTGTTAACAGTGAGAAAAGTTCCTTACAGAGCCAGGAGTCAGCAGCTCACTCCCGCAGAAGTGGGGGTGCTTTATCTCGGCCCAGAGTTGTGACGGTTTGATGAGCTAAGGTAGGGGAGAACAGACCGCGGAGGTGGCAACGAAGACTCGCTCACACGGCTGAGTGACACCACCTGTCATTTCTGCAGGAAGCTGCCATGCCTTTCTTTGTGCACCAAGTTCCTGGCATGTTTATGAGACTTTACAAGTACATTTCAGTAAACACAGCAGACAGATGGCAAGAGACACGACTCCCTCTGCTTTCTCTCTTTGTCTCGATGGAGTTCAACTTTGAAGAAGGGGTCCTGGCGGGTTTATGATGGCCAAGTGAAGGGTGAAGGGACATTCGATGAAAGCTCTGGTCCAGGGGCTTCCCCGGCTCTGGTCAAGCCAAGCTCCTCTCTGGGCTGTCGTTCCCCGTCTTTGAAAGACAGGGCTTGGGCCAGATGGCCCCAAGAGGCCTTTCCAGCCCTTATGTCTCAGATCCCCTGTTGCCAGCAGGACAGAAGGAAGGCTTAAGCCACAGATGTGGTTTCCCTTTGAGCAGTTCCAGATCTATGTCTTGGTGGCCACGTTCATCTAGCACTTTACCAGCTTTTTTGGGGAAACAGAACAAGAGCCTTGTCCTTCACTTTGGTGACCATGAAACGTGGATGCCCAAAGACGCCAGGCAGGTCGGGCAGTGAGCAAAGGACGGCATGTATAAAGAGACACGGTGTGGTGTGCTGGTGAGCCTGGCCGTGGGGGACTCTAGAGTGGGCAGCTCTCACAGTTTCTGAGAAGAAATCAGAAATTCCGGTTTGCAGGTCAAATCTTGCCAATCTCCTTTTTCTTTTTTAATGTTTATTTATTTTTAGAGAGAGAGAGAAAGAGAGAACACGAGCAGGGGAGGGGCAGAGAGAGAGGAGAGAGAGAATCCCAAGCAGGCTCTGTGCTGTCGGCACAGAGCCTGATGCAGGGCTCCATCCCACAAACCGCAAGGTCAGGACGTGAGCCGAAATCGAGAGTCGGACGCTTAACCGACGGAGCCACCCAGGCGCCCCCCATCTTGCAAATTTCTAAATGTTCACTGAGAAGTTTTCCAGCATCATTTGGGCCACAGCACGTGTGTGGGTCAAGTTTCCCAAGGACAGCTCGGGCATTTGTGACCCCATTGTCACCTCTGCCTTGGAGTCCGTGTGAGCGATTAGTAAGCTGGGGCCCAGGGACCGAATCTGGACTGCCCCCTGTTGGTGGGTGGAAAGCAGCCCACACCTGTTTGTTTCGGGATTGTGCGTGGCTGCTTTCCTGCTACAGCAGAGCTGAGAAGTTGTGTCAGGGACAGCGTGGCCCGCAAAGTCTGAAATGTCTCCTGTCTTTTGGGTCTTTGCAGAAAAAGTGGGCCACCCTCCGGGTGGAGTCATTGTAGGGCAGGGGAGACATTCTGGATTTGGAACCAGAATGACCTGTGTCCGCAGCCTGGCTCAGGGAGCTCACCGCTTTAAAACGACAGGGGAAAGACAGTGTTTCCCTTTCTTCCTCCCGGAAATGATCCTGACGCAATAGCGGAACCGTGGAGGTGTTGTTCATCGCGGGCACAGCCATGGCGTCCGGAATCCCATTTGTGGGGAGGGCCAGGGAGGGTCAAAGGTGGGTTCGGGAGGCCTCCGGAGGGAGAGCAAACGCCCAGGGCTGCGGAGCGCAGAGCAGGAAAGCAGAATTCTCCACACCCTGGGCGGTGCATGCACAACACAAGACCCGCCACCCCTTCTGGGGAACGGCAGGGATGAGTGCCTTGGCTGGCACGGAGTCCCCTCCGCCCCCCAAGTCTAGTTTATACAAAGGAAAAGCAGGGGAGTGTGGGCTGAACAACCATATTTTCCGGAAGCAGCCTCCTGGGGAGGCAGGGCAGGAGAGAGAGGCTCTGTGTGGGGTGCAGACCCATGCCTTCGCTTTTGCCCAGAAAACAGTAAAGACCAAAAGGGCTGCGGTCTCGCTTTCGGGGCTGTCTTGCTCACGAATCTTGTAGAAAGGAAGAACCCACCTCATGCAAAGACAAGTAATAATCAGGAACACCCAGCACCGACTCCGTGTTAAATTACTCTAAAGAGCCAAGAAAGTAAGGGGCGAAGAATGTGCATGAGCAAAAAGTTGCCACCAGGCGGAGGACAATTTGAGCAGTGCAGAAAGTCTTGGTTAGGGGAGAAGCACGGGAGGCGATCGCATCTGTAAAACAAGAATGTGATGCAGGGGTGCCAGAGCTCCGGAGACGAGGCGACACGGCGGAGCCCCGTAAGACAGATGGACTGAAAAATGCAGCCTCCTGAAAGCCAAAGTCCACCATGGAATTTTTCCAACGGGAAGTACAGGGACACACTGGGAGATCCGGAGGGCGGGGCTGGGAAAAGCAAGGCAGATTAATATAAATAAAGGAGGAGAAAACAAGTGACCCAGGAGACAGAGGAGACCCAACATACTCGCAACTGGGGTCCCCGAAGACGGGAACGGAAATGACTAAGTAAAGCAATATTTCAAGAAAACTTGCCAAACAGGAGATTTGACTTCATGGATTGATAGGGAGTGCGGTGAGTGAGGAAAGAGGAAAGATACACTGGTGAGAGGATCACAAGTTAAAACGAGGTACCGTTTCCACGGGTCATATAGGCAAGGACCAGACGCCTGATCGTGCACGTGGTGGCCAGGGTGCAGGGGAAGCAGGAACTCCGAATGATGACAATTCTGGACTCGGGAAGCCCACTTGTGACCATTGTCTACTAAAGACGCTCACGTAAGTGAGAAATGACGCTGGCCCACGAGATGCACCGTATTATTGGTGGTGATACCAAAGGGCTAAGTAACCGTGATGGCCATCAGTAGGGGACTGGCCGGACGAACTGTCCCAGAGGCTGGTAAGGCTCCGCGATGGAAAGCATGAGGCGGCCCGATGCACCCGGATGTGGGACAGTGTCTAAGATTCTTTAGGTGACACGGGCAAGGTGCGGGGTAGTGGGAGATCTGGGACACCCAGGCTAATGAAATGGGATATTTCAGGATTGCTGTTCATACGATATTTCTGGCAGGATGGTGCGCTTGAAACTGTTCACGGTGGTTGCCACCAGTCAGGACAGCAGGTGGGGAGAGAGAAGCATGTCAGGGAGACTCGCTCTCGTGGTTGGTTTTGTTGTACTTTTCCGTAACCAGAGACTGCACAGCTTAGAAAAATGATGACCCTAAGCTCTGGAGCCTGCGGAGTGCAGATGCCGGCTGGGCCACCTCCCATCTGTGTGACCTTGGGCACGTCACTTCGCCTCTGTGGGTGTCAGACGTGTGAAATGGAGTTAAGGATTGTACCTACTGCTGTGGTCTTAATGTTTGTGTCCCTCCAGAATCCACATATGGGATCCTAACCCCCAAGGTGGTGTATTAGGAGGTGAGGCCTTTGGGAGGCGATGAGGTCATGTGGGCAGAGCCCTCAGGATTAGGAACATTGTCTCATGAAGAGACCCCAGAGAGTGAGCTCGTCTCTTGCACCATGTGATGTCCTAGTGAAGAGACGGCCAAGGATACGGGCCCGCACCGCACACCGAGTTTTCTGGTGCCCTGCTCTCGGACTTCCCACCCTCCAGAACTACGAGAATTGTTCATTGCCTATAAGCTACCCCGTCTATGGTATTTTTGTTACAACAGCCTGAAAGGGTTAGGACACTACCACATAAGCATGTCGAGGATTAACGAGTTCATTCAAGTGAAATGATTAGGCAAGAACCAAAGTACAGTCGAATTAGCTGTTACGATGACTGTGTCCGTGGTTGAACCCAGGGCCTGGATTCGGAGCCCGGGGGCCTCTCAGCCGCGTGGCGGAGGCCAACCTGTCGACGGATTGGCCACAGCCAGGAAGAGGGGGTCTGGAGCGGGGCCCTAAGGAGGGCTGGCCGGCTCATCCTCATCCAGGGGAGGCTCGGCGGCTGCCGTCCTGCTGGGTCTCAACGAATGAATGGGGAAATGAGGCAGGACCCTTTCAAAGCCCTCCGATGTGCAAAATTTTCCAAGTCTCATGTATCCGAGCGGAGGGAGGGTGGAGAAGCGGAGTTGCGCACGCACCGCCCTTGGAAGCAAAAATGAGAGCAACCATTTGGAAGGGGATTTGCTGGCATCTAGAAGTGGGAAAGCCGCCCAAGGCCTCCGGTCCAGCTCTCCCCTTCACGGGGAAATAGGATAGAATTGCCCAACAAAAACCATTCAATGATCTCACGTCCCAAAGCTCCAAAAGCCAGAAGACTTGTGTGACTTGTTAGGCAGCAAAACCTGACTTAAATTGATGTCTCGAGTTGACTTACAGTCTGTATTTATGCCTGTAGTGTGACTTTTGGTATGTTTTGCTGCAGAAATAAAAACGTGTGTCGGCCCGGGCGCTGGCCCGGATCCTCCCGATGGTGATGTGTGGCCGGTGGAAGGCAGGGCGGGGACCTCCTCTGACTTGTGCTCACTCACCGGCCGCTGCTGGAGGCTGGCTCAGAGGGGGCAGGGATGGAAGGGGAGACTGAGACCAGGTGTGTGTGTGTGGGGGGGGGAGGGGCGTGGATGGGGGAGAGAGCAGAGAGTCAGTAGAAGCTGGTCCAGCCTCCACCCCAAGACCACACTGGCTGGAAGGTGCTGGAAAGTGTCCAAGGTAGGCTTGAGGTTGTGAGAATCCAGGCTCTTGGTGGGAGTGAGGAGGGGGGGTTTCCCTAGAAGCCCTGAGCCGGGACAGGAGTGTAAGCGACTTATTAAGGAGGTGCTCCCAGGGGAGACTAGGTGGGGCATGGGGGAGGCAGGGGGTGATTTCAGATGAAGGTAGTTTCAGGCTGATCCTGATGGATTGTTCTCAGTGGGGGTAAGGCAGCCGTTACTGCTATGGGCCTGGGGTGGGGGGTGGTCATCCGCACTCCCAGGCACTGCCCCCTCTCTTTGGGGGTGCGGAGGGCATCTTCCTAAGAGAGTCGCAGGTGCAGTTGGGCAGAAGCCAGCATGGAACGACACCAGGGCAGGGGAGCTCAGAAACGGGGAACGGATGGAAAACAGTGCTCCCTATGCAGTCTTGGTGCTCAGTCCCCTCCAGAGCACAGACTGGGGACGGGTGGACTTACAAAGGAACCAGGGAGTGGTGGTCTGACTTCTGGGTCCTCCAGCGTTCTGGCAGCTGGCCATGCATGGTCTCTGCCCGGTCCCCCTCTCTGCGGAAGCCCCTGGAAACCCCGTGGCCCTAACTTATTTTACCCCAGGAGGTGGGTCTCACCCGATCACGTTCTGAAGCTTCTCCTAGTAGCTCACGAGAGCCAGTCACTCGGCTTTTAGTGTTGTGAGCTGGTCGTTATCCTGTTGGTAGCTTGATACCGGCCACAGGATGCGTATTGCCCCCATGGAGGTCGGCCCCCTCCTCCCTCAGTCGTTCGATCCCTGTCTTGGGTAGGCTCGCTCTGAGATTAGGAGTGCTCGGTACAACTACGAATCTGTGGCTGTGGTCCTTACCTCGCACTGAAAGCCAGTTCTTCCCAGCACCCTGTGGCGGTGGTGGGGTGCTGTCACACAGGGGAGTCGCCCTTGTGTTCCTGAACCCATGGTCTTTGGCTTTTCGCTGATACAAGGTGGTAGAAGTGGAGCAGAGAGAGCATGGATTTTGGAGCCAGACCGCTGCTGCAGGCTGTGTGACCTCAGGCAAATTGCTAGACCTCTCTGGGCCTCGCCTTCCTTCTGGGACACCCGAATGATCATCAGGGAGCCCCCAGGGTTTCAAGGGAGATGAGGGCGGCTGTGAAGCACCATACCCATCAAGGGTCTGATTGTGGTGGCCTCTCGTTGATTTCGGCGCTGGGGAAAATTCCGCTGGTTGTGGAGTTGGAACTCGATTCACGCGGCCACGGCTCGAGCGGAAGTTCACACCCCAACTTTGGTCCGGATCCGCCGGGCCCTGAGCAGCAACGTTAGCTTAGGAAACTGGGGCATTCAGATGGGGGCCAGGCCCCTGCAGACGTGACGTGTGGCCTCGGGCAAGGCGGTCAGCGTCTCTGGGCCGGTGTCCTCATTGCACCGTCACCGCACCATCTCCAGCGAGGGCTGCCTCATCGTCACGCCTTCTGGAAGCTGTGGGGGGTACAGCCGGCCCTGCTTCCCAGGGGCCAGCCTGCGCTCCGGGAGCCTTTCTTCTCAGACGTGACGGGGCACTCGTTAATCCCCTGACCGTGAACTCCATTCCGTCAAGGATTGAGGTCCAGCGTGTTAGCATAAAATAAAGCCTCAAGGAGCTGCTTCAACGCCATGAGACGGGTCATCAATTTGGCTTTTCATCCCCGTCACAGCTTTCTCTCTACAGAAAATGGGAAGCGAGACAGAGCCACACAGGATATTCTGCTAAATCCAGAGCAACAGCCAGGACTCCAGGGTCTCTCGTGCTGCTTGTGACCGGGGACTCGGCTGTAATTCGGATCAGCGGTGCTGGAATTAATGTTATCGTCCTGGACTGTTTACTTTTGGGTTTCCTTTAACGTTTGCTGTGGATTTCTTCAATGGCCTTCCTTCTTTATAGTTTTCAATTAAAACACAGCTTCGTGAGGCTTGTGTTCGTCGTTGTTTTTTTTACCATGTATGAGGGCCTGAGATTTACTGTTAATTGACTGCTGATGATCTGATTTGAGCCCTACATTAATTTTTTTAAGAAATGTGAAAGCAAGCTGAGAAATGAAAATACAGACGCGGTGTTTAAGTTAGAGAAATGCAGGGTCACGGTCAGAAGTTCATGCTGCTCCTGCCCTGTCGTGTGGTTTTGAGACAGGGTGGCGACGACAGCCTGTGGGCCAAACCCCACCCACTGCCTGCTTTTGTAAATAAAGTTTTATTGGAACACAGCCACACCTGCTCACTTACAGACTGTCTGTGGCTGCCTTTGTGTGATGACGGCCGAGCCGGGGAACTGCAACAGAGACCGTATGGCCACAGACTCTCCCTGTCGACTCTCTGGCCTTTTATAGAAAGAATTTGCCAACGGTGATGTTATCTGTCAACCTGGTCGGGCTGTGGTGCCCAGATGTGTGGTCAAACGTTATTCTGGATGTTTCCGTGAGGGCATTCTTAGATACGATTAACTTTTAAATCAGCAGACTTTGCGTAAAGCAGTTGACCTTTTATAACGCGGGTGGGCCTCATCTAATTAGTTGATGGCCCCAATAGAGTGGAGACTGACTTCCTCCGGCAAGGGGGAATTCTGTCAGAAGGCAGCCTTCAGACTCAGACTGCAACGGGGCCTCTCCTCGAGTCTTTAGGCTGCTGGCTAACCCTGCAGCTTTTGCCCTCGTCAGCCTCCATAACCACATGAGCCAATGCCTTATTAAATTTCTTTCTCTGTGTAAACATCCTATTACTTTTGTTTTCCCTGATTAATATGCCAGCCCTTGGTATGGAGGAAGGGGTGTGGCTCAGGGTCAGACCATCTGTAGTGAAAGACTGTGCAGTCTGGCAGTCCTGGGACTGGTCTGACCTGGGAGTCAGGCAGACCTGGGTTTGAATCCCAGCTCTGCCTCTTCCCGGTTGGGACTCTGAGCTAATCCCTTTGCCTCCCAGGGCTCTGGTTTTGTGTCTGTAGATTGTAGCCATCTCCTGCCCACATTGCAGGGCGATTGTTCCTGGCTGGGACACTTCACAAGGGGCCTGGCACCTGTTCCGGTCACTGTCCGTGTTATCACCGTAAATGAGTTGCCTGGCTTATTCATTAGTCTCTTGTGAGTTTGGTTCAGATGAGTCAGCCCTCCAGGCCTGCTAGACTCCAGCTGCCCTGACATGATGTGGTTTCTTAGCCAGAAAAATGGAAGCCCTGACCTTTAATGGTAGAGTCACAGGTGGCTCTGTGACTCTGGTCTCTTCCCTGTTCCCCACCCCCCTCCACAGAACCAAACAAGCCCAGGCCCAGGAGCTGGACATTGGGGTGGCAGAGACAGCACCTCCTACGAACTTGGCTGGAAGAGGGGGGACTTCGGGCCAGCCGTGTCCTGACTTCTTGCTGTGAGCAAGTCTTGTGGAGGGGTGTCTGTCCAGACAGCCGTTAGAGGGTATTAGGCACAGCCACGGTGACAGGAACCAGAGGTGAGCAGAGGCCGTGAAGGTCTCCTCCCAGGAGGCCCTTCCAGCCTTCTCTTCCACATAACCCGCCAGACAGCCTGGATCTGGAGTCGCTGTCCGGAGACATGACAGGGACTTGCTGCTCGAATTTCTGTCTGGTTGGAGCTGAGCGTGGGAGACGGGCCCTGAGGCCAGGCCCCAGCTTGGGAGCCGCTGGCCTGGTTGCAAATGGCTATACCTGGGATGTGGCCGTTGAGTTCGTTGGAAGGAGTCGTCTTGCCAGGCTTTCCCAGTCTTCATTTGAGCACCCAGGCACTGACGGCTGAGCCCTCATTCTCCTGCTCAGTTCTTTTATTCATTCAACAAACCTGTATGGAGCACCTACTGTGTACCAGACCTGTTCTAGGCACCGAGCACCCAGCAGGAGCCTGGCAGACCCCTCCTGGCCCTCTAAGCCCCATGGGCACAGAGCGTAGGCGTCCGAAGCCGGGCCCAACCCAGCTCTGTGGGTCTCATTAGCAAAGAGCCAGGCTCTGGGCCAAAGAGGAGAGTGAGGGTGGCCTGCTGTGTGGGTGGTTAGAACGCAGGCTTGCAGTCAGAGCGGAGCGTGAACCCTACTCTGCCACGCGACTCCCGGATGACCTTGGGCAGGTGACCCAACCTCCCTGTTTACGTAGGAGGCTGACCCTGATTTCTCAAGGGCCCCGGCCGGCACCCGCCCTCCGCGATGCCATTCTGGCTCTGCTCTGGGATGGTCCATTCTGTCTTCTGACAGTGACATTGAGAGTGCTTTGGAGCACTGGCAGGATAGAGTGGGGGTGCTGTAGAGGGAGGCGACGCTGCCCTTGTGTTGAAACATAGGGACCACATGGTCGTGCAGGTGTCGCTACGTGCAGCACACGTTTCCCCCGAGCGGACTGAGCCAGCCGCTCCCCCGTGTGGGTCCCAACCCCTTTGTCCTGAGCCACGAGCAGTTGGAGGCCAGGCCCCGCCTTGTGTCTCTGCATCTCACATCCTCAGCCCGGATCCCGGTGCGCAGCAGGCGTGCGGGAAGGGCTTGGGGAAGCACGTGTGGCGCTGGAAGGATTCCCGCTGTTGGGAGTTCTAGCAGTTGACCGTAGAGGTGGCTGGACCGCGGGGCTGCCTCTCCCCTCCGTGAGGAGCCTGTAATGTGAGGGCCGCGGGCTGCTGGCTGCTGTCCGATCCAAGGAGCCGCTTCCTGCCAGTCCCGGGCTCGGCAGAGGGACCCCGTTGGTCCCCGGGACCGAGCCGGCCAGGAAGGAGGTGATTGGCCACGACCCCGTGGGCACCATAGCAACGGCTGGGTGCCTGCTGGCTCCTTGGATTGGCTGCATGGATCAGAGCCTGCCCCTGGGAAGTGGCCCATCCCACCCTACCGTGGCTGCAGACCCGCGCCCCCCTCCCCGGGCTCCCTCAAGTATTGATTCTGGGGCCGTGTTCTCCCTGCACGCGGATTTGCCCCCAACAGATGCCGCTGCCCGCTGTCTCCGTCAGCTGAGGCTGCCCTAACGACGTACCGTGGCCTGGGGGACTTGATCCACAGTTTTTTCTCACCGTGCTGGAGGCCGGAAACCAGAGTCAAGGTGCCAGCCAATTTGGTTCTTAGTGAGAGCTCTCTTGCCTTCTAGCAGACGGCCACCTTGTCGCGGTGTGCTGACAAGACGGAGAGAGAAGCAAGCTCTCTTGTTTCTTCTTGTCAGGTTGCTGATCCCTCGCGAAGGCTCCCCCCTTGTGACCTAACTGCCTCCCGAAGGCCCCAACTCCAAACGCCATCCCGCTGAGGGATTAGGGCCTCCACGTACCCGTTCTGGGGAGATGCCAACGTTCAGTCCGCGGCCGCCCGGGATCTGATGCTGGAGTGGGCTCAGAGATGCCCGGTTGTGCTGCTGCTGGGGACAGGCACGGACACGCTTTTCTCAGGGTTCCCGTGTGTGCCGAACAGGAAATGGCAGCTGCCTGGGCCACCCAGCCCTCTGTTCCTGCGGAAAGGCGGAGGGTCTTGCGTCTGCTCGGAAACCAAAAGCCACACGTTCACACGTTTGGGCAGGTGGCGGAGGAGAACGTGTAGAGCTTCCGAGTCTCTGCTCGGGAGTCTCACAGCGCCCCGAGAACAGGCTGCACTTGGAGAGAGGCACCCCTAAGCTTTGGGCAGCACTGCCTTGTCAGACCTGGCTGGCCTGGGTCCTCGTGGGACTCCCAAGGAGGGGGCTGGCCTGATCCTGTTCTCCAGGTGACAGCGCTGCCCTGAGGGAGCTCAGATCAGAGAGGTTGTGCATGTGCCCAGGACACACAGCGTTTGAGGCACAGAACTGAGTGTGGCCAGCATGGGGCTCCTGAACCTGCTCTTAATGATTGTGGGGAGGGTGGGGCTAAGCTAACCCTGGGCGCAGGGTCTCCTGGGAGGGGCCAACAGGGGAAGAGCTCAGAGTTGAGGAGGGCTGGCTGCTCTAGGGACCCGGCGGAGAAGGAGGACCCTTGCCCCAGCCCATGCGGTTTCTGCGTTGGGGCACACAGTGCTGCCGCATCCTTCCTCTTGTCCCCAGACAACCCCAGATAAACGAGAACAGGAGCAATGAACATTGTTTCTAGAGCCTTCTGGGTCCCAGGCTCGTGCTAAGTTCTTTGCCTATATTAACCTAAGCCTTGCTTCCCCAGGACAGGCCTAGAGGTGGAGACTTGTATCCCTAAGTCACAGAGGAGGAAGTGTGCACACGGAGGCCAGCTCAGCAGTGCTGGAGTCGGGATTTGAACCCAGAAAGTCTGGCTCTGAGGTCTTAGCGTTGGCCATTTGTGAGTGACAAAATAGACTCTCTGAGGTGAGGTCACTGCCCCGGGTCTCGTGGGAGGTGTGGGGGCTGGAAGGGTAACAGCCCTGCCCCACCTCTCCCACAGAGCTCTACACACAGGACACAGTCCTGCCCCCGTGCCTTTGCACACCCCACCCCTCTTCCTGGAGTGTCCTTTCCTCTCCCAGGGCCCGACCCCAACGGTCCAGGCCCCACACCGGGGCCTGCTTTGAGGAGGCCTTTCCTGGGCTCCCCCTGGGTACACCTCACCGATACTGCTTGTCTGTTTGGCATCTGTCTCCCCAGCTGGAAGGAACTTTCTTAAGGACTTGTGTTTCTGGCCGACTAAACTGTACCTGCCAGATAGCACAGGACTGGCACACAGTAGGGCTCTGATGTTTGTGAAAGGATGAGGAATGCCCCGCCGTCCCTCCCATGCAGGGCATGGCCAGGGGAGGAGGGGAGTATCTGGCAGGCCCCGGGGCGGGATGTGAACCCACCTGGCTGGGGTCGTTCCCTGGCTTAGAGAGGATGCGTGTGAAATGCATGGCCTGTTACTGGCACTCGGTGGGCACAGGTCAGTGCTAATTATTATTGGTGACGCGGGTGTGAGCTATATTATATGGTAGAGCCTTTACGTGTGTTACTGTTACGGGCTGAACTGTGTGTCCCGCCCCCCCCCCCATTCATATGTTGAGTCCTGACCCCCAGCACCTCAGAATGTGCCAGTGTCTTTCTCCAGAGCTGGTGCAGGCCACGTGCTAAGCTCAGAGGTTGCTGTCCACGCATCGTTTTGTAGCGTGTATGTACCTGGCCTGGTGACCAAGCCCTTTCTCGCCTGTATTTCAGTTTTGATGCTGACTCTACCCCACAAATGGTTGGGTCGGAGCCCAGCGCCGGGCAGGCCCTGAGCCCCCGGCCCCCCGCCCCCGGCAGGACCGTGCCAGGCCCCCTCCTCTCTTCCCTCAGCTCCCTGGTGGTGGAAGCCACCTGGTTGGTCCGCACGGCGCCAGGCAGGTCTTCGGGCTGTGCGTTCGCGGCCGTGGTTTGCAGCAGCCAGCGGGCTTTTGGCACAAAGCAGGTGACGGTGGCGCCCATCTCCGGAGCTGTCCGGGGAGCCACAAGCACTTAGTGAACACCTAGGTGCCAGGTGGGGTGCTCTGAAGGCCGGAAATGGGGCCGAGCCCTGGCCCTGGGTGGGGCCTAGAGACTGGGCAGGAGCTGCAAAGCCAGATTTGCCACTGGCAGACCGGGAAGCCGAAAGCGGGGAGCCTGCGATGCCCTTCGGCAGGACCGGGGCCAGCCAGCGTGGCCACCATCGAGTTCAAGGCCCCTTCTGTGTAGGAGTATCTGATTGGCTCACGCAGGTCATGTGCCAGCCAGGAGGCTCGTGATTGGCCGAGCCCAGGTCTCCTGCCTGCCTGTATTTGGGGGCGCAGGGAGGGTCTGGCCGCTCGGTTTCTGAGCATCGGGTGTAACCGGGGTTCACCCCAAATGCAAGGGGGTGCGCACAGAACAGCCAAAAGGACACCAGACACCCACCATTCCCACTGTGTGTCCCCCGGTGTGCTTGGGGTCAAGGATACTGACACGGGGTTGCGCCTCGGTGCCTTTGGCCCCAGTGATCCCTCTGCAGGTAATACCCTCCACCCTCTTCAGAGCCCATCCCTGCACCCCTCCTCCAGGGAGCCCTCCTCAAGCCCACCAGGGAGAACCAACCCTGCCCCCACCACCAGCAGCAGCCTTCCTCCCAAGGCTATGTGGCGGGCTGGACAAAGTGGAGGCTTGGTAAACAGGTGAGGGTCCATTCACCTAAAATGTCTGATTATAACATTCAGCGACGTGTTTAGTGAGCACCCAAGAGTGCCCGCACAGTCCTGGTGCCGGGAATGTCGTGAGCATCTTTACAGGTCAGATACGTGTTCGTTGTCGGGGGGCTGGTATTGCACTGGAGGGCCACGTCGTCTCATTTCACCCACCTTCTCTTCCTGGGCATTCGCTTCGTTTTTACTCTGTCTGCGGCATCTGCAGGGCCCCGGGATTTGTCGCTTCCGTCGGTGACAAACTCATGGGTGACAGCGTCCCCAGCAGATCACGGGTGCTCAGCCACCCCGTGGTTCCCTTTCCGGACCTAAGCAGGTGGGAGGCGGAGGTGGGCCTAGGGAAGCAGTGAGGGGCCTGCCCTTGCAGCTCATAGGCAGAAGCTGACACGTTGCAGGAAAAGTCTGGTCCCGGGGGCCAGAAGCTGCACAAGCAGTTATGACTCCCAGGCTGGGCCTCGCTGCCCGCCTGGTTCGAAGCCACCCAGAACCTTAGCGAATATGGGCTTATTTGGAAATCGAGTCTTTACAGATGCAATTATTTAAGATGAGGTCATACTGGAATGGGCCCTGGATCCAATGACTGGTGTCCTCAGAAGAGGAGGGACACACAGAGACACAGGCAAGGGTATCGTGTGAAGACAGGCAGAGCCTGGAGTGACTCGCCTACAAGCCAGGGGAGGCCGAGGGCCGCTGGAAGCTACCAGAAACTAGAAGGACAATGCCTGGATTTCCCCTGGAGCCTCCCGGAGGGAACCAGCCTGCTTGGCGCCCTGACTTTGGATTTCTGGCCCCCAGAACCGTGAGACAATACATTCCCAGTGTCTCCAGCCTCTTTATTCGTAGTCAGAAAGAGAATTAAGACACAGACCCAGCCCAGCCCCTAACGCGCTGACCCCCCGGTTGTCTTCCTCTGCAAAGTGAGGTGTGGACAGGGCGAGGGTGACACACGTCTTGTGTAAATGACCAGATAGAGAATGTTTTAGGTTTGTAGGACTAAAATACAGCGTCTCCTGCATAGTTTGATTTGCTTTGTTGTCATTGTTTCTTGGTCGTTTGTTTTATAACCCGTTAAAAACACAAAACACACTCTTCATCTGGGGCTGGGTTTGGCTTATGGGCTGCACTTTGCCAGCCCCTGGACTTGAGGCATGAATTCTGCCTGTGGGGAACCCCAGCTGCGTGCACAGTCCTCCCCCGGGGGCGCAGAAGGGTCCTGGATTCTGCCGTCAGCCAACTGCCTAATGGAGGAGTGGGCCCGGAGCCTCCCTGGCCTCAGTGTTCCCACCTGTCAGTAGGGAATAAGGGCTGGTTTTCCTGAGTGAAGGTCACAGGACAGCACTAGGCGGGCGCGCACCTGCCTGCCTCCATGCCCAGGACCCATCCTGTTCACACTTCCCTCCTCGGCACTGGGCGCAGGGCCTGGCACGTTGCAGGAGCTCAGGGGAGATTTGTTTGAAGAACGAAGGAAGCTTTCCAGAAGCCCTCTCTGGGTCAGGTATTCCCCCAGCCCCCACTTTCACTGCAGTGACTTCCGTGGTGTCATTGTCTCTGAGGGAGGGCAGGTACTCTGGCCGAGTCACCTCCTGTGCAGAGTTTGATGACAGAGGGGAGGAGAATCAGCCGAAGGGAGTTACGTCTGACGGGTGTCTGGGCTAATGACGTGATTTGAACCGCACCCAGCCCTGGCTCAGGGCCACGTGCCGGGGCCCGGGTTCAGTCCTGGAGACTCAGACTCTAGAAAAGGGGGAAATGATTTCTAAAAGCCGTGTGAGCTGGTCCTGGGAGGGCCAGAGTTGGGAGTCAGACCCAGATTGGAATTCCAGCTTTGCTGCGTGGCAGCTGTGTGACCCCGGGTGAACGTCTTAACCTTGCCGGGCTTTATTCGGCCTCCTCCCTCGGAGGGCACAGAAAGCCTCCCTGTCCTGAGAATGGGGTATGGTGTGCCCGGCACAGCACAGGGCTGCTTGCTGTTAGTAACACTTCTGTAGTCACTGGCTGTGAAGGATAAAGCCTCACATTTTTGCCAGGCCCTCTCTCCTTCCAGAGTGGGTTTGTGTCCCCTGTTCCCTTGGGTCCCATGTTGCCACCGTGCAAGGGTTGCTGTGGTCACCCTGTTTTACGGATGAGCAAACAGAGGCTCAGCGAGGGAGGTGACTTACCTGAAGCTACAAGGCAAATGGCAGCATGGTGACCACAGCGTGGTCCTTCTTCTGCCCCCTCGTCCCCCTCCAGAGTCCCTGCCTGCTCAAGGCATTGTCCCGGCCATGGACGGTTGGGCCACATTGACCAGAGCTAAGAGAACCCTCCTCATCCCAGATCATTGGATTGAGCAACAGAAATCCGTCAGGGATGCTGCCGTTTGAGGCATGGCGACTCCACGGAGCACCTCCCTGCTGGCTGCTCTGTGCACCCACTCCCTCCTGCCCTGCCCTCCCCTCCCCTCCCGGGGCGCACACAGCCCCGATCCCACCCTTGATTAGATTCTCCTGGCCTTAAGCAGAATCTGTCCCGAGAAGGCCTGTTTGCCCAAACAGGAGCATCTTTGCGTTATTGCCACAGGGCCAAGGCCCCGGGCTGGGGTCCCTGGGGCCCTCCGACTTGAGAGTCTCCGCAGGAGAATGTGTTTACCGAGAAGCCAGAGCAGCGTCCAGAGGGAGCCAGGCAGGCTGGGCCCTGGAAACACACCCAGTTCGGCTGCCCCTGGGATTCGAGAAGCTCATTCTCAGTATATTGCAGGGAGGGGATAGGTGCAGGCGGAGGGGGTGGGGGAGGGCCAGGCCGAGGCCACAGAGAGGGAGGGGTGCCAGGAGCCCCAGAAAGGGTGGTGCTTCTTAGCAGAGGATTCTGAGGCCCGAACGAACAGGCGGCAGAATTGGAGGAGGGGCCATGCCCTTAATTAGTGTAACCCAGGGGAGGGTCCGTGTGATCACCTAGTCTGTGGGGCCTGGGGGTCTCCGAGCCCTTCTTTCTTTCCTTTTCTTCGAAGCAGCATCCCCACCCCGTCCCTTTCCATTCACCCCCTCCCCTCCTCATCCTTTACGATGTCCTTACAGGGCGCCCAGGGGCTCACCCAGACAAGGAGGCAGCATAGGGAAGCAGAACGTCGCTTCAAGCACCGCGTCGTGGCTACTGGAGGACGTGGCTTGGGTGTCTCGGCAAATGGGCGTCCTAACAGCGAACCCCAGAAATGGTCTGGGGAACCTGCCCGTCTCTGGACTCTGGCAGGCGATGCCGGGCGGGGGGGCGAGGAGGGGCTGGGTTCCTCGTGCCGGCCCTCCTTCCAGGTGCACCAGAGTGAGTCACCCTCCCTCCCAGGATGAGTGCAGGGGCACGGCAGGAGTCTGGAAGACATGTGTCCCCGACTCTGGCAAGTGGTCCCAGCTGTGGGAGGTCAGATCTTGAGAAACGGAAGGATCCGGATTCAGAGCCTGGCTCTGCCACTGGGTATCTGCGTGGCCAGAGGGCGTGTTGGCAGCCGGGACACAGACAGGGGGTCGGTGTAACTGGAGCAGAGGTGGGGGGGGCAGGGATGGCAAGAGAGAAGCCTGGCTGGGGTGCAGGGGTCTCAGCCAGGGCTCCCACTTTGTCCTGGAGCTGGCAGCTGGTCTGCTGTGTGGGCGAACTCAGGCCGGAGGGGGCAGGGGGTGAGCAAGGCTGGAGGCATGGTGGCGAGTGCTAAGCTGAGCAGAGGCTGGGGGGACGGTCCCCGAAGGGCAGGATAAGCGGCATCAAGGTGGCAGAAAGGACGGGCCGTGCTGCTAGACTGGCCATGACAGTTTCACTGGGTTTCATTCAGACCCGGGTTTGAATCCTGGCTCTCACTCTTGGTAGCCGTGTGACTTCGTCAGCTTGTATGACCTCTCTGAACCTCAGTTTTCTCATCTGTAAAGTGGGAGAAACTCCCCGTTGTGGGTTTGCTGTGTGCACACGGCCGGGCACACAGGCGGCCTGGTGATGAGAGTATCTTGGTCGGCGTGTTATCCTGGGGGAGGCGGGAGGGGCACTGAGCCGACTCTGGCTTTGAGGCTGGGCTGATGGGTGGACATGGGGGAGGAGTGGGTTTATTTCGGAAGAGGGCGGGCTCAGTCCCAGGCAGATTGTGTTCACATTGCCGGTAAGGAAGCCAAATAGAAAGACCCAATGTCACAGGCAGGGATTGGAACAAAAGACTGAACCTGTTGTCCCTCTCACTTGTCCCGTGGATACCGGAGCTGGGTGCTCTGTGTGGGATGAAAAGGGGGAACCGGTAGGGGAACACTCGGGGGAAGTATGTTCTATCACAGCCACCTTAAATTGGAACGGGTTGTACGAGGAGGTAGTGAGATCCCCATCTTGGGAGGGATGAGAGTCAGCTGGAGGTCTACTGGGGGGCCCTGGAGAGAGGACACCGGTGAGTCCTGGACTGGATGAGCTTCAGGTGCCCTCCTGTGAGCCCTTGGCATCTGCCCGGCTTCTGCACAGGATCCAGGGCACAGAGGTGCTTTCCAAAGTGTGACCGTCACCCTGGTCCACACATGCTTGAGCCTTGGCCGGGCAAGCATATCGAGGGTTTTTTTGTTCTTGGGTTTTAAGCAGAAACAGTAAAGTAGGCACAAATTTGCCATTAAAATAAGATGCTGAGTATCTTCCAAATGCAAATGGATTTAAACCGCTGGAGGTCTAACCTCCAGATGTGTCTTTGGTAGTTTCCAAGGGGCTCCGAGCCCCTCGCGGGCTGGCATGGTGCACCCACTGGCACTGGTGGGTTTGGGCCCATGGGAGGCCTCCTGTCCTGGGTGTCCGCTTCTGAGCCGGGGAAATGCAGCCGGTCCTCGAACCCGTGGACAAGGGGGTGTGGCTGTCACCCGGCAGCTCTGTGCCAGGGCACACAGCTCTTCGCCCATTGTCCTGGCGTTTCTCGGCCCCGTCACCTGCACCTGTTGCTGTCGCTGTCCATCCCGTCCTTGTGCGCGTGGGTGAGATGCTTCCGTTGGCCCCTGGGAGAATGGCCCTTCGCTCCCAGAGTCAAGGGCAGCAGGCTGGTGCAGGAAGCCGGCAGCACGTGCTGAGCACCGCAGACAGCCCTGGACAGGAAGTACTTTCATCGGGGCTTTCAGATGAAAGCCCCTAAGGCTCAGAGGGGTTAGGTGGCTGGGCTGAGGTTGCACAGCCAGGAGCAGTGAAGGAGCAGCAGTTTGCATTGGGGTCCCCGTTCCCCGGTCCTCCCTCCACACCACGCCTCGTGTTAGGTCACGCCCGGCACGGGGCCTTGTGAACACACAAGTAGCTCACCAGGAGTTCCTTTCTCTTCTTTCTTGCCTTTCTGAGCCTCAGCTTCCCCGTCTGAACAATGGGAAGGAACCCGCCCCCTTCACAGGGCTCTTTGAACTGGTGAAGTGAGAGCCAGATACTGGTTCTATGTAAACTGTGCACGTCCTTGGCCTTCCTTGAGCGTCAAAGGGACTTCCACTTTGCCTGGTGCTCCCCCACGGCCTCCTGCTTTCTGTCCGGCCGCCCTCACCCCAGCAGAGACCAGAGCTGCCTGCGTAATTCATTTCCACCGGAATCCCCACCGTGCACGTGGCCAGAGCACCGAGCTCAGATCTCCGGAGAACCAGCTGTCCTCATACGGGTAGAAAGTAACACAGAGCGCTTCTGAATAAATCCTCGGCCTGCCCTGTCGCCAGCTGAGTGGCGTCCCAGCTCAGACCAGTGCTGCCTCCAGCCAGGCGCAGGATAAAGAAATACCAGACGGTATTTTGTTTCTTTGCGTCGTGGCTATTAAAACACACACCGCGGCCACAGGCAGGCACACGCGCGTGCACACGCACCATCTGTGGTGTTGTCCAGAGGATATTTGGTAGATCTGGGCCTCGCTGATCCGGTTCTGGCCATCGACTGGCTACGTGGCGTTGACTGCCAGGACTCGAATGGAGGGTTCTCTGATTCTGATGAAGGGGGTGTAAGGAATGAGGCGCACAGGAGGAAGCGGAGGGCGTGAGCAGTGGCCTCGGGGGCTGGTGGTCGTGGCGAGCTGGGGGGTTCTGAGAGGGAATCCGGCTCTGCCCCCTGCTAGCTGTGATGTTGGACCAATCAGGCCCCTTCTCAGGGCCTCGGTGCCTCTACCCGCCGACAAGAGGATTGTTGGGGTGTCTACATTTAAAAATGCGGGTCACGGAAGACCCCGGCGTGGAGGCCTGAGTCAGCTTTCGCTGTCACTACGGGAAACAAGACCCGTGCTCTTGCGTAGGCCGAGAAGCCAGCCGGGGTCCTCTACCCACAGGGGACAGATCCTGGCTCTGATCACAGCACCGAGGCCAATACCCTTGGGCCCTGGCCGCGTCCCCAGCAGTGTCCCCCTGGCAGTTTAATTGCGGCAAGACGGGTGGTGCTGGGGTCATTCGTGGTTCTTCAGCAGTGGTAAAGTCGGGCGAATCCCCACATCTGAGGCCCTGGCTTTGACCCCAAGCCGCTGGGCCAACGGGGTTCCGCTCCAGCTGGTGTGAATGTCAGAGTATGTGTGTGTGTTTGCTCTGTTTATTCTTGGGGGAAAGAGCAGGAAACCTTTATTTTATTTTATTTTTTATTCTTTTTTAACGTTTATTTATTTTTGAGAGAGAGAGACTGAGTGTGAGCGGGGCGGGGGGGAGAGGAGGGCACAGAGAGAAAGGGACACATAGAATCGGAAGCAGGCTCCAGGCTCCCAGCTGTCCGCACAGAGCCCGATGTGGGGCTCGAACCCACCACTGTGAGATCATGACCTGATCAACCGACTGATCCACCCAGGCGCCCGGAGCAGGAAATGTTGAAGAAATGATTGCATGTCCGTCTTGCGGGCTGGGGCCGTGGCTCCGTTAGAACCTTCTTCGGTACGCGGCTGACCCTTCCAGGGCCGGGGAAGGGTCTGGAAATGAGGCTGCAGCTGGCATTGTTCCAAGAGCAGGAAAGCACAGGGTGGTCCCTGACGCTGCCCCCTGGAGTTGCGGTCCTTGGGCGGGGCGGTCTGTCATTGTTCGAGCACACAGCGGGCATCTAAGGACGCCTACTGTGTGCCCAGGGACATGGCAACAAAGGGAGGAGTCACTGTCGTCTTGGGCAGCCAGCTTACCCTCCCTGAGTTTCATCTTCCTCACCTGTAAGACGGGGTAATTCTGAGGGGTCCCTTAGCTGGACATTGACAGTATCTAGCTGGGAGCCCCGCACAGTTTGTACATATTCTGTTCCGTCTCTTTCCATCGTCCTTGCTGCTTTTGACTGGCAGATGCTTCTCAACTTCTGACGTCGTGAAGAGAATGTCTTTTTTTTTTTTTTTAATTATAAATTGTTACTAAAACTGATCTTTTATCCACGGCAACTTCTGCAAAAACATCCAGTGAGGATTTACTAGGCTCCTGCCGTGTGCTCCTCACTGGGCACAGAGCCGGGGGCAGCCGGAGCTGGGGAGAGGCAGGGCTGCTCGGAGGAAGGCAGGCTCAGAGCGTACGTGCCCTTCTAGAATCTCAGGGCTGGAGGAGACCCAGCGTGTGAGTGATGCCTCAGGTTCCCCTTACAGCATTTTCTACGTGGGAACCTGCACCTTCTGTTTGCACACCTCCAGTGCCAGGGAGCTCACACCTTCCTACCGTTCTGTCTTCAGCTTTGACTGGTAGGTTCATCCTGTAAACTGAGCCGAGCGTCTGCCCGCTGGACCGGTCGGGCCTGTGGGGCCACACAGACGAAGCCAGCTCCCTGTTAACCATGAGAACCCAGCAGACCCCAGAGGACAGTGAGTCTTGTCTTCTCTTGGCCCAGCATCCCACACTTCTTCCAGGGTGCCGTTTGGAATAGGGTTTGGGATCCCTTCTGTCCCCTTAAGTGCTCTGTGCAGAACGCACTTGGGTTGGTCTCTGTTCCCCTAAGATAATATGTGTGTGATCGAGCCCAGCTTCCCAGCCTTCGTCTTCATGGTGGCTGTGGTGGGCACCCTGGCTTTGTGAGCCCAACCCCTGTTGAGTCACAAATGTGTGACATTGGAGAAGTCACTTAACCCCCGCCCCCCACGCCTCAGTTTCCTCATCTGTAAAATGGGGGTATTCACTTAACCCTTGCGATGGGGATTCAAGGAGGTACAGCAGGTGCATAATGCACCCAAGGTGGGGCCTGGCACACAGGTGCCCAGTCAGGGTTGGCCGCCATGGTCATTATCACTTTATTACTGGTCTGGACCCCGAGAGAGGTCCTTTACTGAGCTGGGCTGGTGTATGTGACCAGACACCCAGCCTGGTCTCAGCAATCTGAGGCAGGAAGGGCCTGCCACCCCCACCCCTTGGCAGGAAGGGCTCAGGAAAAGAATGGAAACTGACTTTCATCATATTTAACACTTCAACAGTGCATGCTGTTTGCCAGGCACCGTTCTAAGTCATGTTCCACCCTTAACTCATTTAATCCTCAAAATAATCCCTGGAGGTATTATTATCACCATTTCCCAGATGAGGAAACTGAGGCACCATGAATATTAAGTACCCGGGGTAAATGGCAGAGCCACCGGGATGGAGGGCTGTCCGAACAGTCCAGGTGGAGAAGAGACACCGATGTGAGAGCTTACGGAATGCGGTTGGTTTAGGGCGAGACAGAAGTTGCGTGGAGCAGGGGTGCAGGGGAGGGCAGCTGGGAGGAAGGTAGAAAGGGCGGGAAGAAGGGAACCTCTCGCCCCCTCCTCCTTGCCGCCCTCCAGGCTCTGGGATGGGGCGGACCACGCCAGCGCTAACATTCACACCAGCGTTGGAGGCAGGCACGGACAGCCTGGGCTGGAATCCTGGCCCCACCCCTTCCGGGCTGTGTGCCTGTAGGCTTCCTTACCTGTCCTCTCTGACCCTCGGTCTCCTCCTCATCAAAATGGGAGTAATACTAGTCCCAGTTGCTCAGGGCTATTGTGTGGATCAAATGATCAGTGTATGCAGAGGACTCTGATCCGGGGTAAGTGTTTCTGGAAGACGGCCACTTGCCCAGACTCACTCCGGTGGCAAGTGGCAGAGCTGGGTTTCATCCTCGTGTGTCCGACTCTGGGTACCCCACAGTGCCTTGTGTGCAAGCAGGCCCTGTCCACACACCAGCCAGAATGCCCCTCGACGGCCCCTTCCTGCATGCCGCACATTCCTGCCCCTGCACCAAATGCCACCTGTCACCTGTCACCCTCCCCATTATCTTTGTGATATTTTATCCTCCGTCTAAATCCGAACTCAAATCCCGGACCCCACTAGCTGGCGCATGCGCTCCCCTCTCCCAGGACCGGACCTCCTTCTAGGGCACACCCCCAGTTACACAGTCCCTGCCGCTGCTCCCCGAGTCCGGCTGGGGTCCCCTCCTTCGCAGTGGGTGACGAGGGCACACCCGGGGCAGAGGGTTAATTAAATCACACAGTGAGGTTTGTAGAACATGGGATGCTTCATTAGGCCCTGCGTGAACAAGCCGTGCGGGCTCGTGAACTGGTGTAATTACAGTTACACGGCGGCCTCATTAGTTCTGCGAGGCCGCCAGGCGGGCTCCTGCCTCGGGGCCCACAGAAAGTGGCCCTGAGCTCAGAAACCCAGTTCTCTAATAAAAAGAAAATTTTTTTAATGTTTATTTTTGAGAGACAGAGAGTGAGCAGAAGAGGGGCAGAGAGAGAGGGAAACCGAATCCGAAGCAGGCTCCAGGCTCCGAGCTGTCAGCACAGAGCCCGATGTGGGGCTCGAACTCACGAACCGTGAGATCATGACCTGAGCGAAAGTTGGATGCTTAACCGACTGAGCTTCCCAGGTGCCCCATTGGAAACCCAGCTCTAAGCAGGCATGCCCATCTTGCCGGCTTGCTGCTGGCTGTTTAAGGGCATCTGAGGGGCATGTTTAGATGGTGACACCAGGGTGGCTCCCCCTATAAACTCTGTTTCCTGAGAAACAGTTGCCCTCAACTCTGGAACCAGCTAGGACTTCAGGTGGAGGTGAAATGGGGCTTCAGTCAAACAGATGCCAGGTGAAAGGAAGGGCATTGCAGATCGGCTGCTCAGGTGAGAGTGCCGAGAGCCTGGTGCCCACTGGCCAGTTTTCCAGGAAGTTCTGAGGCCACGCTGGCTGGGGTTTTGTGGTGAGGGTGCCCCTCTGATCCTCTCGGGGCCGCTGAGACACTGACCCTCCTGGCTGGCTCTGGCCCCCTGAACTGGACCCACGGCAGCCGCCCCTGGTCTGTTCCACCCTCTCTTCTGCATCCAGTGACCTCTGCAACCTTTGCCTCTGGGGTTTCTCAGTGTGACCCTCAGAGCTCCTGTGGCCGACACACTCGGGGGCTGATTTAAAACACAGCTTCCCAGTTCCCACCCAGACTGTCTGGGGCCAGGGCCAAGGAATCTGCATTCTTAACGAGTGCCGTTGTAACTGACATGCTCAGCTCTGGATTATTTGTGTTTCTCTTGGCCCTGGCTTAGGGGTCCTGCAATCCCTAGGAATCCTTATACCTCCTGAACTCACTACCGCTCTCAGGCCACTGGGGGGAGGGGGCGGGGAGCAATGTGATTGGCTCAGGTGTCCGGGCAGTCTGGTGATTGGCTGCCTTCAAAGAGGGGTGTCTACCTCTAGATCCAATCAGCCGAGGGCAGCGTGGAGGTGTGGTCATGAGGTAAAGATCTGTTGCTCTACCTGGTGGTGGGTAAGGGACAGCGAGAAGTCCTTGCTGCCCACATTTGACTCCTTTGGCATGTTGTTGCGTTGTTTTGGGATCCTAGTCTCATCTGCCATTTAAAATGTTTTCTTATTTCGCCAACCGAATGGCACACACAGTTTTTAAATCCCCAAATTTCCAGCCTACCCTAAATCAGTACTGAGCCGTAGAGATGTAATGGGGCCACACGTGTAATTTCGGATTTTCTAGTAGCCACATTACACAAGTGAAAAGAAATAGGCGCAATTAATTGTAAGAATTAATTCACGTATCCAAAACGTGATCACCATATAATCAATATAGAAATTATTGAGATGTCTCACATTCTGTTTTTCACTAAATCTTTGAAATCTGTTGTGTGTTTTACGCTTACAGCACAGCTCGGTTTGGGCTAGGCACCTTTCAGGGGCTCAGTGGCCACGTGTGGCTGGTAACCACTGCCCTGGGCAGTGCGGCCCATGTGATGACTTTGCTTTACAACTTTTATATCCTGTTGATTGTATTCTCACCCACTTTTGAATAGTTTAAAATAGTTTAAGGACTTTTCAGTCCATTGGCTAAGAGTGTGTGCCTTCAAAATGCTGGGTTTCTAATAATAAATGCTCGCAAAATCTGTTGGAGTTTTGGAGCATTAGGTCCCTTCATTCTGACTTCCTCCCTGTATCCTGATTTTTTTTTTCTGGGTCTTTGTTGACCAGGTCAGGTAGCCCATTATTTTCCATTAGCAAGTGTATTAGTTTTCTGGGGCTGCCCTAATTGTCACCACAAACTCAGTGGCTTAAAATGACAGAAATTTATTCTCTGACCGTTCCGCTGGCCAGATGGCTGAAATCAGGATATTGGGAGGGCCACACTCCCTCTGGAGACTCTGGGGAAGACTCCTTTGCTTCTTCTGGCAAAGGCGTGACTTGGCTTATGGCCCCATCACCCCAATTTCTGCCTCCTTTATATCACGGGAGTGTGACTCATCTCTGTGTCTCTTACGAGGACACTTGTCACTGGATTTAGGGTCCACTTGGGTAATCTGGGATGATCTCATCTCAAGATCCTTATTTTTATTATGTCTGCAAAGATCCTCTTTGTAAGTGAAGCCACTTACGTTCCGGGTTCTGGGGGTTACAACGTGGACACGTGTCTGGCAGGGCCACCATTCCACACACGACAGGGAAACGTCCGTGTTGCGCAGTACGGATGAAGAAAGGAGGAGGCAGGGACGGGCTTTCTTCCCCTAGGCTGGGAGATGCCTACGGCAGTGGGCTATGAAAGGTACGCCTGCCGGTGTCGTGGAAAGTGCCGGTCCACGCTTCAGCCAGGACCAGACAGGAGTTCAGGGGACACACACGTAAGTCAGACGCATCCAGAAAGACAAACCGCAAGACGATAGAAAGGCAAGCGTGTCTCACGTTGTTCAAAAGTAGATATGGCGATGCTTGTCACACGCCCGGAATAGGGCCGGCTCAGCCCAAGCACTTAATAAATGCTAAATCTCATCATCAAAATTGTGATTATCGTGATTGTGTATTTGCATCCAGATCGTACACCTTTATATTACTAACGAGGATGATCGCCGATAGGCTAAGAGAAAAAGAGACCCCTGCCAGGATACAAACACAAAGAATTAAGCTGAATCTGTAAGTCACCAAATGGGTTTCGGTGACAAAAACCTTTCTTTATGAGCTCTCCCGGCGCCTCGGTGATGCCGTTACCCGTGGTCATGCCTGTTCACGGCTCACTTTATGTGCCCATCTTTCTTGTATATGATCATCAGGATGGCACTAATTTGGGTTTGCAAATGAGCTTTCCCTGATGTTGTCATGTCAGCGTCTAGATTCAAGACGGGATGCTTCCCAGACCCGGACCCTCCAGTGTGGCCGGCGAGCAGGCCCAGCCCCTCCCCCTGATCTAATCGCCCCCTGGAGCCTGGGGGATTTGCTAATGGGCCCAGGAAACCATAAACAGTAATGACAGTGCTTGTGTTACTGCGGGCATGGGGTTGCCCTCGGGGCTCCCTTCCCTGTCATTAAATTGGGGATCTTCCTTCTGCCTTTGAGCCGGAAGAGAAGGTTCGCTCTCGCTGTGCCCTGCACTCATTCATCCATCCCTTCACCCCTCCCCGCCATTCATCCGTGGGCTCGTCCATTTATCCATCCACCTATTTGTTCAGCCCACCACCGCCGAGTGCCCCAGTAAGATGAATTTTGAGGGCCACACTTTCCTTCACGACCGAGGAGGTGGGGCTTGGCCGAGCTGCCCCAGGACAGGAAAGAAGGGTGGTGGGGTCCTTCTTTAGCGCCCAGCTGACCTGACCCAGCCCTTCTCCTTGGTGGGGGGAGTCTCTTAACTCTTCCCTCTTGGGGAGACTCATGGAATAGCCATGGTCCTCCAAAGCAGCTTCGAGAATTGAAGGAGGTCGTGGAAATACCCGGCACCCTGGCTGCCTGTCACAGGGCACGACTCGTGGAAGAACCCCTGATGTGTACGTAGCACTCATTTTGTGCTAGGGGCTCCTCTGAGCACTTCACTGCCATGAACCCATCCAGTTCTCCAATGTCACCCCTCTGCCTGCCTCTCGGCGCACAGGGGACCCCGTTCACCTGGTCTGCCCACTGCGTATCAGACCCTCCATTGCAATCACCCGGTGCCCGAACCCACCTCGCTTTTGCTGACTTACCTGCCCTCACACTCACTGCAGCCTCCCTCACGGAGCCAGTCAAGTGCAGATTCCCCAACTCAGAGATGTCAGGGCCCAGCACCTTACAAGCCCCGGGGGAGATCATTGATGCACCTGCTTGTTGGAAACCTGTTCTGTAGGGAGCTGAAGGTCATTCCCGTTCCCCCGAGTCTCAGCTCCTCTGTCTTAGGATGGCCAGTACGCTGCCTGGGGGCTTCACGGGTGATGTTGCACACATTCAACCAAACGCAGGAAGCAAATGCACCTTAAACCTGCAATGTGCTTTGTGGACGGGCAGGGTCGGGGGCACCGCTTCCTCTGGTGGAGACAAGGGCTGAGCACCTCTGGGTGGGAGCCCAGAGCTGGGATGCCACAGCTGGTTTCTGATCCCAGCTCTGCCGCTTCGCCCTGCAACTTAACCGCTCTGAGCCCCCGGCTTCCCCATCTGAGAAATGGGTATAATAATAATTACCTTAGAGGAGGCGTGGGAGGGCCAGTGACGTGGTGCAAATGTGTTCCTAAGGCAGTGCCAGACCTGCGGCGGGAGCCAATTAACCTTAGTCACCGTGTTAACCAGCAACGATGCGCACCCTGGGGAGGCCTGCACAGGCCTGACCTCCCTGCCGGAGTGTGGCAGGCAGTCGGTAAACCGTCAGCTGACCGGAACCGAGCTGAAAGGGATGAGGAGAGGCAGTTTGGATGGGAGGCCCTGAGAGTCACAGAGGGGGACAGCTGCAGAGGCCGGAGCTCAGACCAGGGTCTGGGTGGGACATGTGGTCGAGGAGTCCTCCAGGGAAGGGAGCCTGTTCCCAGGGCGCGGGGTGGCCTTGGACCGGCTGTGTGAACCCGGGCAAGTCCCTCCACACTTCTGGGTCTCCCTTTTCTCGTCTTTACGATGGCAGAGCAACAATTCTGCGCCTTCCAGGCTGTCGCAAGAGATACAGGGCAGCACAGCTGAGTGTCAGGGGCTGCAGTTATGTCACAGAAATGGTGGCATCCAGAGGGGACTGATCGGAGAGGTTCTGACAGGGTGCCCACCCTCCACCCCCCACCCTTTGTCCCCTCCTCCTCCCACCACGTTAGAATCCCTGCGAAGTCTATTTAGAGTAAGTTGTGTGCCTGAGCCGTGGCCAGAATTAGCATATGAAAAGGTCGCCCGATCAAATTTGATTTCAGAGAACAATTTCTTTTTTTTTTTCAATGTTTATTTTTGAGGGAGGGAGAGAGAGAGAGAGAGAGAGACTGAGCACGAGTGGGGGAGGGGCAGAGAGAGAGAGAGAGAGAGAGAGAGAGAGAGAGAGAGAGAGAGAGGGAGGGAGACACAGAATCTGAAGCAGGATCCAGGCTCCAAGCTGTCAGCGAAGAGCCGGGTGCGGGGCTCGAACTCACGAACCATGAGATCACGACCTAGGCCGAAGTCGGACGCTTTACCGACTCAGCCACCCAGGCGCCCTGAGAACAATTTCCTTTAGGAGAGGTGCAATTGCAGAGTTCTGATTTCCTGACCCAGCTGCCACTGCCCACTTTACAGATGAGCAGGCTGAGACCCTGAGAGGCCAAGCACCAGAGCCAAGGTCCTTGAACAGCCAGGTGCTGGCAGGCGTGGGAGGGGGCTGGGGCCCTTGGCCGCACTCAGTGCTCCTGTCCCCCGTGACAGTCGTGGGGTGGGATGGCAGAGGGTAACCCTCTCGAATAACAGGTGGTGTTTGTCTAACCCCTAGGACTAAATATCCCGGCCAGGGGAATAGGTTCCGTGCTCGGAGAGGGGGCCAGCATGTGCCCTGAGTGGTGACAGTGACAGCTTCCAGGAAGCCCCGCCAGGCCAGCAGCCTCCTCTCTGTCCGGCACGTCTGATCAGCTGCACACATCTGGAAACAGCAGTGATTTCGTTAATCTTGTCTATTTTTTAATTAAATAAAACACTGGGGAGCGGCAGTCCTTCGTACTCATCTGGTCTCCAAAGCGGTTCCTGACGTGGGCTCGGCCCCGCTCCCGAGTTTCTGTCTCTGAGGCCCTGACCCCCCCGAGGAACACTCCGCCCACTTAAGCGAGACGGAATGGCTCTGGGACCCCGCTTCGTTTTAATACCTTGCACCGCCAGCGATGTCCCGGTGGACTCAATCACCCCGCAGATGTGGGGACGCGTTTCCTGCCGAGAGTGGTAATTGAGGCCCTCAAACTGCTCTGTGGTTCTAATTAGCCCAGAGTGGCTCCTTCTGGCCTCGGTAGAGTTTACAGCTCATCCGCCTCCTGATTTACCAGCTGGTCCTAGAAGGTGTGAGTCAGGAGACAGCGAGAGGACGCCCAGATTTCCTTCACTGACCGGAGCGTTCTCGGCGGGCCCTTCAGGGCCTTGGCTTTGGAGGACCGTGTCTGCCTCCCCTCGCTGCTGCCATCCTCCACGGGGTGGGGGCTCCACGTCTATGCCCCTGTCCACCCTGAATGCCTCCCGGCCGGCGGTGTTTCTATTCATACGGACCTTCCGGGACCCAGCTTCAGCACCACCTCCTCCAGGAAGCCATTCTTGATTCCCCTGGCGGGGCCCTCGCTGGCCATACCACGTGGTACGTGTTTACCTGCCTGACTCCCCAACGGGACTGGGAGCCCCTAAGGCCACGGCCTCCATGTCTGAGTCACTACTGGCCTAGTGCGGTGGCACAGCACCTGTCTGCTGTAATGGAAGGAGGGAGTGAGGAGAAAAGGAAAAGGCAAGGAGAGAAGGAAGGAAGGGAGAGAGGCCGGGTAACACTGTGCCCATTTTGCAGATGAGAACACTGAGGACATGTGACTGGGAAGGGGCAGAGCCCCTGTGAGTTCATCATACTTTGTATCTTGGGTCTAAAATAGCAAAGAGGAGGGGCGCCTGGGGGGCTCAGTCGGTTACGCATCCAACTCTTGATTGTGGCTCAGGTCATGATCTTGTGAACCATAGAATCCAGCCCTGCATAAGGCTCCATGCTGACAATGCAGAGCCTGCTTCAGATTCTCTCTCTCTCAAAAAATTAAATAAATAAATGAACATTAAACAATTTTTAAAAAATGGCAAAAGAGAGCTTTTTTTAATGTTTTTTTTCCTTAATTTTATTTTTGAGAGAGACACAGAGTGTGAGTGGGGGAGGGGCAGAGAGTGAGGGAGACGCAGAATCCAAAGTGGGTTCCAGGCTCTGAGCTGTCGGCACAGAGCCCGACGCGGGGCTCGGACTCACGGACCGTGAGATCGTGACTTGAGCCCAAGTCGGTCGGTCAACCCACTGAGCCACCCGGGCGCCCCAAGGAGCTTCTTTCTGATTTGGCGAAACCAGAAGGGCTTGAGTTACAAGCCACAGGTAAAGTGCAAAGTGCAGAGGGCTTGGGGTGAGGCGGGTGTGTGTGCGTGGGGCCCAGTGGTACCCGCCGCGGGACCTTGGACAGGCACTTCAGCCTCCAGTGTGGCTTTTCCCCTCAGTAAAGTGGAGACCACAGCCCGCGCTTGCTTCCCGTGTTGCTGGCGGGTTGGAGGAGATGGCCAGAGCAAGGACAGCTACGCCCCAGGCAGTGTTCCAAGAGTGTCACTGTTTCCCGCCCCCCCCAACCCCCCCTCCCCCGGCGCCATGAGGAGCTTGACACCTGCCATATCATCGACCGTGATGTACAGGCACACAGACATCGAGCAGTTGGCCTGAAGTCACACAGCCAGGGTGTGACAGAGCCAGGGTCTGAAGCTGGGTCCTCCGGCTGCGATGTTGGGGCCATTGGCTCTTCCCCTCCAGCGCCTGAGGTATGTACGTTTCCAGCGCTGTGTCTGACTGCCGTGGGCACTTAAGTGGCACCTACCGTTGTCATTTTCCTAACACTCTCTTCAGCACCCTCCACGGCCGCGTCCAGGAGGGAGGCTCCCCTTCCTAGATTCTGCTGTTTGCGCAGCAGGAAGACAGGGCGTGTTCCCCAGTCTTGCTTGTGTCTTTCCTCTGTGAGCTCACAGCTGAGGCACCTTGGAGCTGATCTGCGGTCCCAGCTGTGTGGTTGTGGCTCCTGGAGCCGCTTGGATAAAGTCATGACAACGGAGGACTGTCAGGCTCATGGATCTTGCATCGGAGCCTGGAGCCTTCCAGCCCAGCTCAGGGCATCTCAGACCAGGATGTGCCAGCATGTAGGGCTCTGCGCTATGCAGAGCCCCAGGCTGCTGTTCCATGCATGGCCTTGCCCTTGGTCTCTGAAGCCCAGCTAGCCGCATCCTCGTCGTCTGTGAACTGTTGGGGATCGGCGGTCCGGAATCCCCAAGATTGCCGTTGTAGTCGTGCATAACAACTCACTAGGCAGGCGCGTGCAGAAGTATTAAAAATAAGCCTACAGGGAGGGAGGCGTTCTGAAGGCTGCACCCGGAAGATCTCAGAAGCACCTTCCTTAAACATTGGCCAACTGTCCACCCGTGAAACTGTATCCTCACTGTCAACTGTGGGTCCAGGAGGCGGAGACAAAATCACCAAGTTTTGCTAGGACAGGCGAACTGAATAATTAGTGTGCTATGATTTCCAGTAAGATTAATGACTCAGGGGCGCCTGGGGGACTCCGTCGGTTAAGGCTCCGACTTCGGCTCAGGTCATGATCTCAGGGTTCGTGAGTTCGAGCCCCACATCGGGTTCTGTGCCGACAGCCCGGAGCCTGGAGCCCACTTCGGATTCTGTGTCTCCCTGTCTCTCTGCCCCTCTCCTACTCGCACTCTGTCTCTGTCTGTCTCTCAAAAATAAATGACCATGAAAAAACCATTATTGATTCAAATGTTGGATATGATTTCAGATTCATTCTCATAATCCAGTTTTTTCTATGGCAGTGATGTTTCCCTTTGGCCAAATATTGATTGTAGCCTCCAACCATGCACCGTTTGGCCAAAATGTGCACTGGACACGTGCTGCTTTTGACATGTGAGTTGAGATCTTTCTCCCCCCTTGAGACGTTCTCTTGGCCCCTCCTGGCTCAGCTCCCTTCCCACAATCCCTTGACCACAACAACCCCGTGGGCAGAGGCAGGGCCTTATCAGAGGCATCGGAGCAGCAAATCTGCCCGTGTGAGCTTTAGCTCGGTTTGGGGATGTCGGCTCTCGGAGTCTGATCGGCTCACCTTCACGTCTCCATTCGGCTCTGGGCATCTTGTGACAGGCGGCCCCAGCCCAGGGACACGGGAGAGTCCTTGATGGACCCAGGAGCTCTAAGGACCAAGGAACGTTGCTTGGATCAGGAGACACGTTAATAGATCAAAGACGCAAATTGCCCACCATACTTTTAGGGCGGTGCTTGTCAACCTTTTTGGTGTTAGGAATCCTTTACACTCATAAAAAATTATTGCGGATCGCTAAGAGCTTCTGTGTGTGCAGGCTATAGCCATCGGTAGTTGCTGGGTTAGAAATGAAGACTGAGGCACCTGCAAGGATTTACGTAACTATCCATTTATTGTTTCATATTATTTTTTAATGTTTGTTATTTATTTTTGAGAGAGAGACAGAGTGCGAGCAGGGGAGGGGCAGAGAGAGAGAGGGAGACAGAATCCGAAGCAGGCTCCAGGCTGTGAGTACAGAGCCCGATGTGGGGCTCGAGCCCATGAACCATGAGATCACGATCTGAGCCAACGTCCGACACTTAACCGACTGAGCCACCCAGGCACCCCTTAGGGGTTGGTTAAGTGTTAGTCGGTTAAGCGCCTGATTTCGACTCGTGTCATGATCTCACGGTTCGTGGGCTCAGCCCCACATCAGGGTCTGTGCTGACAGCTCAGAGCCTGGAGCCTGCTTCGGATTCTGTGTCTCCCTCTCTCTCTGCCCCTCCCCCACTCACGCTCTGTCTCTCTCTCTGTCTCTGTCTCTCTCAAAAAATAAGTAAACGTTAAAAAAAAGGGCCAATTATGTGTTAACATAAATAATATTGTTTTGCTGGAAAATTACTGTGTTTTACAAAACAAAAAAAGCCTCAGGAGACGAGTAGCATTTTTGTAAATCTCTTTAATGTCTGGCTCACGAGATGACAGCAGGATCCTTGCACCTGCGTCTGCATCCGGCCTGTTGTGACCCGTCGTCTGGCTAAAGCGGTGGGACATCCAGCTTTGTGCCGATACGTGGCTGGAAAGACAGGACCCCGTGAGCCGCCTGTGTCCTTGGACCACATCCGAGAACTGCTGATTTGGGTGATTGATGACCTCAGGATGAAGCCAAGAGGGAAGTCGTGTCAGCCCCGGGTCACTTCATCCGTTGACAAGGGAGCTCAGGGTCTTTGAGCCTTGACCGTGTCCCACTGGAGGTGAACTGGGAGGAAAACAGCAGCAGCGACTGGCTGGACTTCAGACCCCCAGCCAAGACCCCCATCCTTTGGCTCAACTGTCCCCAGCAGCTGTATCTAGCTGCAGACTTCTGTCATCCAGCGGGGCGGGGCATTTCTGGTGGAAGCCTGCCTTTGACCCCATAGTGGCTGCGCACTGATTTTCAAGCTTCACTGCTGTATTGCCCACCCCAGCCCCCAATGTCACATCAAAATGGTCCTCACTCTGCCTTCATTCGCTGGTCCAAGCCTCAGCATCCGAGGGTATCCCGGGAAAGGCTTCGTCCGTGGAGGGGCGCAGTTCGGGCTTCTCCCAGGCTCAGCTCAGCCTGCCCACGCTGGCTTCTGGCTTCCTGTCACCACTGACGAGCTCTGCGCGCCTGGGAAAGATGGACGATTATTAATTAACTCAACACGCAATTAATGACATTCTACCGAGTGCCTGGCACAAGGCGTTCCTCACGCCTGGGCCAGGGTGGGTCAGACCTCCCTGGACAAATCGAGATGAATTAGCAGCTTGATAAATACGAATGATCTCAGCTGATGAAAAATGCGCCAAATGATTGTTTCCCTTCATGTAATTACTCAGGTGGTCGGCTTGCCTGTAGAGCCCTTAGGGTGTTGAATCAGCATTTGCTGGAGGCTTCAGAAGGGGGTAGGGGGCTGAGGTGGCGGCCGCTGTCCCCCCTTTTCCTCTTGGCTGCAAACAGAAACTTAGAAACAATGTTATCAAGTGCAATAAACTGGGTCTACTTATAGCTACAGTCCCATCGTGTTGACAGCTGTGTTCTTAGGAACGTGAGGCGGTAATCAGGATCCAGTACATTTCCATCACCCCCAAAAGTTTCCTTGTTCTTTTGCTCTGTCTTTGATGGGCCCTGCGTCCTGGTGACCACCGATTTGTCTTCTCACACTGTATATTAATTTTCTTTTTTTCTGGAGCTTCATAAAAATAGACCGCATATTCTTATGTCTGGCTTCTTTTAAAGATTTTTTGTTTTTCCAATGTTTATTTATTTTTCAGAGAGAGAGAGAGAGAGAGAGAGAGAGAGAGAGAGAACACAAGCAGGGGAGGGGCAGAGAGAGAGGGAGGCACAGAATCAGAAGCAGGCTCCAGGCTCTGAGCTGTCAGCACAGAACCCCACGCAGGGCTCGAACTCATGAGCCCTGAGATCATGATCTGAGTCGCAGTGGGACGCTTAACCGGCTGAGCCACCCAGGCGCTCCTTGTCTGGCTTCTTTTACTCAGCATAATTCTTCCGGGATTCATCCTGTGGCGGGTATCACTGGCACCTCCTTTTTTATTGATGAGTAGCATTCCCTTGTATGGATACATCACAATTTGCTTCTGCAGTCACCTGCTGCTGGATATTTGGGTTGTTTCCAGCTTTGAGCTCCTGTGGATGAAGCCTCTATGAACACGTGCGCGCAAGTCTTTGTGCTCAAGGGCTTTGTTGTTCCTGGTGACAAGAGGTGGCCGGGTCACATGAAAGGCAGATGCTGAACTCTAAGGAACTGCACAGCTGTTTCCCAAAGGCCGCTGTTGCTGTGCATCTCCACAAGGGGTCAGGATTTCCACTTGGGTGACGTCCTCGCCAGCCAGAGTGGTGTTATCAGTCTTTTTAATTTTAGCCCATATGATGGGTGTGTCCAGGTATCTCATTGGGATCTAAATGTGCATTTCCCTGGTGACCACGGAGGTTGAGCATCTTTTCGTGTGTTTGCTGACCATTCATCTATTTGGCTTTAAGAGGTGCCTGTTCAAATCTTTTGCCCATTTTTAATTAAGTGGTTTGCAGTCTTACTGAGTTCTCCAAGGTCTGTATACACTCTGGGTGCAGATGGTTTGTCAGATATTCATATTGTGACTATTTTCTCTCGTTCTGTGGCTTGTCTTTTGGTTTTTATGATGGTTTCTTTCAAAGAGCAAAATTTTAAATTTTGATAAAGTACAATTTACCCATTTTTTTCTTTTGCCATTTATGCTTTTTACGTCTTGTCTAAGAAATCGAAGCTGCTGAGATTTTCTCCTCTATTTTCTCCTAGCTGTTTTCTAGTCGTAGCTTTTATATTTAGGTCTGTGACTCATTTCGGCGTGATTTTGTATGTGGCATAAAATAAAGGCTGATGTTAATTTTTCCCCCATACATCTATTTATGTATTGGGAAGACCACTTTTTCCTCATCGAATTGCCTGGGTGCCTTTAATGAAACCCAACTGACCACGGGTTTGTGGGTCTGTTTCTGATTCTCTGTTCTGTATGTGTGTCCTTTCACTGGTAGCATGCTGTCTGATTACTGTAGCTTTATAGGAAGTCTTGAAATCAGGCTGGGTAAGGGCTCTAGCTTTTCTTTCTTTCTTTCTTTCTTTCCTTCCTTCCTTCCTTCCTTCCTTCCTTCCTTCCTTTCCTTCCTTCCTTCCTTCCTTTCTTTTTCTTCCTTTCTTTTTCTTTCTTTCTTTCTTTCTTTCTTTCTTTCTTTCTCTCTCTTTCTTTCTTTTCCTTCTTTCCTTCTTTCCTTCCTTCCTTCCTTCCTTCCTTCCTTCCTTTCTTTCTTTCTCTTTTCTTTTCTTTTCTTTTCTTTTCTTTTCTTTTCTTTTCTTTTCTTTTCTCTTTCTTTCTTTCAAGTTGTTTTGGCTGTTCTAGGTCCTGATCTAACACAAACACATATTCACTCATTGCACCCTTACAGCTCTCTGAGCAGATATATTTTACTCATTTTTCAGTGTTCACAGCCAGAAGGAGCACTGGGGTCTGGCTATCCTCGGTGAGGGCCCTGGGCCTAGTGTGTGTGATGCCAGGCTGGGGCCGGGCAGGGGCTTAGAAGCCATGGTGACGGTCCTGCTGACTGAGACGTGGGGCTTCTGGGGACCGCAGTGCTCTCGGTGGGGCTGCGGGAAGTCTCACTCAGAGGCTGAAGGCTGGGACTTCAGCCGGATTCAGGGCCCGTGCAGGCACGGGTGTGGGGACTCTGCCCCCCACGGGGTGCACCACAGCTGCCTCGTGTCAGCAAGTTTGTGAGTTGGTTGTTAAGTTTTTGGGAATTTTGCAAGTGGGTTGAGGTCTCAGGCTCGACCAACACACAAATCAGGGTGGGTGCTCTGGCTCTCCCCACCGCCCCCCTCCCCCCGTGAGCCAGGGTCATCTGGTTTACCAGCACAGCACAGACCCCACCCCCGGGAACCTCAGTTTCCCCATCTGTAAGTGGGGGAGAGTCATGCCACCCCCAGAGGCCATCACGAGCATTTAGTAAGGTCATGGGTGTGAAACGTTTGCAGGGATCGTGATGCCAAAGTTAAGGGGCAGTCACCACGCTGGCCCCATAGATGCCACCCGCCCAGCAGCTGTGGAGTAGTGTGCTTGGGCTGGAAGTTCTTGTCTCCAGGAGAAACCTGGGAAGAGAGCCCGAGAACCCACAGCAGATGGGGCAGGACAGGGCTCTGCACCTGCCTGGGGTGCCTCGGTCTGCTCATCTTTATAATGGGTGCAGGGGCCCCTGGGTAGAGAGGGGTACGGGGCAACAGGCACGAGGCGTGGGGCCTGCCTGGAAGTCTGCGGCACCGCCACTGTCCCTGGAGGTGGGTGGCCGTCCCATGGCGAGGGGACCTGGGCCGGCCCCACCGTACTTCACGGTGTCAGGAGCACACCCCTGGGCTCTGCATGGCATAGAAGCCGCCTGCTCCCCGCACAAGGACAAGTTCACCCTCAGAGCCTAGGTTTCCCCACATGGAAGCAGCAGAATGGCCCCAAGTCCTATGGCTGTGGTGGGGTTAATGCTCCCGGCCAGTCCCCAGCCCCCAGTGGCTCTCAGTGAGTTCCCCCAGGGAGGCTGGGACCCCTTCCCACCAGGGTGCAAGGCACGGGGCCTGGCGGCCTCAGGATGCTCCTCGCCAGCCATCGGGGTCCCGGGGAGGGCCAACAGCAACGGCACAACCGAGGGGGCCCCAGGCCGGCCGTTGCTTGGAGCGCCCCGCGGCACAGGCACAGCTGTACCCATTTTACAGATGAGGAAGTGGGTCTTAGGAGGCGGAGCTGCCAGCCATCCTCAGCCAGTGCAGAGCGTCAGGGACCTGCCCGTGCACCTGCCCAGGCCGTGCCCTCACCCGGCTGTGGGCGCCCCCAACCCCACGGCTGCAGCTGCCGTACCCCGGCCACACCGTAGCAGGAATAGACTGTCACCCTGTGCTGCACCGTCACCCAGAGGCTGGGCCACGGGGCCTTGCCACGAGCAAGGGCGGGGGGGACGTGGATAGCATGTGGTGTTTGCTTTGTCTATTTGTGGGCACTCTCTCCTCCCCCCGACAGGTGCTGGCCAGTCGGGACGGCCTGCCTGGTGCCCATTTGGGCCACTGCTGAATTCCTGTGGCCTCGCGTGGGGTCTGGTAGTTGGTGGTCAATAAATATTCCTTGAATGGATAAACAGTCCCGTTTGGGGAAACACAGAAAGTCCGGGCTGGCTGAGGAGTAGAGGGTGTGTTGGGAGGGAGAGAGAGGCAGGCGAGGCCAGTGGGGGGAGCCACAGAAGATCTTAGGGAGGGTCATGATGTGGTGGGGTTTCAGCTTCACAAAAGGCCCCCTGGCCGGGCCGGACTGGGCCGGACCCAGAAACCCCAGTCTTCCAGGAGAGAAGGAGTGATGGCCGGGGCCAGGGCAGAGGCAGGAGAGGCGGGCACAGGGGGCCGTGGGCTGTGCCAGCTGTGACCTCAGCGTCCAGCTCCTGAGCCCGGCCCCCCGGCCCCAGAGCAGATGCAGGCCTGGCAAAGGATCTGGTGGACACACTGATGTGATGAGGCCCGAAGGGTGTCCTTGTCATTGGGCCACTCGGCCCTGCTGGCCCATCTGCCAATGGGCATCTGAGGGACTGGCTGCCAGCCTGAGCAGAGAGGCCGGGACCCGTGGGCCCCAGGCGTGGGAGGACCCTGGCCAGCCAGCCCGGCCGGGCAGTAGCGGTCAGTCTGGGTCTGCATCAGGCCCCCCTCGTCCTCTCCCACAGCGGCTTGTCATCCTGGCCCCGGGAAAGCACATTGCCATTTCCAGAGCCCTCCAGCGTGGGCGGCTCTTAACACGACCATGGCACAGATGGGGCAACTGAGGCTCAGAGGGGCGAAATGACAGCCAGGAGAAGGTGGGGTTCATAACCAGGTCCCCCAACAGCAAATTCACCACACCTCAGCCCCCCTCCGTGTCGTGTAGAAATTCTTCCCCTCTGTGCTTTCTTTCAGTTTCCAGATAGTTCTGCCGGTTTACGCGTAGAACAACAGCGTACCGCTGATTGCAGTGAACGGTCTTTGAGCAGTTGATTGTTTCTGCCAGGCACTTTTGTCTATGTTGCCTCAAGTCCTCACAGCCAACCCTGAGATAATAGCATTGTGCCCACTTTAGAGATCGGGAAACCGAGGCTCAGGCAGCCCCAGGGAAGTGGGACTCCTGCTCCCAAACCTCCCAGGGCTTCACCGGTGCTCTCAAGTCTTGGGGCACGCCACAGGAGAACCTGTCAAAACGGATTCCAGGCACCCAGGATTCTGATCCCCTGGGTCAGGGCAGGGCCCTAGGAATCTTCATCTGTAGGGGAGCCGCCCAGGTGACCGTGCCATGGGCTTTTCCAGGAGCTTGTGCTGTGAGGAGACGGGCAGGGAGTGGGTGGTGTTCTCTGAGTCCCTTTCACCTTGACCCTGTCCCGAGGCCAGCTGCTGGCCCCAGGCCACCTGGCCACCTTCGGGGCCCGCGGGGGGTCTGTGTGATTGAGGGGCGGTGCCTGGGGGCTCTGCTGGAGTCAGATCTGGGGAGTCGCCCCCGCTCTGAGCACGATCTGACCTGGCCTGGAATCGAACCCCGCCGCCTGACCGGGCCCTGCTGACCACAGGCAAATCCACAGCTGCTCCCCGCCCACCTTCCCCAAGCCCATCTGCCTCGCAGTCCCCCAGGCCAACGGCTACCCAGCAGGGGCCCGTCTGACCTGGCAGGGAGGAGCTGGCAGCCACAGCCCCTGCCCTCCCTGGACCCTGCCCCTCGGGGGGGCACCCACGGGAAGGCAGCACCGCCCTCACTCTGGCTCACAGCTGGCAGAGCTGGGTGCCACTGTGGGTCAGGGGTCCCGGGGGGCAGGGCCATTCACAGGCTCCCAACCCCCACTCAGGCCTGCTGGCGCCTCTCCTGAGGAGCATCACTGTCACAGGAGAGTCTTTCTCGGCTGAGAAAGGACCGAAGGCCACACGTGGGCAGGGACCTTGACCCCATGCCAGGCGAGAGAAGCCAGACACAGAAGGCCACACACTGCATGATCCCGCTCACAGGAAGGGTCCCAAAGAGGCAAGGCCGCAGAGTCAGAAGACAGGTGAGTGGCTGGCAGGGAGTGAGGAATGGCCGCGGACAGGTACGGGGGCTCTCTTCGGGGTCATGGGAATGTTCTGGAATGAGGCAGCGGTGATGGTTGCACAACACAGCGAATCCACTAAAAACCACTGAAACGTGCAGTTTGAAGCGTGAACTTCGTGTTCTGTGAGTTCCGTCTCCGTTTTTACAACGGATGCTGAGATGAAAGCAGCAGCACCAAAATCACTGTGATGCCAACACATCCCCTAATAGCTGTGGAACCAGCGCGGAACCAGACAAGTGAGCAAGTGAGCCGCAGGGGTGAAGCAGGCTCCCGCCATCCCCGCTACTCCACCCTTTCCTGAGAGCCGCTCAGGTGGCCAGGCCTGCGCCCTGCAGGGAAGGGGCTCTGCCCGCCCCTGGAAGAGCTGGGCTCCCTGAGTGAGAGCCACACATAGGAGGAGCAGGAGTCATTAACCCCTGTCAGATCGCGGTGCCCCAGCCCGAGCTCCCTCCCTCCGCAGTTTCTGCTGTCAAATTCCAAGTCCCTGCACGCCCCCCCCCCACCCCAGCTCACATCCTGCCCCTTTTACCTTCATGCACATGCTGCCTCCTTGCTGACCTGCAGCAGACCAAGCTGACTCCCGCCTCTCAGGGCCTTTGCACGTGCTGCTCTCCCGGATATCTGTGTGGCTGCCTCTCTGGCTTCCTTCGGGTCTCTGCTCAAATGCCCCTCCTCCAGGAAGTCTTCCCTGACCTCCCCGACTAAAACAGCACCTCCCACCTCTTCCGTCCCCTTTACTTTTATTTTGCATCATAGCTCTTACCCCCTCCCCGGCAAAATAATCTAGATTTCTATGAAAATTTGCTTTTTCGTGTCCTTTACTAGAGAGTGAGCTTCCCGCGGGGAGTACACACTGCGAGTTCCCCGTGTATGCAACAGTGCTTGGGATACAGTAGGTGCTCAATTACTGTTCTTTTTAAAAATTAAATTAAATTCTTTATTTTTTATTTTTATGTTCTAATATTTTTTAATGGTTATTTATTTTTGAGAGAGAGAGAGAGAGACAGAGTGTGAGTGGGGGAGGGGCAGAGAGAGAGGGAGACACAGAATCCAAAGCAGGCTCCAGGCTCTGAGCGGTCAGCACAGAGCCCGATGCGGGGCTCAGACTCACAGACTACGAGATCATGACCTGAGTTGAAGTCGGACACTTAACCGACTGGGCCACCCAGGTGCCCCTAAAATTAAATTTCTTATTGTAAAATAGACCCGAGATAAAATTTACCATGTTAGCCGTTTTCAAGTGTGCAATTCAGTGGCATTAAGCACATTTATGGTGTTGTGCAGCCATCCCCACTTTTCCACTTCTAGAACTTTCTCACCATCCCAAACAGAAACTCTACTTTTGGGGCAGTCTTTTATCCAGCAGCCCCCCTTACAGACCTCAAACCCTAGCCAACATTTCCCCTGTAAACAATAACTTAATAACTCTCCCCATTAGCGGACATGCTTTCGAGTGAATAAATGAGCGGTAGACGGATTAACTGAGTGCCTCCCACGTGCTAAGTGATGGGCAGCTCAGCCTTCCAACCATCTTGGAAGGTGTGTGTGGCCATCTTTGTTTCACAGGTGATCAGATGGACTCAGAGAGGTCGTAGGAGTGGGGTCTGAATTCAGATCTCCCACCTGTAGACGGTGACTGCCCCGTGGAGTAGCTATGCTGTGAGGACATAGCAACACCGGCCCAGCGCCTCCCCCCAGGCCTCCCTCCGTCCCCCTGTCTCCCAAGGGCGTTATTCGAGCCCCATGCTCCCGGAGTCCCGGCTCTGGCTGGCTGACCACCGAGCAGCAGGCACATTTGGGGGCCACAGTTCCCGGTGCCAATATTCCGTTTCACCTGGAGCTCTTGGGGCAGGTGCTGGGAGAATGGGATTATTTTTCAACCTTTAAAATTCATCCGTACTCAGCCCAGTTTAAATGTTTACACTCCTCGTCATCCCTTGGGTCTCCTGTGTGGGCATGCTTTTCTTTTATCAGGCTAGCTCTGGGGAGGGATACTCTTGGGGCTCTTGGTCCCATGTAGTCCCCACCCCCACCCCTTCTGCCCAGGAGGGGGTGTGATTTTAGAGGGTGGTGACTTAATCCCAGGTGTGGGGTGGGACTGTAGCTCCTGTGTGACTCCAAGAGGCAGCAGGGCCGGCCTTGTCTCCCACCTGCGGGCAACTGGGGCCGGGCGCCCCCTTCCTGCCCTATGTGTGAGCTTTGTTCCCCGGCAGGCAGAACCTGGGGTCCTGGGCCTCCGGGCTGCATGGGTGGGAGGTGGTGGCGGCTGGGACCCTTGCACAAGACCCTCCCCAACCCCCCCCCCCCCCCCCCCAGCCCCTTTGCATTTTCCTCCAGCCCCGTGAGCCGAGCACCGTCCGAGCAGACCCACCCGGCCCGGCCACAGTGTCCAGCTCGCCCCACGTGGCTTCTGCCCACAGGCTGGGAGCTGCTCCCCCAACCCCCGCACCACGTTCAGGCCGCAGGAGGGAACTTCTCACAGACCTGCTCGGGGACAGGGGCTGGGTTTCTGCAGCAGGACTTGAAATTCAGCAACAGCGTGATCGCGGCTCCCAGTTGGTGCCAGGAACCCCCCCCCCCCCAACCTGGGGAGCCGGGTGTTTGCTCCCACGTGAGCACAGGTGTGCGAGGGGAGCTCATCCACTCTGGGGTGGTGTCCCCACCCTTTCATCAGACCTTAGTCAGGGAGTCATCTTCCCTGCCCTGGACGAGGCCTTGGATGGGTCCATGCTTGGATGGTTACCCTCATAAGTAGTCTGTTGTCATATACGCAGTAGTGACTGTCTGGTCCCAGGTGATGGTCCGGAAGCTGACCCAGAGTTGGCATTTTCCCTTCTTTGCCCCCACAGCAGCCTGCTGGTGCTGGAGGCGGACAGTGGGTAGGGGCTGGGTCTCCCGGCTTTTGCCCGCTGCCCCCAACCCCTGCCTGCTGGGAGGGCCACCAGGGGGATGGGCCACCTCCTACTTCTGGTGGCTTTTTCCACTCTGGGTGGACCTAGCAGGTGGATACAGCTGTCTGGTTCTCTTGTGGGTCCTTTCCTGGGTGTTCTGGAAGTTTCCTGCCAAACGTCTCATGCAACCCTTGACCCAGGCAGTCACAGCTGTACATCTGGTGGCTTTCCTGGGCCCTGGGTGCAGTGGCCCCCTGCTCCTGCATTGTCCTTGCCCTTCTGGGAAGCCAGCAGACAGGACTAGGATGACCGATGCCAGCTCTCTCCTGTCCCCAGGAGTCACATGGGCATAGGCCATTGTGTCCCCAGCACAGCCAGACCCCGACACCCGGCTTTCCCAGTCTTGGGTCTGGGTCCGCTGCCCTCAGGAAGCGTATCTGGAGCTCTGCGAAGGTCACACTAGGCTTGGGAGGGAAGGTGTGGGTGGGGACCCTCCCCTCAGCACCTGCTTTTTCCCAGGAAATGTCTTCACCAACCCCCACTCCCATTTTTGACCCCTTTAAACATCTTGAGAAAGTACCAGGCCTGGGGCCAAGTTCAAGGACTCTAGAGCCAGCCTGCCTGGGAGTAAGTCCCAGCTCTGCACACACCAGATGGGCAGCTTTTGGCAAGTTATTAATCCTCTCTGTGCCTCGATTTCTTCATCTGTACAACGGGAACAATGGCATCACTCCAGCAGCTTGGGGGAGCTAAGAGGATTTAGTTCTGTGTGTAAAGTGCTAGAACACCTCCCACAAGTTCCAAGAGGGTTTACTATCACCGGGGCCTGTCCTGGTCCAAGGGGTCAGGTCCTAGAGCTGGTTCTCAGGGCCACACACTGTCCAGGTTCTCAGAGCTCCTGCTGCCTTCGCTGTCCTGATCCCTGTCATATGGGGCCTCTGTGAGTCCTACGACATTATCCCTGTTTTCCAAGGGAGGAAACTGAGTCTCAGGGGATGGGACTTGCTGCCTCCCACCCCAAGGGCCGTCACAGGCCACCGTGACCTGAAGGAACCAGGTGTCAGCATGGAGGGCTCAGGGGCCTCCCCAGAGATGGGACATTTGGGCGGAGACCTGGAGAACCATCAGAGTTGTCCGGGCGAACCCGGAAGGGACGGCACTGTGGTCAGAGCACTGTGTAGACGAGGCCCCTTGGTGGGGGAGGGAGCGTGTGCCTGCCTGAAAACCTAGGCTGTAGTGGGGAGCTTTTTCTGCTCGGGAAAAGTCTCCCCTTTTAACTTTTGCTGATCGGGAAAGTCTTCCCTTTTAAATGACCGTGCCGCCTCCAAAAACAGGTGATCTACGGAGCAGAGCTGGGTGGGTGGCTGTTCTTCGTTTTAAAGAGGCCGTGCCTGGCAACCCCCATCCCAGTCAGCCCCTGCTGTGTAACAAACATCCCCAGAACTCAGTGGCTTCAAACAAGAAGCCTTTATTTTTGCTCCTGAGTCTGTAGGTCTAGTGGGTGTTCTTAGGCTGTGCTCACTCACACACTCGTGGTAGTTGTGGTCGGGAAGGTGCCTCTGCTGGTCCTGGTGGGCTGTGTCATTTTTGGGGACCGGCTGGCTGTAGACTGGCCCGGTATGGCCTCCACTGCAGTGGCTCATCCCTGCCGCACATGCTTCTCATCCTCCAGCAGGCTGGCCTGGGGGTTCGTGGTGGCACAGGGGTCCCAGAGAGCAGGCGCTGCGTGGCCTCGTGAGGCCTGGGCTTGGAGCCAGCACCTCTCGTGTCCACCCCATTCTTTTGGCCGAAGCAGATCACAGGCCGTGCGGGGCCAAGGGTGGGAAAGTAGGCTCTACCTCCGGAGGGGAGGGGCTGCAAAGTCACCCCTCCCAGGGGAACCCGGAGAAGGTGCTGGGGAAGCCCGCTCACCCAGTCCTGTCTCGGGCTGGTGCCCCGCTGCCTGGCCTCCTTCCTCTCACTGAGCTTCCTTCTGCGGCAGGCGGGCGCCTCTTCCCTCCTCTTTCTGCCCACACCTCCGTCCTCATCAGCCTGACGCCTCTGACGATGCTAATTAAAGGCATTGCTCCCATCAGAAGGATCGGGCTGGGCTTTCTGAGGCCTCCCCTCTGCCGTGAGCCCCGACATCTGATGGATCATTAATGGTGTCGACGGCACTTACGGTGACGGGCGGTGATGGACGAGCAGGGCAGGAGTCCCCCCCCCCCGCCCCCGCCGCCCCGACAAGCATCTTAATCTCCCCTGCAGGTGTGTAGGCTTCTGCCAGAGTTTCCAGGGAACTTTCCAGGCCACAGAATCATTTGAATTTCACCTAAACCCTAGGAGAACTGTGGCCAGGCAGGGATGACAGTTGTGGCAACCGGGGCTCAGAGAGGGTGAGTGATTTGGGTGAGGTCACACAGCTAGTATACACCAGGGCTCGACTGGATTATCTTCCTCTGGCGACAGTCACAGCAGATATCCTGGAGATCCGCGGGCTCCTGCCCCCACGTGGCACCAGCCGGAGCCACAACCCGGGGTGCAGCCCGTGTCCTCCAGGGCTGGCGTGTGTGTGGCCTCTTGTGTTAGCTCTGTTCTCCTTCCGTGTCAATTATGGCAGCCGAGACAACGGGCCACGAGCTCAGTGGCCTAAAGCAACAGAGATCCCTTCTCTCGCCGTCTGGAGGCTGGAAGACTGAAAGCAAAGCGTCGGCAGGACCGTGCCCCCCCCCGAAGCCTCCAGGGAGGAATCTGTCCCCCAGCTTCTGGTGGTGGCCGGCAGTTTCTCATGTTTCTTGGCCTCCAGATGAGTCTCTCCGGTCTCTGCCCTGTTGTCATATGGCCTTCTCCCTGTATGTGTGTGTGTCCCTGTGAAATCACATAGGCTTCTTGGTAGGACACCAGTCATTGGATTTAGGGCCCACCGTAGTCCAGTATGACCTCATCTTAACTCGATCATCTGCAAAGATGACCCCAATAAGGTCACAGTCACAGGAGGTTAGGACTTCAACATATTTGTGGGGGGGGGGGGGTGGACACAGTTCATTCACAACACCATCCCTGGCTCCAGTTCCCAATGTGGACCTTGTCACTTGGCTGGTCACATCCAACACCACCTCTGATTCTCCCTAAGCCCATACTGGGCCACAGTGTGGCTTTCTGGCTCCCCAGACCGGGTGGCTCTGGGCTTCCCCTGCTGGCACTGCATGGTGGCCATTTCCAGGGAGGTGACAGGTATCTCCTGGTGCCGTGGCCCAAGCTGCCTCTTCCAGCCTTGCCTTTTGAGGAGCTGAAGGAGAAGGAAGAGGGGACCTCTCAAGTGGGAAGGCAGCATGGGCTTTCGTGGGATTTTTCTTCACCTGTGACAGGGTGACTCGGAGCCACCACTGGCTTGTCAGGCGGCTTGGCAGCCCTCACTCAATGGCTGAGTGGCACTATGAGACCCTGTGGTGTGGGTGCAGGGACACACTGCACAGGCCCTGCTGCATATGTGACCTTGGGCAAGCTCCTTGCCTCTCGGTGACCAAGGTCGCTTATCTGTAAAGAGAGAATGATGGTAGGACAGTAGGACTGTTCTGAGATTGGATTTCTGGTCCCTGGAAGGCCTTAACTGAAATGTCTTCGTTTGCTTTTCATTCTTGAGGAGTACGTCCACTGGATACAGAATTCTGGGTTCACCGGCTTTTGAATTCTCATTCAGCCCTTTGAATATCTTCTGGACTGCATCCTTTCTGATGAGAAATCGTCAGTCATTGGAGGCCTGATGCCTCTGAATGTGACATGGTTTTCTTCCAGCCGCTTACAAAATTCTATCACTAATTTGGTCCTCAGTCGTTCAACAGTTAGGTGTGGCTTTCTTTGTATTTATCCTCTCTGGAGGTAACTGAGCTTCCGAAATGTGTCGCTGGTGTCTTTTCCCGTATGGGGGATTTTTTTCAGCCGTTGTTCCTTGAAGTCTTTCTCCTACTCTATTATCTCTCTCTCCTCTCCTTCTGGAACCGCAATCACATGTGTGTTAGACATTTGACATTGACCTGCAGATCCCAGAAGATCTGTTCTTTTTTTTTTTTTTTTTAATGTATTTTCTCTCTCTTTACTTTGAGTAATTTCCTTTGCATCCTTGAGCATAGTTACAATACCTACTTTAATTTTTTCATTTGCCAGTTCCAACATCCGGGGCATTTCATGGCCAGTTTCCATGAATCATCTTTATATTAAGTATGGGTGATGCGTTTGTATTTCTTTGTATGTCTTCATATAATTTTGGATTCTGTCCTGGGCGTTGTGAATGATGACATTGTAGAGATTCGAGATGTTTTTTATGTCCCTCCAAAGAGCATTTTTTTTTTGTTTTATTTTGTGTTTGTGAGCAGTTAACTTGGTTGAACTCAACTGTAAACCCCATCTCCGGGGTGATGGACAGTAGCACAGCCTCAGGTCACTTCTTTTAGCCATCGCTGGGTTGCTTGGAATCTGTCATACACATGTGTGTTTTGTAGCCAAAGATTTGGGCAGAGTTTATATGCTGCATTTGGGGACTTCCTCAGTCACCCCCCCTTTCCAGAATTTACTCCCTCACTTTCCAGCTGCTAGGATTTCCCCAGTCCCTGCCTTCTGATTTATTGAGCCTTAAGAGTAGGACTTTATGTCTGAGTTTCAGTAGCCCCATGGCACAGACTGGGGCCTGTCCTCAGCCATGAAAATAGGAAACTTATCCAGTGAGTTTCAATTGCTGATTTTTCTGCAGGTTCCACCTGTACTTGGTTCCCTCCAATGCCTCAGGTAGTTGTGTTTTGTTGTTTCCTCTGCTGAGGTTTTATCATCGCTATTGGTGAGAGTTGATCCAATAGGAGCTGCCAGCTATTTCCAGAAGCAAAAACTTCTATGGAGAGACTTAGGACAGTGCCTGGAAAACAAGCACTTTAAGAATGTGAGTTCATATTATTGACCACACTGCTGGGTTCCCTTCTGTGGTCAAGGTGAGAGGCAACCTGGACAGGGACCACCCCCATGTAAGAAGGGGTCCATATTCAATGAGGGACCCACAGTGAGCATGAGACTGTAGTTGTAGGAGAGACCGCTGAACTGGGGGGCAGGGGTGGTCTCCAGGAGGGCTTCCTGGAGGAGGTGGTATTGGGACTGGATATGTGTCAAACATTCCAAGATGAGAGACTTTCTGATTTCAGGGTTTTATTGATAAGAATTTCCAGCTGTCAGGGGAAGTAACCTTGCCTATGGCAACCCCTAGGAGATACTTCCTGTAGCAATAAATAGATGTGAAACACCCACCAACCTGAGGCCTGAGGGAGCGGTGCCATGGTCTGCTTGCTCCATAAGTGTTTGTGCGATGGGACTAGTGGGGCTGGAGGTCAGGACCCCCAAATCCGCATAGTGAAGTTGAGCCGCCATTCATCCCGCACACTTCTGGGCTGGCCACTGCAAAGTGCGTGGAGGCCAGAAGCAAGGCCGAGAAGGAACTTTAGTTTCTCCGTGCAGTAAATTTTAGTAACTCATCCTTGCTCAGAGTCGCGATCCTTCCTCCTGGACCCTCACACCCCGTAGTCCCACTGGAGCTTCCAATCCCGGGCAGACGCTATTATAGCCAAAAAACTGAGGCTCAGAGAAGTGGCGTGACCAACCCAAGGCCACACAGCCAAGCCGCTGGAGCCCAGACTCCAACCCAGGACTTCCGACTGGCCCGTGAGCAGCTTGGGAGGTTGTCCCCAAGCAGGCGCCTCCCCGTCTCCAGCTGCCAATGGAAAGAATAGTTGTGCCCCCCTCAGGGGCTGGCGTGAGTCTCAAAGGAGGCAGTGGATGTGAAAGTGACACATAAATTGTAAATTGCCTGCAGATGTTAGCGTCTGTTGCTGTGGAAACCGCCCAGCATTTAAGGACTGCGTTCGCTCTGGGCACCGGTGGTCACGTTGGCGTTTTAATTTAATAGCATTGTTATTCTTCCGTCATAAAAATAATATAAATTATGCATATGTCCAAACTAACTCATCAACTTGGATACGTGAAATATGTACATTTGTATGTATCACTTATACCCCGAGAAAACTATTAAAAATACACATTCATTACAGAAAATTGAGAAAATGTAGAAACGTGGAAAGAGAAACAAAAATACTTTATTTCAACCACCCCAAAGCGCCCTGTGCCAACGTGGTGGGGAATCGTTTTTCGGCTTCTCTTTCCTCTGCCCGGTGTGTTTGGCATTTAGCACGGCTGTGATCATTGGTCTATATGATTAAAAACACTTTATGCACAATTTCGTACCCTGCTCTTTGCCCCTTAGGGGCTGCTGATACGACGTAGCGGGAACCCAGCTCTGAGGGCTCTGGTTCCGCTGGTCCGGGTTCAGGGCTGGCTGCCCCACGGAGGGCCCGGCCCTTTCCCAGCTCCGGGCTCCGCAGGCATTTACATGTTCCCGTACAGCCGCTCTCGCTGTCTTGTCTTGTCTTTCTAAGTTCAATGAAATGTGCCTTTATCTTGATCGATGAAAATGTCCAGCCCATCATCCCGCTTCTAAACCACCTTTTCTCTTCTCTTTTCTTTTGCTGTCAAAGCCGACATTTACCTATGGCTCCGGTGGCCAGTGCAGGTCGGAAGCTGCCTCTAAAAGGCACTGGCTGGAAAAGCAAAGGGCGTTTATTGAATAGAAATGCAAAAATCACTTGAGGTCTTGAGTAAGAGGTGGCCAGTGCTTTTGAGAAGCAGCAAGGAACCCCGTGTGAGTGGAAGAGGAAGGGGGGCAGGAGGGGAGATGAGGCGGGGGGGGGGGGGAGGAGAGGTGTTACCTTTTACTGAGTGAAAAACAAGACGTAACAACAAACATTTTTTTTTTCCTGGCGTATCTGCAGATCTGCTGAACTAGGCTGGGTTGGGCTGGGTAAGTGGGGAGGCAGGGGCCCTCCTAGGGGCTGACTCTGCTGGTCCCTCCCCCTCCTCCTGGGACCTTGGGGCTAGCCCAGGCAGGTCCTTCTGGAAGCGGGAGGGGTTCTGGATGGTGGCTTGTCTGCTGGTGTCCCATAGGCCAAAGCAGATCACACGGCCAAGCCCAGAGTCCGGGAGGGAGGGGGTCTGGGAGGGGTCTGGCTGGGGCTTGCCCAGCCCTCAGTGGGGAGGCAACACCGAGTTCTGTGCGGGTGCTGGAGGGGAGTGACTATTTGGGCTTCCGATGGGGTCTGCCTCTGAGGACCAGAGACCACTCAGACTTTAGACCACTCTGAGACCTTTGCTTTTTACCCTGAGGTCAGATGGGTTTCGGGTGGGCCCCCTCTTGCTGTGCTGGGGCTAGCTTATAGCAGGAGCAGGGACGAAGCCAAGAGGTCCTTTCGTGGGCTGTCAGAATCTTGCGGGGGCGAGAGGTGGGGAGATGTGGGTGGAGTCTGGGTGTATTGCAAAGGCTGAGCCAGTAGGACTGGACGCGGCAGGGGAGAGGGGCAGAGAGAAAGGGGTCACAGAGACTCCCAAGGCTGGGGCCCGACCGGGGCTGGGGGGTATGGAGCGGCCACCACCTGAGAGGGAGGCTGCAGAGGAAGGCTTCGGGAGGGAACAGCGTCTGGTTTTGTGGACCCGCGGAGGGTTTCGGGCATCACTCTGGCAGCTGTGGGAGAACCGGGCAGGGGCTGTGATCATAGCTGCGGTTTGTCGCAAAGTAGGTCCACTGTGCTAAAGCTGGAGCAGAGATTCTGGTGCCTACAGAGTCCGGGCCAGGAGTGTGAAGCTTAAGGGGGTCCCACTGACGGGGGGCTCATGGGGGGCAGGGCTGACCACAGTTGGTCCCAGGGGCCCCCAGAGTAGGGCTAGTGTCCAATTTGTAGCCCAGTCTCCCGGCCAGCCCGTGAAACCCCCAAACTGCCTCTGGAAGCACGAGCGGGAGGAAGGTAGGAAGCAGGAAGGAGACAGAGTAAAGCCCATGGACGGGTCCTGCAGCCAGCGGGGAGGGGACGGGGGGGACCACTGGCCCCTCGTCAGGGCACCTGACCCTCGGGCTCCTGCTTCCAGATGGTGGCACAGCCCAGGGGTGCATTCTGTGCGGGTGGGTCCTAGTTCTGTGGACCTGCGCAGTACTGGGGTCCTAACGAGCCACGCCTTCCTGTCTCTCCCCCCCATAGCTGATATCATCTCTACTGTTGAGTTCAACCACACCGGAGAGCTGCTGGCCACAGGCGACAAGGGTGGCCGGGTCGTCATCTTCCAGCGGGAACCAGAGGTGCGGCCGGACCTGGTGGTGGCGGGGGGGGGGGGGGTGCTACGCCCAACGCGGGCCCTTGCTCATTCTGCCCGGGATCCCTGAGAGGCACTCAGGACGGGCTGTTGTCCTGGCATAAGCCTGAGATTACTGCCCTGTGCCTGGGTGAGCCGGCGCTGTCCCAGCCAGAGGTGGGGGGACAGGAGGACTGGGTTTTCTGCAGGGGTCAGGCGGGGGTTGGCGATGAGGCTCAGCCCCAGGCCTCGCCCTGGTGAGGTTTGTTGTCCAGCAGAATTCCGGGTAAGACCGGAGTGGCCTGGATCAGCCTACCCGGGGTGGCAGGGGGGGGGGTACTGTTTCTGAACCCCTGAAAGAAACCTCATGATAAAAAGGCCCCCATTTGCTGAGTACCTACTGTGTGCAGTCCCCTTGCTATGCTCTTTAAGGACGTTTCTCATTCACTCTCCACTGCCCACCCCAGAGGGTGGGGACCGACACCCATTTTACAGATGAGGACACTTGGAGAAGTTGCCCAGCCAGTGAGCAAAGACCAGGGATTGAAGTCAAGACGCCAGCCTGCCTCCAAGGGGCAGGAGGGGGGGGCGGCATCCCACACACCAAACCCATGCAGGGATTAGATGCTGAAGACAGGATGGTGAAAACCAAGGGGGTTGGGGAGGGGAGGGGGAAGGGAGAGGAGAAAGAGAAGAGGAGGAGGGGTGATTGAGAAGGAGAGAGGGGAGGAGGGAGATGTTGCAGACGCAACCCTGCTCCATCCAGTTCCGGACCCGATTGAGGTCAGACTTCACCGTGCTCACCCCCGTCAACCTCCTCACGACAGCCCCAGTGGCACAATCAGGGGCCATTAGCGGTCTCATTTCACAGATGGGGAGACCGGAGCTCAGAGGGTGTGAAATAGCTTAGCAAGGACACATAGCCAGAGAGTGGACAGCTGAAAATCGGTCACCCATGCACCGTGGCCGGAGCGTGCTGATTTCACGGGGACCAGGGTAGCCGGCCGGGGATCGCAAAGCTCCTTTTTGCAGAAAGAAATTAAATCGCAAGATGCAAGTTTCTCAACTCTGAATTTTTCTCCTGTTAATGGTTTTCTTTATCCTGGTCCCGCTGACCTTCGTTGTGGGCAGCGCTCACGGGACAGAAAGGGAGTTAGCCAGGCATCCAGGGGAACTTGAAAGCTTTCCGGAAGCAGAACAGGTGTGGAAACATAGCAGTAGATGCTTTTGGAGAAAGTGAACAGGAACCTTGAAATCGTGCGTGGCAGAATGTCTCTGCTTTGCTCCCAGGCAGGTTATACTTCTGGTAGAAGCTTCATGTTGTGACATAAACTGAAATCGTCTGCTGGGACAGTTGTCCCTCTGCCCGCAATGCATTCCCCACCGCACTGTGTTGAGGGATCTACTGCGAGGGTCCGTGTCGGGAGCTCGCTGCCAAAACCGGGGTGGGCCTGCCGAGGAAAGTCGCGGGGACGTGACTGGCATTGCGGGATATTCTGCCACGGTGTAGTGTCTGTTCCAGAGCACGTTCATTCCTCAGGTCAGGCCTCCTGAGTTGGACACTCAGACTGGAGGAGCAGGCCAGAGCCTTGGCCTTGGTGTCAGACCTCAGAGGCACGGGTGACAGCACCTAGTAGACACATGGCCTTGGGCGGGGGTGGTCAACTCATCTCCAAGCCTCCGCTTTCCCATCTGTAAAATGGGGAGACTCACGGTGCCCACCGCAGAGGGGCCGTAAGGCTAGAACAAGACGAGGAGTGAGAAGCACTTAGCTCAGCACATAGTAGGTGTTCATCAAATGCGATGAGGTAGCCCGGTTGCTGTTGGTTTTACTTATTGGACAGAGAAGGAGACAGGGCTTGGTTTCCTTTGACCCTGGCGTCGGGTCTGCGAGCCCTGCTGGACACGGGCCGCCTGGCAGTTGGCCTCTCTGAGGGTTTGGTCCGTGCGTCCCTCACCCCTGCCTGGGGGTCTGCTCCCACCCCACCCCTGCCATCCTGGAGCTCAGGTGTCCTCGTCTGGGTTTTCTTGCAGAGTAAAAATGCGCCTCACAGCCAGGGCGAGTATGACGTCTACAGCACCTTCCAGAGCCACGAGCCGGAGTTTGACTATCTCAAGAGTCTGGAGATAGAGGAGAAAATCAACAAGATTAAGTGGCTTCCTCAGCAGAATGCCGCCCACTCCCTGCTGTCCACCAACGGTGAGGGGCCGCCCGCCTGTGCCCGCCCTGGGCCGTCAAGTGCTCTTTCCCACCTCGCTTAGGTTGTGAGCATTTTCCCAGGTCCCGAGAACCCCAAAATCATATTTTGAGCAGCGCGTGAATTCCCTGCGATGACCCCGCTGCGTCTTAGCCTTTTCCCGTGGCTGGACATGAGGCTCGTTCCCACTATTCCAAGCAGCTGAGTCAGGAATGGCTCTGTGATGACTTTTGTTCGGGGCGCGTGGGGGGAGCTCGATAGTCCCAGTGAAGGAGGCAAGCTTGGGTCTTCTGCAAGAGTGCGGCTGCCGCTCTTGGGGGTAGGGTGGGCTGCAGGACGGGCACGGATTTAGGAGCCTGGCTGGCCACCTGACCCTTCCGCCCCAGGGAGAACGCGTGCGCCCCTAGGCCCCCGGCTTCCTGGCCAGACTCCTTGCTTCCCTGAGCCTCGGTTTCCCCGCCTGGGCAGCAGGGTGGATGCAGCTCCCTCCCTTGTGTTGTGGTGAGGGTGATGGGAGGTGACACCCCCCCCGCCCCGGCACCCTGAGACCAGCCAGTCCTGCTGCCGTGTGCGTGAGCCTCACAAGGTGACACCACCCGTCTCCTCCATCAGAGCCCAGACTCGGTGCGGCTGCTAAGGCATCCTTGAAATGGCCCAGACTCAACCCCACCGACCCAGCCTTGTGCCCAAAGGCTGCCCTCCCTGCCCCTCGCCTGGCCAGCCAGCCCTATCATCCTTGTCCCTGAGACCTCCACTGGGTGTCATCTTCCACTGAGCCCTCGCCGACGTCTCAGCTGAGCCTGGGGTCCCTCCTGCGGTCGGTCCCGGCCCCTCCCTGCCCCAGGCCTGCCCTCCAGGAGCTCCCGCTGTCCTCGTCCTTCACTGTGCCACGTGCACGATCTGAGACCCCCTTAGGGGTGCCTGGCACGGGGTCATGTTCAGCCAGCACTGGAGCAGAGGCAGCGTGGACCTCCCCAAGGACGGGAGACCCTAATGTGGTTCACATCCTGGTCCTGCCACTTCCCCATCTGACCTGTGATGGGTGTGCCTGCCTCGCGGGGGCCCTGGGAGGACGGAGTGATGTGAGGCCACGGTGGGTTTCGAGCAGGGCCGGAGCTCCTGAGCCGCACACGTGGTTTCCCTCTACCCGTGGGAACAGGGTGCGTCATTCTCCTCCTGCCCTTCTGGAGGGAAGGCAGCTTTAGAAGCTCCCTACCCTCCCACTCTCAGAGCTGCTCACCACCCCCCCACCTCCCGGGTTTAAATCTCAGCTGCTCCCTTTGCTAACGCATGTCTTTGGGTACATATCAAGGGTTTAGTGATCTCAGTCGTCTCCCTCTTCGTTCTCCTGAGCCTGACGGTGTGTGTTTGAGGCACAGGAGCGGCTGGCATTCTCCAGAGAAACAGGACCGAGGCGTGTGGACAGATGTAACATGTAGATATAGATACATAGAAAGAGGCTTACTTTGAGGGGTTGTCGCACATGATTGTGGGGGCCGGCAAATCCACAATGTGCAGGGCTGGCTGGAAGGCTGGAGACCCAGGGAAGAGCTAACATGGCCGCTCGAGTCCGAAGGCCATCTGCTGGCAGAATTCCCTCTTCCTCAGTGGAGGTCAGTCTTTTGTCCTTTACGGCCTTCACCTGATTAGATGAGGCCCACCCACACAATGGAGGCCAGCCTGCTTTCCTCTACGGTTTAAATGTTAATTCCATCCAAAAAAAAAAAAAAACACCTTCAGAGCAACACGCACCTACGTTTGACCAGATACCAGGGTAGCCTGGCTTCGCCACGTTGACGTATAAAAGGAAGCATCACAGTTACTACATGGCCCTCCTGATATTCGTGGCAGGATTTCAGAGAAGTGAGGCCACTGGGAACCTGCCCTCTGGATGGGCGGGGCGCTGCTCAGAAATGTGGGTCACCCTCCTTTGTCTGCCGCTGCAGAGCCTAAAAACTGGGAAACTGCAGTCGTATGCTCTGTCTGGACGTGGCTTTAGACTTGGCCAGCTGCCCTCAGAGGTGCCTTCCCTTCTGACCCGGGAGTTGTCTCTTGGGATCAGTTGTGAGGAGGCAGAGATCGAGGACAGATACCCCGTTCACGGCCACGTTCAGCGCATGGGTGCACAGGAGAAAGAACCTGCCTGTCCGAGAGCAGGACCCCGGTCAGGTGATTCCCGGATCAGCGCTCCCCTACCTCGTGGCCCGTTCCCTGTGCTGGTGTTCATCACGTATCCCGTTTCATTTGCTTTGTTTTTAAAGATAAAACTATCAAGTTATGGAAGATTACGGAACGAGATAAGAGGCCTGAGGGATATAACCTAAAAGATGAAGAAGGGAAGCTTAAAGACCTGTCCACGGTGACGTCGCTGCAGGTGAGATGTGGACCATGGAAGGTTCCGGCAAACGGGAAGCGGCGCATGCTTCTGTTAGTGGGGAGGATTTTAGGACTCGAAGGGCCTCTGAGATTTTTGCCAGAGCCGGGTTCAGGTCCTGGCTGGGCTGCTTACTTGTGGGGTGTCCGCGGGCTTTCTCCCTGCTGGAAGCCTCGGTTTCCCCACCAACAGAGCTGGGAGGGTCATGTTTCTCCCGGAAGTGTTGTGCGGATGAGGCGGGAGTGATGCACGTCCAGGAAGCGCTTGTGAACTGCAGCTGTGGGTGCAGAGCAAGTTCTAGAACCCCTTGCTACACCGAGGGGGAGACTGAGGCCCAGAGAGAGGCAGCAACTCCCCCAAAGCCGCTGCGCCGAATGAGTGGCAGAGCCAGAAGAGGAGAACCTGGGAGGGGAGCTTTGTGTGGATTCCAAGCCCTTTGTCGAGGGACCGAGGGAAGCCTGGAAGGCACGGTTCTCCACAGCCGGTACGGAGGCTCGACCCAATGCAGTTGTCTTAAAAGAGGCCGGGGAGGCTAAGATGCAGGGCCTTGCTGAGGCCAACTCCTGTCCCCACATGCTTAAAAGGCAAAAGAGCTCCTCTTTCTTCCGGGGAGGGGTGTGAGACCTGGCAGAGAGGGTAGTGGAGTCCCAGGATCCGGGTTCCAATCCTGCCTCGGCCACCTCCTGGCGGTGCGCCCCTGGGCAAGGCTCTCCGCCTCCACGAGCCTCCGACTGCTGATCTGGAATGAGAATAAGCACTTCCGTGGCGAGCGTTGTGTCGCTGCCTGTAATGACTCAGTCCTAGAACGTGGGCACATGATCATCAGCCCCGTTTTACAGATGAAATGAGAGCTGAATCCAAACCCAGGGAAGTCGGGCTCCAGGATGGGCCTCCCGGTCTCCTCCGTGAAGCGGGAATGAGGCCCCCACCTCATGGGAGAGCCACGGGAATGGTTAATGGTGTCCTGCTGGAGGACTCCGTGAAAGTCTGCCCCTGTCCTTCTCCAGGGGGGCAGGAAGCCTGCTGAGGCCATCTCGGCTGTCCCTGGCTTCTAGAACCGAGCCTGGAACATAGTGGGTGCTTTGTTCACGCTTGTTGAAGGTGATGCTGGTGCACGGCTAATTTGGGTTTGTTCATTCATCACACACTTGGAAGCACCTACTGTGTGCCCAGCCCTGCTCTAGGCACTGGGAGGCCTCAGTGAAACAAAGAGCCTAAGGGAGGGATTGGGTCTGAGTTGGTGTCCCTTGCTCCTGGGATAGGCCGGGCTCAGAGCAAGCGGCCTGAGTCCCGTGCAGGTTCCATGTTCTAGCCAATGTGGAAAGGCTGGGTCACATCATCCGAGCGGCCTGTCCTCCTGGGTGAGGAGGACACAATTCACAACGACAGCTGTCCGCTCCAGGCGGACAGTGGCGAGGCCTGGCGTGGGGGTGTTAGCGCCTCCCGCGGGCTCCCCAGCCACTCCGGATCTACTTGATGCTGGTCAGGTGGCTGTAGGCAGGGCCCTGCTGTGTGCCTCAGTCTCCTTGTCCGCAAAATGGGGGCGGTGACTCACCTTCTCTGAAACAGCTTAGCATACGCGCTCCCTAGGTGTCCAGCAAATTGTCGTTAAATATGGAACGGTAATCAGTGTTGTTCCCGAGATGGAGAAATAAATATTTAAACATACTGGCCTCTAAATGACTCACAAATTGTGCAAATAAATTCTGAGGAAGTCAGGAGGCCAATTAGCTTCACCATTGACTAATGGCAGTGACGGTGTCCCCCGCCCCACCCCCCAGCCCCACGAAAGTGTATGAGGGTTTCATCTGGTGGGAAGGATACAATTATCACCTCTTGATGGGCCTGGCATTTGCGGCAGAGCCGGGGGCCCACGGGAATCGGTTTATTTCCCTCTCAGCGTCTGAGACTTTGCTCTGTATTTCACTCACGTCCCCAGATGGCCCTTAGCCGTCCCTTGAGGCTGGGGGAGAAAGGAGAAGGAACGAGGGCATTTGGGTCTTTCCTCGACTCACCTCTTCTGTGTGTCCTCCCACGTCACCCAAGCCACCCAGCCCTGTGCAGCTCTTGACGCGATCCCTGCCGCTCATGCTGGAGGCTGGCGCTGTTATTTACTAACAGTCTACTCTGTCCTTGGCCCTGTGCTAGGTCCCTGGGTGTCAGGCACATGGAGTCACCCCACACTGGTGGTCAGTGCTGTGACAGACGCACAGGGAGGCCTTTCTCTACCTTGTTGATTTGGCGTACTCCTATTCATCCTTTAAAACCCTGTTCGCCTTCTCCTCTGTAAATCATCCTTCTGTGCACTCCAGCCTTCTGTATCCACAGTGTTCTGTCCTTAGTGTTTGTGTGATGGCCCTCCTGCCTCTCACCTTGACTAGACTGTGGCTTCTGGAAGTGTTGGAAGGGGGGGAATGTTTTATTCACGAGACACCCAAACCTTCAGGGCATATTTATTTTCACTCTTCCTCTCCTTTAAGGAGAGGCTTTCAGTGGCTTTGAAATACGGTTTGGGGTGGCAGTGAATGGCTGGAGCCCTGATGTAGCCCAAGTCCGACGGGAGGAAACAGCGTGGCCAGAAGGAGGGGAAGTGGACTGAGATCCAAGACTTTGCGAGGCCAGTGGCGCTCTGAACTTCTCCAGCAGCAGGTGCGACGTGAGAGAGTCCAGGGGTCCCCGAGGCAGACGGTAGCTGTGCTTTGAGGGAAGGGAAGATTAGGAGCTGATCCAGAATAGCCGACACATGGGGAGATGTGCAGGGCGGAGGGCCCCCTAAGAGGCCCGGGCACACTGACATCACCTCCCAGGCCGAGAGCTTAGAAGCTCAGGCACAGAGCCGGCGACACAAGAATGGCCCAGAACCAGGCAGACAGGCGCGCCAATGTGGCACACACCCACACTCATGCACACACATGCACACTCGCATGCCCCACTCACATGAACACTCACACACCCATGCTCGCACATGCACACGTAGGCACATGCATATACTGGTACACACCCACATTCATATACCCACACATGTGCCTGTGTGCACATACTCTTATACACGCACGCACATGCATATGCTTGCACACACCCACACTCGTGCACACACACCCATACATCGCATATATGCATACACTCTCTTACACGCATGCACACACATATACTTGCACACACCCACATTCATGCACACACACACCCATACACTTGCACATGTGCATATGTGCACATGCACTCCATACATTCGCACATATGCACATACTCTTACACACGCACGCACACGCAGGCACACACATGTACATGCACGCACACACATATAGTTGTACACACCCACATTCATGTGCACACACACCCATACACTCGCACGTATGTATACGTGCACATGCACTCCATATACTCGCACATACGCACACACTCTTACACATGCATGTACACGCAGGCACACACATGTACATGCATGCTCACACATATAGTTGTACACACCCACATTCATATACCCATGCATATGCCGATGTGCACATACTCTTATACACGCATGCACGCACGCACATGCATATACTTCTACACACCACACTCATGCACACACACCCATACATCGCATATATGCATATATGCATACACTCTCTTACACACACGCAGGCACACACATGTACATGCATGCACACACATGTAGTTGTACACACCCACATTCATGCAGACACACACCCATACGCTTGCACATATGCATACGCACACATGCACTCCATACACTCGCACATATGCACACACTCTTACACATGCATGTACACGCAGGCACACACATGTACATGCATGCACACACACATATAGTTGTACACACCCACATTCATATACCCACACATATGCCGATGTGCACATACTCTTATACACGCATGCACGCACGCACATGCATATACTTCTACACACCCACACTCGTGTACACACACCCATACATCGCATATATGCATACATGTATACACTCTCTTACACACACGCAGGCACACACATGTACATGCACGCACACATATATAGTTGTACACACCCACATTCATGCAAACACACACCCATACACTCACACATATGCACATACTCTTACACATGCATGCACACGCAGGCACACACATGTACATGTACGCACACATATAGTACACACCCACATTCATGTGTACACACACTCATACACCAGCACATAGGCATACTTGCACACCCCCTCACTCATACACACATACACGCACACTCACACGTGCACACGCAGGCACACGCGGGCACATGCTCATACTGCATTTGCATCAGAAGGAACACTTAGTGTTCACCCACCCCTACTGCAGCTCCAAAGCTGTCACCTCCCATCTCAGCCGTCCCTGGGGAGCTCGAGGGACACAGCCCATTCATTCGCTCACCTGTTCTCTCATTCACCTGAGGACCTTGCCGTACTGGGCCCTGGGCTGAGGACCAGAGATCCAGAGGTGAACCAGAGAAGACACAGCGTGCCCCTCACTGGCTCCCAGGCCACCGCAGGAACAAGACAGCCTCGTCACGTGGTCAGGGTTGTGACAAACTGGCGACTCCAGCGAGCCCCTGGCTGGCCTGAGAGTGAGGTGGACTCGGGAGGTGCCCTGGGAGGAGATTCTCAGGTCCCACGTGAGCCTGAGTCCAAGCCGCCCAGCCCACGGCAGCCCCTCTCCTACGCCCCCTCCTGGCCGCCTTTCCAACCTGGCCCCACCCCTGCGGCCCTGTCACCCCATCCCCGCACCTGTTTTATTTTTCTAAATAACACCTATCGCTACGTGAAATCTCACTCTCACACACACGTACACACACACACGCACGCTCGCTTGTGTATCAGTCATTGTCTTTCTCTCCCACTCGAGGACAAGCAGCCCATCGGCCACAGTGTGTCCTCACCCAGGATGCTACCCGGTCATCACTGCCCCAGGCTCAGGGGGCCTGCAGTTAGCCCACAACGTCTCCACGGCCCGTCTCCAGAATCCCAAGGTCTCGTCACGCGGAGGCCGGCCTCGCTGCCTCTCTCCCGGACGCAGTCCCCATCGCCCCTGCAGCAGGGTCCACCCTGGCCCGCGCCGGGACCCCCGTGGCTGTGTGAGGCCTCCCCCCCCCCACCCCATCACCTCCTGAGGAGGACCATCACGAGGACTCACCATGTGCTCAGCGCCATTCTAAGCGCACTTGACCTGCGTTAACTCGTGGGTCCTCATAGAAGCCGCTGAGCTTCTATGCCAGCACGCCCTTCTTCACAGATAAAGAAGGTGAGGCCCAGAGAGCTGAGTTCCCCGGTGAGGGTAACGCTAGTGGGCAGCAGGGCAGGAGGGTTTCCGGTCTCCGCCCTGCCACCGGGATGCCCTCGGGACAGTCACACCTGGCTCTGCATTTCCTGACGGCGACTTCGACAAGTCGGGGTCATCCTGGCATCCAGTCTCCCCATCCGGGACGTGCGGAGGGCAGTGCTAGTCCCTACTTCCTGAGCGTCGAGCGTGGGCCAGGCCTGGGAGAGATTGATGAAGCCGTGTCTGTGTGCCCGTCTCCGTACCTTTGAAGACCTCACGGTTTACTGGAATGGAGCGTCGTGCCCGACACACGCCGTGGCACACGCTAAGAGCCTTAGCAGAGAGGTGGTGGGGGTGAGCAGGCCCGTGCCCCCACTGCCAGGGCAGGCTAAGTCTCCGGGCCTGCCGCGTCTGGGTCTTACAGGAGTCGGCACGACCACGTGTTCAAAGAGGGTGAACGTTTCAGGCGGAGGGCGCAGAGGGAAGCCAGGCACGATACCGATGCTGTGTCGGGGGCCCCTGACACCAACCCTTTAAGGTGGGAGTTTGTAGGAGTTAGGCTAACGCCAGCAGCTGTAACAAATAGCCCCGGCATTGCAGGGCGGAAGATGCCGAAATGTCCTCCTCACTCATGGAAAGGTCCCGGGTGACACGTGACTGTCCCACAGAGACGCAGGCTCCTCCCATCCCACGGACCCTCATTCCCAAAGCTTGGCTCCTCACCTTCCAGCAGCGGAAGGGGGAAAGGGGTGGAGAAGACTCACCTGCCTCTGAACAGCCTTGGCTCACGAGTGCCGGGCACCCCTGTGCTCCCACTCCTGTGGGTGAGAACCGGTCCCGTGGCCACACCCAAACTGCAAGGGCAGCTGGGAGACGTAGTTCTTGTCCGGGCCACCACTCGCGAGGAGGAAACAAAAGTAGTGGATAATCGGCTGGGGTTGCCACGGTATCATCCCATTTTAGAGGTGAGGAAACTGGGGTGCGGAGGGGTTCAGCCACGGCTTCAAAGTCACACAGCAGGCTCAGAACCGATCCCGGGAGGCGAAGCTTTCCCGCAGGGCTGGCAGGCAGTGCCTGCTGGCCGCAGGGCACGGCTTACGTGCACCTTCCCAGCCTCCAGCTTTGATCACGCGGCCCCGGCCTGCCGTTTCCTGCCTTGCCTGCTGGCCCCCCTGCACTCCCCCCATCACCTTATCGCCCTGGGGACCGCCCCTCCTCTGCAGGTGCCCGTGCTGAAGCCCATGGATCTGATGGTGGAGGTGAGCCCACGGAGGGTCTTTGCCAATGGCCACACCTACCACATCAATTCCATCTCCGTCAACAGCGACTGTGAGACGTACATGTCGGCAGATGACCTTCGCATTAACCTCTGGCACCTGGCCATCACCGATAGGAGCTTCAGTATCCTTTCCAGCTGCGGGCAGGGGGCTTCTGGGTGGGGGCGGTTGGCTCAGTTGTAAGCGAGCCGACTTGGGGGCTTCTGCTTTGGTGCAGCGTCTCCAGTGAGTGAGTGGGGCCCGGATTTGGAACCACGGTGAGTTGCTTTATGAAGACTTTAAAGCCGTGGCTGCCGAGGGTTCTGTTCGTCCCCTTGCCCTTCTCCAGGTGGTAGTTTTCCGTGTCATTCTGGGACCTCATCAGGGGCCGCGGAGGAGGTAGAGGCCTGGGGTCAGCCCTCCTGGGCTGTGGCCCAAGGCAGGGGCTTTAGTGCTTGAGGAACAGCCTCGGGGTCCCAACCAGGGCTTAGAGTGACAGTTGAGGTGTCACCTGTCCGGTTGGATGGGACCAAAGGGGGACCCTGCCTGGTGGTCCCCTGTGTCTAGGCAAGCTAGGGGCACTCCTGACCCCACTGAGAAGTGGAGAAAGAACTCTGTACAGAAGCCAGGCCTGGGAAGGGCCGCAGGGGACAGACCAGCTAGGGTTGCTAAGGTGTCGGGCCTTGCAGACCAACGATAATAATCATACACAGTGCGGCTCTCTGCCTGGCCTCAACACGTGTTCACGTTCACTCACATCACCCTGACAACAACCCTCAGGGCAGAAGCCAGGACTGGCTGGGAGGGCGTTTGGGAGCCAGAAGGAGCAGCCTGGAAGGTCTGAAGGAGAAGCAGAGGGTAGCAAACGACTTCTGAGGGCCGAGAGCCAGGCACCTGCCGGAGGCCAGTGGGCAGGGAGACCCTGGGAACGGGGAGAAGGGGGCTCGGATGGGGCAGAGAGTAGCACCCGCTGTTCTCGAGCCCAGCAAGAGGATGTAGGGCAGATGTGGGGCCTCGCGGTCAACGTGAGCCTCTCTCTCTCACTCTGCACGTTCAAGCTCGCTGACCTTGGTGAGTAGCCAGATCTCTGGGAGCCTCGGACTCCTCACCGGCCCCTCCCCGCTGGGGCTGCAGGGTGCGCGTTCAGGGAGCCCCGCCAAGATGCACCCAGCACGGAGCTGGTGCTCTGCGTGTTGGGAAACGTAAGCGTCTGTCTCCTTCCTGCCCCGAGGGAGTGAGTGCGATGAGCCTGGAGGGTGGAGGTGGATGGTCACAAAGGTTCAAGGAGGAGCTGAGGCTGGAGCGGCTTGGAAGGAATGGAAGCTCAAATTTGGCTTGGTGGACAGGGCTGGGCTGGGCACCTGCCTGACCTTCCGTTCAGGCTGAAAGCCTGGTAGGTCCCACCCCCTCCCCGATGGGAGAGCTTCAGTTGCTCGGGACTCTTCTGTTGCAAGGGTTAGAACAGTTCATCCCCATTGGCTCAGGCAAAACGGCATTTGTTGACTTATGGACCGTGAGAAGGCTTCAGGCACAGGTGGATTCAGGGGCTGAAACGATGTCATCCGATGTCTCTCTCTGCTTCTTGCCTCTGCTCTCTGCTCTAGAGGCTTGTCTTAGGTGCCACGTGGCGGCAAATGGGGGCCAGCGGCACATGTCCCGCCCTCCCAGAGTAAAGTCCAAGAGACAAGAGACCAGTTTTCTGTGAACTGTCCCACTATAAGCCCCCAGATGGCACCCCATGGGCTCTGATTGGGCCTCAGGGGCACCTCCGAACCCATGACTGGGGTGCGGGGGGGATGCAGTGCTCTCACTGGCCAGGCCTGAGTCAAGGGTGCTGGAAGGGGGTCAGTGGGGGGGAATCCCCTGCCAGGCACTGCCCCAGCAGTTGGGGGCCCCCACAGCGGGCCACACAGACAGACGTCCGCTGCCAGGTGTGAGGTGTGGGCCAGCTTCCTAGCAGAGTGAAATGAGTCACATGGGAGCCCCAGGTCTGCACACGGGGTGGGCGTGGGACTCGCGTGTACCTGCAGGGGGCCGTCCTAGGTGCTTCCTCCCAGCGCCGTGCGGTGCACGGAGCCGTTTGCCGTCGTGAGCTCGCCTGGTGTGCGTGTTGGCGTGAAAGCTGCGAAACGGTCACGCATCATCAGCCCGTTTTGCAGATGAGGAAAGAGAGGTTCCGGGAGACGGGGGGCTGGGCTGACGGGGGCAGAGCTGGGACTCGCGCTCAGGCCGCCGAGGCCTGGCCCCAGGCGGCTTGGCCTTCCCTTGGGCTGCCCGCTGCAGCCACCCTCCTGGTTTCCACTCCCGGGCTGCTATGAAGATTCGGTAGCGTTGTGAATGCCCACAGCCCTTAAAACCTGTAAAGCCCTGAAGCCGGGTAAGGGCTAGTGTATCATTCATTCATTCAGCCATTAAGGCCTAGTGCCTCTTCTGGCCTGGGCTCCGTGTAAGCCCCGGGACACAGGGGCAGTGGAAGAACTCAGCCCTGCTGGTGGGGGCCTCCTTCCGCATCAGGGACGTTGCACTGCTTTGGTGGGCATGGCAGGGTGAGGATGCTGGGAGGGGCCGGGCTCCTAATGTCAGTGGTTCCAGAAACCCCCTCACGCCTGCTCCTGTGTCTGTGTTCCTTCATTTTCCTGATGTTTCTAGTTTCTATTCATTTTCTTAAAATTTTTTTTTTTTATTAGAGAGAGAGAGAGAGAGAGAGCATGAGCAGGGGAGGAGCAGAGAGAGAATCTTGCTCAGCGCAGAGCCCAGCTCGGGGCTCGATCCCACGACCCTGGGATCGTGACCTGAGCCGAAATCAAGACTCAGACGCTCCACCAATGGAGCCACCCAGGTGCCCCTCTGTTAATTTCCTTTAAATCAAGTTGCTTTCTTTTTTGTCTTTTTGTCTAAATTAACGCGTTCTAAATGCGGCTGCCATAAGTGAAAATAAAACCTATGACCTATCACAGGCGGGACGAAACGGTGAAGACAAATGCTATGAGAACAGGACAGCGGGAATAAAATCGTCCCTCCGCCCCGGCCAGTGCAACTTCCTGTGACAGTGCAAATATCCCAGCTCTGGGCAGGCTGGTAGGTAGCTGCCGGCCGTGTGTGCTGGGGGAGCGCCTAAAATGTGGCTAGGTTGACCACGGAACGGAGCTTTTTATTTAGTTTTGTTTCAGTTAATTCAGATTTCAAGTTAAACAGCCACCCGTGGCGGCCGAGCTGGACAGTTCATGCAGCCTCTGTTGGAGGCCGGTTCTCAGTCAAGGAGGGAGATGAAAACGTGCTTGAAGCCAGAGCATAGCAGCATGGAATGGAGGCTTTCTCCCTTCTCCATCAAATGGATTGGAAAATAATTGGAGACTTTTCTCAGTGTATGAATCTGTGCCGGGAAGGCTGTGCCTGCCCCTCTCCTCGCTGCACTGTAAGCAGGGGGCAGGGGCAGCACTGCTCAGCCCGGGGGGCTTCCTGGGCTGCGTGTGTGTGCCGTGGGTGGACTGGATTCCAGCGGGCAAGCCTGGAGGCCAGGAGCCCAGCGGGGAGATCCAGGGAGAGACGGCGATGGGCCGGCAGCGTCACGGCCATGAGCAGGAGTCAGTGGAGTAGTGAGGCAGGAGGCCGTATCGTGACTGTCTTTTGGACCGACGTGGCCACAGGACGTTGGAACAGGCTAGTTGTGAGTAAGAGAAGAGGGTTGATCCGCCACAGGACTGCAGGCCCAGTTGTCCTGAGTCCTCACTGGTGGCTGTGCCTCCTTGCCCTATTTAAACACACAGATTGCGCCCCATCCGTGTGTTGGAGAGCACACCTTTCACGGCTGTATTTGCTGAGTACCTACTTGTGCCAGACGTTTGAATTAGCTAGGCAAAGTCCCCTGCCCCCCTGGACCCAGCAGACAATAAGCCATTAATATAAGGAACAAGTGACAAACCTAGCATGTCCATGCAAGCAGCGGACAAGTACCGTGAGCCCACGGGGCGCGGCGGTGTGCATTGTGTCGAGCCCTGTCTACCTGCCTGGCCGCGGGTGTGGGCTGGGTGGGGGCTGCGTGAGCCGGGGCGGTTGTTTGGCCAAGTGAGGGTGCCTTGCAGGCAATGGCAAAAACGACGACTGACCCTAAGGTCTAGGCCAGGTGAGGAGGAGACGGCTAGTGACCAGAGAGGAGCACGCGTCATTGGGGGGTCCCCCTGGGGACCCAGGAGTCTTCCCTGGCTGCAGGTCCTGCCACATAACAGCACATTAGACGTGTGTGGTGCCTCTTAATTTTGTGAAGGTGAACTGGTAGCTGATCGGAATATAAAGACGGGCCCGTGCCTTGAGGTGGAGGAGTGTGCGTCCTGCAGAGCTGGGCCCCGGGCAGCCCCCGCCTCTGGAAACAGTACCCTGGAGGCAGACAGAAGGAGTGGAGTGGAGTCTCCAGGGGTGGGTGGTTGTGGAAACCTCCCGTTCAGACCGATTCCTCAGGGAACCACGCTGTACGTCGCTCCCCGTGGCCTGCTGCTGTTTTGGCCACCAGAGCGACAGGACACGGGGGCCCGGAGCAGAGACCGGCGCCCGCCCCGTGGAGGTCGGCCTCCCTGGCGGGGAAGGTCAGGTCTGTCGGCTGCGGGTGTGATGATAGGTTCCTACGCGGCCGAGTGATTAGAAAAGGTGTTTCATTTCCACCGCGGGAGGAGGCCGGCAAGGCCTGCTGAGCTGGGGAGTTGCTCCGAATCTGGACACCCCTCTTGTGCCTGTAACTCCTGGGGGCTTCAGCGCCTGGGGCTTCCCATTCCTTCGACTCTCGCCCTCCGGTGCCTTGACTTGCCCTGACACTGCTGTTCAATGTCAAGGCCACTGGAAGTTTGCTGCTGTGGTACCACCTCCGCAAGTCGGAATGTAACACCTTCAGTCTAAGCAGAATTGCTTTGTAGTGAAGGTTTTAAGAGACGGGAAAACTTCTTGAATAAGGGAGAAATGGTGGGCGTCGTTTTGACCGGTGAGAAAAGGTGGTAAGAAAGCTCACTCCGAGGCCCCTTCCTCTGCTAATTTGAGCACTGGTCATTCTGAGCAGAGGGTGGGGGGCCTGGTGCTTACTGAGCCCCTCTGTGTGCCAGGCACACGCGTGATGCAGTGTCTCCTTCCTCTCCCTCACCCACAAGCTAGAAAGAGGTGCCAAGCCCTTTCCGCTTACCCCCTAGACGGCTCTGGAATCATGCCCTCCTCTCCTTCTCTGCCAAAGGCCCCACTGGGGCCGGACCATTCCTGCGTGGCCTGTTGCCCGGATCCCACATTGCCCAGCCAGCCGGCCCTCCGCAGAGCTGTGAGAGTTGCTCATCAGAACCTCTGATCTGACCTCATCAGGCCCCTGCTTAAAGCTCAGTGGTTCCCGTCAGCTTCTGGAAAAAGTCGCAATCCTTCAGCGGTGCCCTAGGGCTCTTCATAACCAGCCCCCGCCCACCTCCCCAGGCTCCTGTGTATCAGGCTTATGTACACCTTCAGGCCATTGGGTTTCCCTTAATGTTATGGGAGGGGTTTAAGAGAGGGGGTGTTCTGTCTTCTGCCGGTCCTTCCGGGGATCATTCTTGCTCCCTCTCAGCCTGGCTGGCTGCCATGTGGCCATAAGTGTCACCCATAGCCCCCTCTGCTCTGTCTACTCTGCACCCCTCCTGGGCTATCAGAGCCCCTCCAGGCCCACACTTCCTGGTCACACTGGCTTTCCTCGTCTCTTAATATGACCGCCTCTTCTATTTTCTGGTGAAACCCTCAAGATTCAGTGCACCCAGTCTTAGCCCTCTCTGTATCCCCATGTATAATGCAGGGTCCAGCGCATAGCAGGTGCTTATGAATGGTCGTACACGGTGACTTTGGATGGAGGAGTTCCAGTCTCCATCTGGTCTTAGGGATGTAGACACCTCCTTGTGAATCTGGGCTCCGGGGGCCTCAGAGACCCTGAACACTAAAGAGCAGTGGTCTGGGCTCTGGGGTCTGGCAGACCTGCGCTCAGATTCCTTGTTTAACCCCCTTGGCCACCAATTTCCACCAATGTAAAATGGGCCACGTTCCTTATCCTAAGGATATTTGTAAGGAATGAAAAAATCACGCACATGAAAGGCCTGGTACTACTCGGGGCCCAGCAGGGGGCCAGTATTTCCCTCCTGAACAACAGATCCTCAGATATTTAAGGCTGGTTCTCATAAAATCCCTGCATTGTCTCTGGTTGTCAAAGCCCCTTTTTTACCCCAGCACTGTGCCCACATCTGTTGAAACAACCTCTCACGTCCCTTAATACCAACATTTGAGACAGTTAGGCAGCTCTGAGCGATTTTTCTTGAGCTCGATGCTTCTTAAAGGTAACAGATTGCACAGAGGGTCTCAGCTGATGGGCCTCTGCTTTATTTTTAGCACTCGGAGAACTGTGAAGATGGTTCAATTGATTTTTCTCCCCTCTGAGCGATTTCTCATGGTGGAATCTGGCACTGCACCAAGCCTTGGTCTGGAACAAATTCCTAATTGCCATTTATAGAGCAGGTCCTGAAGCTAGGTGGGATGGTGTGGCAATAATTAGGGGTAAAGGCTCCAAACCTCGGTCAGCACACTGCTGCCTGTGTGTTGGGAGTGTTCCCCATGCTGAGAGCAAAGGAAGGGACTGGCCGAGGCCCCTCCATGTGCCAGGGTCTGTGATTAACGAAAAACCTGGAGCTTGGCACCCAGCCTGCCTCACTCACTGGCCACCCTGCCAGTCACTTAGCCTTCCTCAGCCTTGCTTTTCTTGTCAGTTCAGTGGAGTGTGACTCCTGTGCTGGGGGCTGTCAGGGTAGAATGGCTGGAGAGCACAGGGCCTGATGTACTGTAGACAGCCCACCCTGGCCCTGACCTGCTGTCAGGCACCCTACAGGCTACCTTCTTCCATCCTCCCCTAGTACCACTCTGCAGAGAAGGAACAGGAGCATCTGCTCAGAAGTGCTTGAGTCTGAATCCCCAAAATCAGTTTCCACCCAGGAAGCATGTCGTTAAGCTATTAGCACACCACTGTTTTGGGGGCTCAGCAAAGGCCAGGCTTCCCAGGGGCTGAGCCCCGGTGCAGCTGTCCTTGGTGCTGACCCTGAGCTGAGCGCCCACGGACCTGTCCATGGTGCTGACCCGGCCCCCAGCTCTCGTGCAGCTGTCCGTGGTGCTGACTCCATTGTCCGCCAGAGCATCATCTTCCTCACCACCTCGCACACACCACCGTCACCTCTTACTGAACACTTACTCTGTGCAAACAGTGCTCTAAGCACATTGCACGTATTAATCTATTTAATCCTCTTGACAACACTGTGGAGTAGGCATTATTGACATCCGCCTTTCGTAGACGCAGAAAGTGAGCCACAGGAAGGTTAAGTAATTACCCAGACTTACCCAGCTGGGAAGTGTCAGGGCCTAGGAATTCAGACTTGGGGCCTCTGGATGCAGAACCTATGCGATTCACTGTCATGCCACACTGCCTCTCAGTCAGGATAGTGACAACCCCAGGGCAGCCACCGTTACTCCACCTTCAATCTGCAGGCACTTGTGCCTCAAACCCTTAGAACGGCTCGCCTGTGTTGCTGTCATTCCTTCCATTTTGTGGGTGTGGAGATGGGCTCTGAGAAGTGGGTGCACTTGCCCATGGCCCGTCCAGCCCCATCAGTACAATGATGTTTCCTGGCTCTTTTCTTAGATCCTAAGGGAGAGCAGGTGCTTTTCACCGCACTGCAGGACAGAGTAGGGGTTGCTTGGTGGCAGAGGTGACACAGGTGGCTGAGTGCACAGGCCATAGCTGTAGTTTCTTTTTATTTTAAGTTTATTTATTTTTGAGAGAGAGAGAGAGAGAAGAGCAGAGAGAGGGAGAGAGGGAACTCCAAGCAAGCTCCACGCTGTCAGCACAGAGCCCGATGCGGGGCTTGAACTCACGAATCATGAGATCATGACCTGACTCGAAATCAAGAGCTGGACACTTAAATCACTGAGCCACCCAGGTGTCCCAACAGCTGGAGGTTTCTAACATACCCTCTAATCGTGGGGACGTGAGACTCTGCCGTGCTTCTGATCCTTCCTGAAATGCCTCCATGGCATTTCTGTGACACGCTCCTGATTAAAACCCCCTTGACCACAGTCTGGAGCCCCGTCTCCCACCCTCTCCCCCCATTGGGGCTCCAGCTGGCTGCCATGTCACAGCTCCTCAGCCTTACGACTCTGTCTCATGTGGAACTCCCCCGCTTTCCCCCGGATGATCCTACTCTTCTCAGTCCTCGGCTTGATGCCTTTGGCTCCCTGAATCTCCACACCAGCTCAGGGCCTTGCCAAAAATCCTATCCCGTACACCCTGTGTGTCTCTCCTGGGGGAGTATCATGGGCCTCTTTGGTGTCACTGCTGGGTTAGAAGCCCTGGGAGAGGAGGTCAGGATGGGCTCCAGTTTGCCCTTTCTTAGCCACCCGGGTGTGTGTCCCAGCACTGTCTTGCCTAGGGTTTCTGTCTCAGCTCTTAGGAACCAAGGCATGCAATTCAGCACAGACCCCCAAGTCCTTGTTTTCTTGGGGGGGGGGTCATTATTGCACGTCTGGCAACCAGCTTAATTTTGTGTTTTTCCAGAGAAAGAGAAAGCCTCTGATTCTGATTTGATAAACTTTAATTATTGCTAAAGGTACTAACCTTGTGCTGGGGCCTTTAAAAAAAAACACACGTATCTCCACATCACTTTATTTTATTCATTTTATTTTAATTGCTAGGGCCTTTGACTTACGTCATCTCATTAAATCTTCATCGTAGCCCTGCAAAACAGATTTTATCAGTGCATTCTACAGATGAGAAAAGCAGGGTGCAGAGAGGTTGAGAAAGTTTCTGGAGGTCACACAGCTGTTTACGGTGGAGCTGGCCTGTCAAGTCCCAGTCTTTGTGACTCAGAACTGAGTGCTCTCTCCCTGTCCAAGTACTTGGGAAGGACATAAGCTGGCTTGTGGTAGAAGTGTGCAGACTGGCTCAACACATGGAGAAGACCTATAAGGGTTTCAGTGGGCTTGTACAGTGAACGTTTACCCAGAATCCCCCTCTCTCCATGGCCCTGTATGGCTCTGGCGATCAGGCTCTTCTCTCTGAGCAGAATCACACCATCACAGTAAGTTTCCAAGAAGAAAAGGGAAGAGGCTGTCATGGGCTGAATTGTGTCCCACCAAAATACATATGTTGATGTCCTAAATCTTAACCCCGGGACTTCATAATGGGATTGCATTTGGTCCTTAAATGGGTGATTAAAGCAAAACAAGTCTGCTAGGGTGGGTCTTAATCTCATATGACTGGTGTTCTTATAACAAGAGGAGGTTAGGACCGCACAGAGGGAAGGTCAGGTGAGGACCCAGGGAGATGGTCACCTACATGCCAAGGAGAGAGGCCTCAAAGAAACCCACCTCCTGACACCTCAATCTTGAACTTCCAGCCTCTAGGACTGGGGGAGAATAACGATTGTTTAAGCCACTCATCTATGACATCCGCTGTGGCAGCCCGAGCAAATTCATACAGAGGCAAAGGTTGCCAGGAACCTCGTACAGGATGTGACGTGGTTTGGCCAGAGTGCTTATGGCTCATCTTTGTAGCTAGGGCATCTCTTGGAGCAAATCTTCTGAAAAAAGCAACTCTGCTGGCTGTGCCCCAACAGGACTGTGTCCGTGTGCAGGAGGCCTTCTGGGGCACCTGCACACCCAGTGTCCCCGGAGAGCCTGTCGGGGAGGCTTCTCGTGGCGTGGTCCTTGGCAGAACTGCCTCTGTCCTCACTCGCTAGCTGCTCAGTCACCATGGGAACCGCCTCCCCCATCCTGATTGCCTGTTCCCGCAGAGACATCTAGATAAACCATGCTTTGCTCAGTTAAATCAATGGAGCCCAAGGCTGCATCTTTCTCATTACTGAACTCCCCCACCCACACTGTTGGCACACACCTTGCAGGGTCACGGGCCAGTCCAGTGTGCCCCGGCAGCAGGGCCCTGCGGTTGTGTATTGGGTGGGGATGCACTTAGTCCAGAACAGAGGGCACACGGGGAGAAGCACCGCCTGGGAGTTAGGAAGCCAGGACTCTGTTCCCGCTGACCCATGCTCCACACGTGGCCCTGCACAAGCCACTCCCTGCCCTGGCCTGCTTCGTGGGAGTGGAGGGTGGGCGGTCTTTCCCACAGGGATGCGAGGTGCCTGGCCCGTGGGTGCAGGGCCGGGGGCTGCCCTCCACAGCTCTCTGAGGCTGTGACAGTGTCTCCAAGCTCAGTTAGTTGCTGCGTCTTCATAGAGCCATTTTTTTGTGACCTTGCCACCGAAGCCTGTCCTGATATTAGTGAATATTTGTGTCCTTCTCTGATATTGATGGGATGGTTTTCATATCCGTTTCTCCCTTGAGCTCCTTCTCAAACAAATCAGTGACGTTTATTCATTTCGTGTGCCGGACTCATCTTATGGCCGGTGGAGGAGTGTGGCGCTTTGTGCCTGTGCCCACACCCTGCACAGGTGGGAGAAGATGAAGATCGGAAGAAGGAGGGCCCCTGGAGGTGGAGTGACCTTCTCCCCGACATGTCAGAGGCTCTCTGTGTGGGGCCTCCTGGCGTTGCAGCTCCGGGCACTGAGGGCTGGCAAACGGTTCTCCACGCTGATGTGACCCTGCCTGGCTTCAGGCCATCAGACCGTGCCTTTGGCAGCAGGAGATAAAGGAGTTTCTATAAAAATCTCTGCAAACCCGATGACTCAGCAGAAGGCCTGCCTGGATTAGATGCCGGTGTCCTTGGCAATAAGAGCTACAGACTTTGCTGTAGGGCGGGACAAACGGGCCTGTTTTCTGAGCTCCGCCGACACCCCCCAGGCAAGGGCCAGAGCTCACAGGGCTGTGCCAGGCACCGGAGGACATCCTCATGCTGGGGGAGGAGCCAGGCCAGTGAGGCTGTTTTACACACTGGTCCTGTGTGGGGGTCAAGAGGGAAGGTTCCTGCTACAAAAGCAAGATCGCGGTCCTTCTTCTTGGCCCTGGGCCAGCAGAGAACAGCCCTGGGGGCCAAATCCACCGTTCATAAAGTTTTCTGGGCTCTCAGCCACTCCCATTCATTTACATGCTGTCTGTGACCCCGATAGAGCAGGAGGGTTGAGTATCGAGGTGAGATCTTATGGCTCCTATCCCTAAAATGTTTACTGTCTGGCCTCTTACAGACATTTGCCTGCCCTGGATCTAGAGCAACACACCCACTCACACTTGGGCCCTGAAGGAAGAGGGATTCATCATATGACATGGGGCAGGAGCCAAAGGCTTCGAGGAGCCAGAGACCTCCTCCTCCAGGGGGCGCTGGCCCCTCCATGCCCACCCAGGCGGTCAGGGGCCAGGGTTTATGCTTCTCACCCCTGCTCTGCTTTGCCCCATCACACAGTGGGTGTATTGCCAGCTCTGGAATCTGACTCAGTCCCAGGCTGCCCGCCCCCCGCCTCTGCCGAGTCCCCAGAGAGTGGCTCTTCCTTGCTGAGCCTCTATTTCCTCGTCCACGGACTGGGGTACACCCCATTCACCGGTGGAGAGGTTTGAGCAGGACACAGATGTGAAGCTGGCCTGGAGTTATTTATTTCTGTGAGAGAGAGAGACAGAGCACGAGCAGCGGAGGGGCAGAGAGAGAGGGAGACACAGAATCCAAAGCAGGTTCCAGGCTCCGAGCTGTCAGCACAGAGCCCGATGTGGGGCTTGAACTCCCAAACCATGAGATCGTGACCTGAGCCGAAGTCAGACGCTCAACCGACTGAGCCACCCAGGTGCCCCGTGCCAGTCCCCTCCTTAAAGGACCCCGCCGCCACCACTCCCCTGGCCTGGAGTCTCCCTGAGCCCTACTGTTCATCTCCACGTGAAGGGCTTCTTCCCCTTGAGAGGGTTTGACACTTCCTGTACCCACCCCCAGCCTAGATTGGAGGGGCCTGAGACGGGCTGGTTGGTTCATTGACTCCAGCGGCTGTTCCCTGGGCACCTGCCATGTGCCGGGCACTCCTCTAGGCACCGAAGGTGCAGCAGCGATCCAGACAGGGCCCTGCCCTCGCTGGGCAGCTGGGCAGTGAACAAATACGCATGACGAGATGTCTGTGGTACTCGTGCAATGGCCGGGCCACTGCTCCCCAGCTCCCGGGAAGCATGACTTTCCCATGGATGTCAGAACAAATTTCCACAAACTGGCGGGGTGGGGGTGGGGTGGGGCTTACAACAGAAATCTACTCTCGGTTCTCGAGGCCAGAAGTTTGCAGTCAAGGTGCTGGGAGGGCTGTGCTCCCTCTGGAGGCTCCCTCCTGCCTCTCCCAGCCCCTGGTGGCCTCACGCCTTCCTGGAAAAGTACCTGGTGCTCAGTTGCAGGGTGTGGCATCGAGCAGGTTCACCTTCCCTCTTCCTCCTCCTCCTCCTCCTCCTCCTCCCTCCATGACCTGCTCCTCTCTCCACCTACCTGGTCAGCAAACTTAGTTGCCAAGGTGTGACTGGAGTTTAAATGCACGCCCATCACACAGTTGGAGCACAGGTATATGGAAAACAACATGAATAATTCATCCGGCTTTGCCAGGGGGAGGGGCTTGCCGATGAGTCTAATTACGCTCGTTCCCCAGGGAGGCCAGTTTGCCGTAAACCTCGTGAGGCGCCGCGTACGTGTGGGATTCATGCAGCTGCCCATGAAATGGGGGAGAGGCCACCTGGGGGTCAGTCCTCCAAATGAGAGGGTGCTCCGGGATCACGCCCAACCCCTCGTTTCGCAAATGGGGGACGCTGAGGCTTGAGGAGTGTAAATGACGTTTGCGTGCGGCCCTGAGCATCCGAGAGAGAGCTGAGACCGGATGCTCAGCCCGGGGCCCCCGGCTTCTGACCCAGCACGGGGCCTGCCAGAGTCAAAGCCCCCACATCAGGTCACGTTTGGACCAAATGTCTCACAGTCCACGTGCACAAGGCCACATGGGCATGAGTCAAGGAGGAGCGTTTGCGCTGTGCGTTCCGTTCGGGGTATAGTTCAGGCCCGGCTTTGTGATGTGATGAAGGAGTTCCACGGTGACAGCCCCACTCGGCAATTAATCCTTTCACACACCCGCCTGCACCCGGGAGGAGCCAGGTAGCAGGTGCAGGGCGGGTCCTGTGGCGGGCTCAGCAGGAGGTCTTGGAGAGGCTGATCGCAGGGGATCAGGCTGGGTGGCCATGCCCCGAAGGATGCCGTGCTGTCCTTGACATGCAGGCATGACTCTGGCCCTGGGATGCAGAGGTGCGGGACCCCCTGCCCGGCCTCAAGGACCCCTTGCCCTGCGGGGGCCCCAGCACATTCGCTGCCACTATGGCTTGGTCTTCCTCCGCCCGGGTCGTGCGGGAATGTGTTTCACGTCCGTCTTTCCCTGGCACCCACTGTATCCAGAGCCCTTTGTTTGAAACAGCAAGAGATTTCCGGAGTGATGCTTGGGCTGTAAGTCCTGGGCTGTGGTCCTGGGCTGTCAGTGGGACCCAGGCATTGGAGGCTCTGTCTCCCGAGCCCACACACAGGACCCTTGGTCCCCGCGCATCACCCTCGGCCGGCTCTGTGTCACCTGGTTCAGGCCTGTTCGCTGCAGACCTGATTGTGCCCCCGTGTACTTCTAAAAGCCATCACGCCTCGTACCTGTTTCTAACGACTGTTGTCATGAGGCTGTCACGAGTGGTTAAGCACGATGGGGTCACGGGAAGCGTGCACTCTGGAATCCAGCAAAGAGGCCACACCCATTTGCTTGGCCTTGAGCCCCGCGTGAGTCTGGGAGCGGCACGCGGGGGCCGGGAGAGGAGGCTTCTGGGCCCTCCCACTGCGCTTTCTGGACACCAGTGCGCACAGCTTCCCAGCCTGGCCGTCTCTGTGAAAAGTCTCATAAACACCAGCCTCGGTCTCCATGAGCCAGACATCTGGTGAATGTGGGCGGACGGCTTCTGAGCTCATGCCATGACTCACAATGAACGACAGTCGTAAACTGGGCGACAGGGGTCGTTGCGTGCGTCAGAGATTTGGTCGTTGTGGAGGCAGAGCCATCCACGTCCGGGGTTCGGACGTCACGCCTCTGCTCCTCGTCCATTGAGGTGTGTTCTAGAACATCTCGAGGTGGGAGAGTGAATTGGGTTTGGACGCTGAGGGGGTCAGGAGGGTGGGTTGTGTGCAGGGACAGGTGATCTGAAAGTCTCTGAGGCTTGGAACAGCCGAGGGGGATTTCATGGCAGGTGACCTGAGGCGCGGGTCCCACAGCAGATGGGAAAGTGTCATGCACACCGCGTGCTGGCTCTCAGAGCTCCAGCCTGGGAATGACGCGTGGCACCTGTCACTTCTGCCCTCCATCCTTCGGGAAAGCGATAAGGGAGCCGGCTGCGCAGAGTGCCATCGGGCGGATGGACAGGTTCCCCCGTCCCCTCCCCCTCCCCCCCGCTCTGACGGGAAGCCGAAACCGGCAAGGTATTTCACCATATCCCGCTGAGGCCTATTCCCCCGGAAGTCGTCTCTCCGTGAAACGCGGAGTAAACACGTGTCCCCTGATGAGTGACCCCACCGGGACTCCAGGCCGGCCGGCGTTCCTTGGAGCCCTGGCCACTTTGGTGTCCCTCCTTTGATGTTTGTGGCCCGAGTTCTGCGGAGAGAATTTAGTCTTGGCTTTGTCTCTCTTACGGTTCAGTCTCATTTTCCGTGATTTAATCTCTGCTGCTTATCGTACGAGAAAACCGCAGTTTTTCGCAGCTCAGGCTCCTTTTCCCTCCTCTCGATATTTTTATGCGATTCTGTGTCTGGTTAATGATGGGCTTCCGGAAGCAATATTTGAGCACACGATATCGTGAGCACACACACCCTCCTCGGTGCCTCTGGTCACGCAGATTCAGCATTCTTTCGGACGTTTTATGAACTCTCGTGTTTACACAAGTCAGGAAATGTCTCTCTTATTGAGGCTTTGGCAGGAGGGGCAGGGAGAGCTGATGGCAGGAGGCGTCTCAGAGTTTCCATCCCATTCTTTCCAGACAATAAAAAATAATAATGGCAGCTGATATTCACTGAGCTCTGTGATGTATAAAACAGTGAGCAAGGGGATTTGCCGCTTCTGATTTTCACAGCAAGACTGTGTTAGCCCTGTCGATCCATTTTACAGAAGAGGAAACCGAGGCACGAAGAGCTAAGGAACTTCCCCCTTGATTGCACAGGCAACAGGTGGCAGAGCTGGGACTCAAACCCCAGACTCTGATTCCAGGGCCCACACACAGATGCAGGGGGAGGGGAGGGCATTTCAGCCAAAGGGAACGGCCTGGGCAGAGCCCCGCACAGGGCTGGGGAGTCAGAGACCAGGGTATCGCTGTCAGAGAGGAAAGTACCTTTAGGGGCCGAGCGACTAGTGGGATATGAAACTAAAGAGATAGAGGGTGGTGGAGGGGGGGTGGGAGTGCCAGGCCTTGAATGCTACACCAAGGGGTTCGGATTTGCTATTGTAGGCCACGAGGAGTGGATGGAAACTCAGCCTTACCCCTCGCTGCTGAGCCATCCTGGACAAGTTGCTCACCCTCTCTGGGCTCCAGAGTATCAGTCAGGGGTATTTCCTTTGCAAGCAACAGAGTTCTTGGTCCTAGACAGAAAATGGATGCATTGGCTCCCGTATCTAGTCATCCAAGGGTCATGGAGTCCCTCCGTCGGCCCCTCTGAGGCCATGTGCTTGTCCCTCATGGTGATCGTGAGTGGAGACGACACAGATCAGTGGTGGGAACCCAGCAAGGAGAGAGCCTTTTCCCCAAAGGAGAACCTTGATGCTGTGGACAGAAGGGGAGCGGCTGCGGGGGTGGGGGAGGGGAGCCAAAAGGTGCCGCACCCCCAGCTCCAGGCGCCGGGAGCACTGAGTAGCGGGAGCACTGCCATTGCGCAGCAAGAGCCCTGCACGTACTAGGCCCTCAAACGCACCCTGCCTTCTCCTGGGCACCCGGTGTAGGGGATGGAGGGCAGGCCGGGCGGGCTGGTGGGTGCTGGCTGGGGACAGGGCACAGGTCGGGTGGGAGGCAGCGGGTCCAGCCTGCAGGGACAGTGGACGGCACCCAGAAAGGCAGCCGGCGGGCGGTCGGACGTGCAGGTGTGCAGCTCAGAGGCTGTCTGGGGCCGGGGCTTCGTCCAGGTGTCTCGGGAAGGGGGAGGCCGCTCAGATGCGGGGCACGTGGGAAGGCAGGGCGGCGGCGGTCCCCTCCCTTCTCTGGCCTCTCCTTGATGGGGCCAGACATCGTGGACATCAAGCCCGCCAACATGGAGGACCTCACGGAGGTGATCACGGCGTCTGAGTTCCACCCCCACCACTGCAACCTCTTCGTCTACAGCAGCAGCAAGGGCTCCCTGCGTCTCTGTGACATGCGTGCGGCCGCCCTGTGTGACAAGCACTCCAAACGTAAGTGCCCGTTCCCCCCCGGGAACCCGGTGGGCAGTGGGGGCGGTGGGGCAGCGCCCGTCCTGGTGCTGTACCCGGGGCGGGTGGGAACGGTGCGGGCTGGGGGCCCGTGCGCTCCGTGCTGCTGTCGTGCCGCTGGCAGGGGGAGCCTGGTCTTGCCCCCCGCCCCCCACCGCCCTCCAAGTCCCTGCACAGGCTGGGGCTGCCCAGCTTCCAGGGGCCGGGCAGCTGAAACCAGGGTCGGGGAGCGAGCTGGGAGCCAGAAGCTAAGGTGGGACCCTACTCAGCTGGCACCTCCTCTGGGAAGCCTTCGCTGACCCCCCCACATTGGTTCAGGCCCCTTCTCTGTGTCCCCAGAGCTCCCAAAGCTTCCCTGCCACAGCCTGCAGAACTTTCTGTGGGCTGGGCCGTCTACCCCAGCAGCCTGTGTGCTCCACAAGGTCACTTCCTCGTGCTGGAACCCTGACAGGGCCAGCCGGGGGGGATGCCAGGGGGGATGCCAGGGGGATGCCAGGGGGGGTGCCATGGGGGTCCGGGGCTGAACAAGGTCCGAGGAGCACGATGTGACAACCACCAGGACCACACAGCGGCTCACACTCCTTGGATACTCTGAGCCAGGCACCCAGACAGCTGTCTACCCACATCATCTCATCTTTACAGGAGCTCTGAAGGAGTCCAGCACAGAGGAGGGAGCTGAGGCTCCAGGGATGGACCCAAGGTCACCCGAAGTGAAAAGCGGCAGGGCAGGACCTGAACCCAGGACTCTGAGATGCCCTGGCTGGTGCTCTCACCTCCAGCCTGGCCCGCTTGGTGCTGGGTTCCCCAGAGGCCCCTAAAGGCAGAGAGGATCAGGGGGTCAGGCCATGGTATCCTCCCTGGGTGACCTTGCAGTGGTAGCAGAGGGGCAGGGACGGGCAAGACCCCAGTCAGGAGGGTGGGGACTTTGGTTCATCTCTGTATTTACCTCAACAGTGTCTGGGAATAAATACTTGTTGAGTGGATGAATGAATGAATGAATGAATAAGTGAATGGATGAATAAATGAATGAATGAGTGAATGAGTGAGTGAGTGAGTGAAAGAGTGAGTGACCAGTAAGCCCCTGGAGGTGGTTTCATTAGAGCTCTGTTAGGAGGGACTGGGTCACCTCTTCCCCTCGGGAGCCTGGTTTCCCAGAGGAGCCGGAGAGGGTGGCCCCTCGCCACGCCTTGGCCAGGCTGGGTCCCTACGTCTTGCCACACTGCTGTTCTCCAAGCACGTCCACGCCCCGCAGACACTCGGCCCCAGGAACACCTTCTCCCCGGCGCTGAGCCTTCCTCCTCCTGGGGGCTGAGTGGCCAGCGCAGGTCGGGGGGGACAGCAGATGTCTGTCTCTGAGCAGACCTGGGGACACCGCCTGCTATGCTGCACACACGTCCCGCTGTGACGGCACGGCAGGAACCAGCAAACAGGCGAAGAACTCACCACCGGATGGTGTAATGGCAAGAGGTAGTAAGAGACATCAGCAACAGCCCCCAAAGAGCAGGGCACAGGGAGGTCATCTCACCGGAAGTTACAACGGAACAGACGCCTCGAGGTGCCGGGGAGTGAGCCATGCAAGCTCTGGGCGGAGAATGTTCTAGAAGGGGGACACTTCAGGGGCAGAGGCTCCGAGATGGAAGGGCACCAGCGTTGTCGGAGGGCGGTGACTAAGGGGAAGGGTGTCAGGAGCTGAGGTCCGGGAGACACGCAAGGCGGGTGACTCGGGACGCCTGTGGGTCGGGGGAAGGATCCGGTTTCGTCTTAAGGGAGGTGAGAAAGCAGCAGAGGGGTGAGGGCCGGGCATGAAGTCACGAGACAGGTGTTTGAAAAGAGGAAACCTCAGAGGGGTCAACGTGGAAGCGGGGGCAGGAGGAGGCCCTGCCCGGGGCTCACTGAGAAGAAGCAGCGGGCCCCGGGGGGGATGACGAAGGTGTGGAGACGGGTCCCGTCCTGGGTGTTCTCGGAAGGCTGAGCTGGCGGGCTTTGCCAAGTGCGGTGTGGACCGCGGCAGCTCCGTCCGAGGGTTGGTTTGTGCAGCGGGTGAAGGTGGGGCCCTTTCCTGGACGGACAGTGAGGACACTGGGGTCGGGGGCAGGGCGGCCGGGAGCAGAGACAGGACCGACAGGTGGGTTTTGGACCCAGTAAGTGTGAGATCGTATTGGGCCCCGGGGAGGGCTGTCGGGAAGGCAGCCGGAGGTCTGCAGTCAGGGGCGGCGGCTCGGCCACAGATAAAGGTGTGGAGTCATCAGTGTATGGACGGATGGGAAGCCCAGGGGCCAGCTAAGACGCCCAGGGCGTGAGTGTGGACGGTGCCCAGCCCCTGAAGAGCAGCCCAGGGCCAAAACAGACGACCACAGGCTCCGTGGCTTAAAACAACGCAGATTTGTTCTCCGAGGGTTCTGCAGTTCAAAAGTCTGACATGGGTCTTACCAGACAAGAAAATCAAGGTGTCGACAGGCCGGTTCCTTCTGGAGGCTCCACGGGGGAAATGCATACCTTCCCTTCTCCAGCTTCTGGGGGCACCTGCATCGCTTGGCTTGTGGCCCCTCCCTCCGTCTGCACAGCCAGCAGCGGCTACGGGCCCTTAATCATGCTGCATCACATGACTGCCTCCCCTGTCCCCCTTGCACACTGAAGGAGCCTCGTCATTACATCGGTCCCCACCTGGATAATTTAGGGAGCCCTCCCTGCCTGAAGGTCAGCTGGCCGGCGGCCTTGATTTCCCCTTTGCCATGTAACATTCCATATTCCCAGGTGCCCCCTAACGGTTATTGTTCTGCGCCCTGGAGGGCATGGCCCCGACCACCTCATGCCCACCGCGTGTGGCTCAGGCCGCAGGTGCTCTGGAGATTTGCCCGGGTGCAACTCTGGGTCAGACTGGCACGGAACGAGGGTGGAGAAGAGAGGAGAGTCTGGGGTCCACCTCTGGGCCCAGCCTGAGCCCACATGGGCCCCATGGGAAGGAAGAGGGATGAGGCCTTGTGGTCCGGCCTTTTTCGTAGGGGCCAAATTCGGAAACATTGTAAACATCCAACAGAGCAAATGACGAGGAATGACGATGCCTTCTGTGGTTCGGTCGTTTAGAATGTGGCGTTAGATTTGTAATGACACGAGCAAATGATTATGTTAAAATATTTGGTGGGGGCAAGAAAGGAAGATAATGACTATTTTACAAAAAAAAAAAAAAAAAAAAAAGACACAGAAAAAACAAGGGAATGAAATATGCCAAGAAATTGTCCCTGAGTGCTGGGCTCTGAGAAAGTGAGACCATGTTCTTCCCTACATCCGTCTGTGTATCTGTTTTAACTTGGATTTCAACTCTGAGCCAGGAAATGTGTGTGCGTGCAGGCGAGCTGGTGTCTAGGGAGCATGGAGACAGCTTTGGCACCCCACGCTGTTTGAATGACGGCGGGCGGGAGGTGGAAGTCGCAGTCCCCCTTGGCTTTTGTCATCTGGCTTCCCCCGGGGTCTGAGCGGGCGGCCACCCCCCTAGGCAGCCGTCACTTGTACGGTTCCCGAGCGCAGGCACACGTGTGCGGATTCCGGGCACGTCGCTGTCACACGCCTGGGGGTGTATGCCCTGCATGTGAATCAGCCCACAGACTCAGGAGTGCAGGGGCTAGAACTTTATTTTCCATGGCCCATCTCCATTTGTGTTTCTTGCCTCTTCTCCGAGGGCCCCCGTGAACATCGTAACTTTAGGGCTGCCTCTCCCTAGATCACACCGAGGTTCCCGAAAGCTGTTTTCTGCAGGGCCGAGGTACGAAGGGAGGGACATGGTGGCTTCTGACTGCCATGATCTCCTGCTGTGCCTGGGTGGCCTGTGGCCTGGGGGCCATGTCTCTTGCTGAGACAGTTTTGCATGAAGGCAAAAATTATGCATTTTTTTGCCTAAATGTTCATACGTGATGTTGGTCTTTAATTGTCTTTTCTTACACTCTCTTTGCGCAGTTTTACTAAGATTATTCGACTCTTGGAAAGTGAGCTGGGCCACTCTCTTTCTTTGCCTGGAACGGTTCGTTTAATATCTGCTCCTTGAAGTCTTAGTAAAACTCGTGTGTGCATTTGATTATTGGTTTATACAGGTTTGCTATTGGAATAGATTCTGGTTTGTTTGTTTCTTTACGTTTTTATTTATTTATTTTGAGAGTGAGAGAGAGAGAGAGAACGGGGGAGGGACAAAGAGAGAGGGAAAGAGAGAGTCCCAAGCAGGCTCGACTGTCAGCACAGAGCCTGACACGGGTCTCGAACTCACAACCCCCAAGATCGTGACCTGAGCCGAAATCAAGACTCGGACGCTCCACCGACTGAGCCACCCAGGCGCCCTATAAATGGTTGTTTTCAAAGTGACCCAGAGATTAGATCCCTTCCTTTAGATCTCGCTTCTGTCCGTTCATCCAGGTGTGGCCCAAAACTCGGGAATGGCTGACAGTGGTCCCTAGAGATGAGGGGTCACGACGTCATCTTCCCAGCAGGTGACGCAGCGATTTTCCCTCCCCTGGCTGAGAGCAGCCCAGACCACAAGCGGATGGCTATTTCTGCCATTGGACAGATGAGGAAACCAAGGCACAGGGAGGGGCAGTGCCCTCCATCGGGGGCAGCGCTGGGGCCCTCAGGCCACTCCGCTGCCCAGCCCACAGCCTCACGTCTTTCTCCGAAGCAGTGGAAGTCTTTTGTCTGCTAGTCGGTATGACCGGGTAACCATGGAAACAGCTTCCGCGATGCCTCAAAATAGACAGTTACTTCTGCTTTTGACAGCACAGGGTCTGCGCTCCGCTGGGGCACGGGAGTCCCTGGAACAGGCGATCGTGTCAGGCGCTGCCCCTCGCGGGACCCCTGCGATGCGCTGGGGAAGCAACAGCCCAGCTAACGTTTGCCGATGCTTCCTGCACACCGGATGCCGTTCTAGGTTTACGTCTCATTAAATCCTCTGAGCCCCCCTACGACGGAGGCCCTCATCTGTTCATTTACAGATGAGGACGCCGGGCCTGTGGGTTTCCCGTGCTGCCGTAAGAAATCGGCACAAGTTGGGGCGCCTGGGGGGCTCAGTCGTTTGAGCGACCGACTTCGGCTCAGGTCACGATCTCGCGTTCCGTGAGTTCGAGCCCCGCGTCGGGCTCCGTGCTGACTGCTCGGAGCCTGGAGCCTGCCTCAGATTCTATGTCTCCCCCTCTCTCTCTACCCCTACTCTGCTCACGCTCTGTGTCTCTCTCTCAATAATAAATAAACGTTAAAAAAATTAAAAAAAAAAAAGAGATCAGCACAAGTTTAGCGGCACAAAACAACGCAAACGTATATGTTTGCAATTCTGGAGGTCAGAGGTCTAGAATTCGGGTGGGGCTGCATTTCTTCCAGAGAGTTCAGGGGAGAATCTGTCTCCTTGACCTCTCTGGCTGCTAGAAGCCACCGTACCCCTTGGCTCTTGCCCCTTCCTGCACCTCCACAGTGCGGCCCTCCACCCTCTGCTCCATCATCCCATCTCCTCCTTCTGCCTTGACCTTCTTCTCTCGCTCAAGGACTCTGTGGTTACAGCGGGCCCGCCCGGAGAATCCAGGACAACCCCGGTAGCTCAGGACCCTTCACGTAGTCAAATCTGTAGAGTCTTTTGCCACGTGAGGGAACTTGTGCAGCTTTAGGGGCCATTATTGTTGACCACATGGGTGGCACAGAGAGGTTAAGGTGTTTTCCCAAGGTCACACAGCTAGGTAGAGCTAGGATAGAGGCTCCGATAGTCCCATGCCTATGGACTTGTGTTCTTTCTCAGTCTTCACAGAGATTCAGAACTTGAGAACTAAGGACGCTTATGGGAAAGGAGGGTGAGCCGGATTCATTGAAAGGGGCTGGACTCACTCCTGATAATGGATCTGGGGTAGAAGGACCGGATCCAGCCACCGTCTGCTGGGGAGGCTGCAGGTATCTGGGGGCAAAGCCAGGGCAAATGTCTCCAACAGAGGGAGCGTCCAGTGCAAAGGCAGGAGCAAAACGCAGGGCGCAGGTGGGCGTGAGGGTCAGAGAGCTGCAGGGTTAGAGAAGGGACCACAGCAAGAGGACTTTATAGACCATGGCAAGAGCTTGGGGCTCACCCTGAAGGGCCAGCAGCCACAGGGCATTTGAGCAGGGAGTGACCCGGCCTAGCTGTGTGCTGACAGGATCCCTCTGGCTGCTGCGTGGACAATAAACTGGGGTGAGGTTGGGCGCAGGGGCGGGCTGGTGCTCTGAGCTGCGTGGCATGGTGGAGGGGTGGAGCCTGCCGGTGGAGGGGTGGAGCCTGCCGGTGGAGGGGTGGAGCCTCCCCGCGGAATGGGAAGGGGGGGCGCGGGAGGACAGCAGGCTCTGCGTGGAGAGCGGGCTCCTGCCCTTGCGGGGCTGATGGGAGGTGTGGGGAAGCCACCTGCCAAGGAAATGACAGCATCGAAGCCGGGGAAGTTTCTGAAGGACTGAGCCTGGGAAGAGAAGCCGCAGAAGGGCGCTGAGGGCCCCCAGCGGGCGAGAGAAGAGGCAGGCTGACAGGTGCAAAGACAGAGAGGTGGGGGCAGACCACGCAGGGCCAGGGCCACATGGGGGTTGGCTTTTATTTTGTCCACTGGGGTCCATCAAATGGCGCTGGGCAGGGGGTGGTTATTAACCGGAAATGACAATTGTCAGCTCTTCATCAGTGAGCATCCATTGTGCCCACTGTCTTGCACTGACTCCCTGTTCCTCCCCACTAGGCACACCCTCTAGCTTCTGGTGGTGGTGGTGGCCGGGGCAGTAGGGGGTCAGGGGCGGGGGGATTGTATCAGGTTGGGGAAGGAAGGCATCAGGAAAGGCACAGAGAAGAGGCAGCATGGAAGGTTCTGTCCACTCTGTGAGTGGGTCTGGGCTCTGAGTGAAGCTCCAGGCTGGCCAGGGTCACTCAGATGACCAATGACAGAGAGGAAGGACCCCTGGCCCAAGAGCTCACAGCCCCACGAAGTGACCGCACGTCCCTGCTGATGCCATACAGGAGGGTAGTCCAGGCTGCGCAGGCAGCAAGGGTGAGCAGTTTATTTCTTTGGAAAGCATCTGTCTGGACAAGCTGTGCATAGAACAGGGAATTTGAGTTGGGGTTCTGAAGGATGTATAAGAGTTGATAGGAAAGACGAGGACGAAAAACGGGGAAGGAAATTTCAAGGAGAGAAAACAGTGAGGAAAATTACCATAAAAATCGCCACCCAGTTTTACTGAGCAACTCCTCCAGTCCCTCACTGAGTTAGGTGACCTCCGGAGGTCACATCATTGTTCTCCAGGTGAGGGAACGTGGGCTTGGACAGGTCAAGGGGCTTCCCTGAGGGCGCACGGAACTTTGCTGTGCTCTGTTGCCTGGGATGGCAGGGAAGGGCATCGAAAGAGGTCATTTAGGGTGACCCTGAGAAGGGGTTGCTTAGTGTGCTACCCTAGGGACCTTGCTTGCCTCACCCTTTTCGAGGCCCTGGGGCCCTGGTGGAAAGGCGGCTGGAGGGTGGCTGGAGCAGGTGGCCCATGAAGGCCGGGTGAGGAAGGAGCTTGTCTGATACCTGTAGGAGCCTGAATCTTGATCCTGCGGGCACTGGGAGCCACAGAGGGCTTTAGGCAAGAGTGTAACACCATCAGTGGGGCGCCTGGGTGGCTCAGTCGGTTGGGCGTCCGACTTCGGCTCAGGTCATGATCTCACAGCTCATGAGTTCGAGCCCTGCGTCAGGCTCGCTGCTGTCGGCCCGCTTCAGATCCTCTGATCCCGTCCTCTCTCTCTCTCTCTCTGCCTCCCCAACCTGTGCTCTCTCTCTCAAAAATAAATAAACATTAAACAAAGGAGAGGAACACCGTCCGCTGGGTATCAGGCTGGAGAGGAAAGCCAGCACTGACCTCTGGTTTCACCTTCCCATTCCTTGGGTGCACAGGTGCTTAGAGCTGGGATCCTCAGGGGGCCCCTTCATCTCACTTTGGGGCGTGGGGGGTGCTTCTCGCCCCTCCCCACCGTGTGACCGTGGCGATGCTGTAGGGCACCCAGACAGGAGGATGTGGTTGTCAGGGAACCAGCCAGGACCACGAGAGCCTTAATTATGCAAAATCATTCAAAAGAAACAGGAGATTTCTGGGGATTCAGAGCCCTCCAACCTGAACATAATTAGGGTGGGCGGGGGGGAGGTGGGATTCATCCCGTCTCAGTGACAGGGGCTCTGGAATGCGTTTCTTTAAACTCGTGGCAGCAATAATTACTGTGAAATGTCCTTCGTGACTCCATCAATTAGAAGGGAGACCCCCCCCCCTCCCCGCCTTATCTGTTACCCATGCCCTGGGGGATGTGCAGCTTGCCCGTGGTTGGGGGGAGGGGTGGGCGGGGACACTCGGTGACCTTTTGACAAAAGAATAGCGGTATCAGAAGTGTTTGGAAAATAAAAAGAACTCCTAGGTAAGACCTGTCAGTGTCCCTTCCCCTTGATCACGTGTAACGCTGGTCCTTTTGTGCTTAGAAAGCCCTCAGAAATGCCCGGTGTGGCCAGAACTGAGGTTACACGGGACCGTTTGGTGTTTCTGTTCTCAACTATTGATTAGGGCGCCCGCCCAGCCTTTGACCTTTGTGGCGTCTTGCTCCTTGAAGCTGGCAGGAGACACAGCCCATGGCTCTGTGTAGACACTCCTCTGACTTGGGGCCCCACCCACCCACCTACCCCACAGGACGTGCCAGACGCCCTGCGCAGGGCAGGGGGGTGAAGCGAGCTGGGCCAGCCCTGGGGGATTGGCCGGAGAAACCTCCAAAGTGGGCATGGGGTGCAAGGGGCCCCCTCAAAGTTGGGGTGCAAGAGACCAACCCCGTTTTATGCCTGTATAACTCCCCTTCTGTTCTGACCCTTCGGGGCACAAATGCTAATTCAGTCAAGAGGGGGTTCCTGCCTCGAACCTGGGGAGGAATGGGGGCGAGGGGACACCTAGGTCCCTGCTGATTGTTTGGGGTCGCTCTTCTCTGAAACCCTCTGCCCTGCTCCTCTCAAATACAGGTTTATACCCCTGTTCATTTAAGGAAGACACACAGTCTCGGCACTCCAAGTAGGAAATTAAGTGCTGAAATTTCACAAATGCTTATCCCTGCCAGAAATGAAGGTGTCAGAGGCACAAAACATTGATTATGTGAGATGCGAATCAGAATTCAGAGGTTTTATGGGCGCCTGGGTGGCTTAGTCGGTTAAGCATCTGACTCTTGGTTTCAGGCTCAGGTTACGATCTCAGGGTTTGGGTGTTCAAGCCCCACATCAGGCTCTGTGTTGACAGTGTGGAGCCTGCTTGGGATTCGCTCTCTCCCTCTCTCTCTGCCCCTCCCATGCTCTCTCTCTCGCTCTCTCTCTCAAAATAAATAAGATAAAATAAAATAAGAATTCAGAGGTTTTAGAGGTTAAAGGTGACGTGCCAGGAGGTCTCCTTGCCCCTGTAGGGAGGTGAATCCTGGAGAAACCCACACCTCACCTTGCCGTCCTTTTCTCCTGCCCTCATTGCCTATGGGATGACTCCTTCCCTTGGCTCACGGCGCCTCACTCACTCCTTTCTCCGTCCATGTGACCTTCCACTTGTCCCTGTCTCAGGCCCTTTGCACATGCTGTTCCTTCTGCCTGGAGTCCTCCTCTCTCAGCACCTACACTGTTCTCTGCCTCACTCCATTCAGATCTCTGCTCAGATGCTCTTTCCCCCTGGGTGCTGTCCATCCAGATCACCAGCTCCTATCTATCTGTCTCCTTGCTTTAGTTTTCTTCCCTACCCTCATCACTGCCTGACGGTGTAGCATGTAGTTTTACTGCCTGTCTCTGCGAGAATGTTGGTTCCAGGAGACTCACTGCTCTCTGCGGCATCTCAGGGTCTCAGACAGTGCCTGGCATATGGTGGGCGCTCGGTGTGGACTGGGTGTCTGAGAGAATGAATGAATGCATCGGACGCAAGAGCATCTGGCTGGCATGAAATGTTTCCAGCCACCGTGCAGAAAGGAGCTCAGCAAGAGCTGCATTTCTGGGAAAGACAGGAACAGGAGTAAGATCGGGGGTCCCGGATGGGGGGACAAGGGGCCAGAACAGACCTGGGAAGTGGCACATGGGATTTGGGGACTGGGAGGGGCTGGCAGGGAGGGCACTCTTGTGAGCCTCCAGAGACATGTGCTCAGCTCTCTGCTTCCGTGTTTCAGGTGTGGAGACTCAGGGGCCAGCAGACAGAGTGGCCACTCAGCCGGTGTCCGTGGGGACAGCTAGAAAGGTTGTCAAATGTCTAAATCCTTCCAGACTGGCTGGTAAAGAGGTGCTGGCCTCCCACTCTGTCCTTCCCCGTGATCCCGGGCCCTTCCGTGGCCCAGCTCCTAAGGAGCTAATAATGCTTGGTTGGCTTGGTTAGCTAAGGTGACGCTTGGGTAATGCCTGGTCCCCACCCTGCTCCAGCACCAGGGCCACTGTGGGATCTGATTGGCCAGCGAGGGTGTTGCTGGGCAGACTGGTGGGGCAGCCAGCAGTAGACTGAGCCCCGAAGAACCTGTCCTGCTGGGTGGGAACCTCCATGTGCCCCGAAGGCCCCGTCCTCAGGGGCAGCAGGGAGGGGACGTTGCCTGGGGGGCCGCTCACTGTGCACTCTGTCCCAGAGTGGGATCATCCAGTAGGGGCGGCAAGCTGTCGCCTTCAGGAGCCCGGGAAGCAACTTCCTGCGTGAAGCACCTTGTCTGAGATGCCGGGAGGTGGGTGGCGGGCAGCTGATGGGACTCAGGCTCCATCTGTGGCAGCGAGATTGGATGTAGCCGCGATCCCCGTAGCAGCCAGACAAAACGTGCCTGCCCGCGGGGCTCAGCCGTGAGTGCCCCGTGCACCATGAGTAGAGGCCCCGGGCTGCAAGCAGGGCCCAGCCTCCTCCGCGACGCTGCCCAGCACGTGTGAGAACATCAGGACGCCAGTAGGTGGCAGCAGAGTGCGGCCCAGCCGGTGTCCCTCTGGGTTCAAATCCCCACTCGGCCACTTTCTTCTAGCTCAGTGCCTCGGGCATGGTTTTTAGCCATCCATGCCTCAGTTGTCCCGGCCATGAAATGGGACTGATAGTGGTACTGACCAGATGTTTTATCAGGGGATTGGACGAGGTGATGCACGGAACGGGCTGTGCACAGAATCCGGCTCAGAGAGTAAATGCTCAATAAACGTGGTTCCGAAAGCTGCCCCTTCCCTCCTCAGAAGGGTCGGTTCGGGGCCACGGCCTGACAGGTATTTAGCCTCAGGCTTCATGAGTGAATGAATGACCATACAGCGAGAGCCCAGGACAGAAACAGAGTCGTCTGTTATTCTGATCTGCGGGGCGGGCGGCCCGGTGACGGCAATCGATTCTCTGTCTCCACAGTGTTCGAAGAGCCCGAGGACCCCAGCAACCGCTCCTTCTTCTCCGAAATCATCTCCTCCGTGTCGGACGTGAAGTTCAGCCACAGTGGCCGATACATGCTCACCCGGGATTACCTCACGGTCAAAGTCTGGGACCTTAACATGGAGGCAAGGCCCATCGAGACCTATCAGGTGGGTACCACGGCCTAGAAACTCCGGAGCCCCTCTGAGGGGTGGGAGACACCCCCCCCCCCCGGCCTCCGCCTCCTGTGCCCAGAACTCCCAGGAGGGGCGTCCCCACCGCAGAGGTGGCTTCCATACGCCCCATATGAAGGCTCAGGAAATCGGGCAGCCTGTCCCCAATCACACACCTCGGCCCAGGCCTGCCTTCCAGGCGGGGGTGGGGGCGGTGCCGTCCCCTTGCTGGCTCCTGCCGTCGGGGCCCAGAGGGACAAGGGTGAGCGACAGGGAGGCCCGGTTTGAGGGTGCAGATGATGAAGGATGAGGTCGCCCGTCCTGGAGCCCGCATCTGCAGTTAAGGCGGGAGAAGCCCTGTCCTCTCCCGGGGAGGGGTGCGGCGGTGACTGGGAGCGTGCTACCTTTCTCAGTCCTCGGCACGGGCCTCGCAAGTCAGGCCCTTAGGCCGGAGCGTGGGGCACCTTCCGGAAAGTTACGACTTTTTCTTTTTCTGTTACGATCCACCCAGATAGAGTCGGGGGGTGGAAAACAAAGTTCGCACGATGTTAAGACCCCACGGGAATGGGGCCAGAGTTCTCTCTATCCGGTTGTATTTGGAGAAAGTTGAGTTAAGTGGCAGACCTGCAGGAGTAGAGAGAGAGAGCTAGCCAGCCGCAGACCTGGGATTGCGGTCTTTCCCCGGAGCCCCTGCTCTTCCTTGCTCTGCCACCAGAGGGCAGGAGGCGCTCACTTTGCAGGAGAGGGCGGGCGAGAACAGCGTGCGTGGGTGCGTGCGTGCGTGTTGTGTGTTCGGACGAGTGCTTCAGTGAGGCCGCTCTGACTGCGCAGGGAGCACACACAGTGCAGACCTGGGGGGGCTGCCCATGAGCCCCTGGGAATCTGTCCGTGGCCGGCATGAAGCCAGGCACCGTGTATCCCCAGGCATCTAAGGGGTCACACCTATTTGGCAGGTGCTCTGTGCCTGGCTAGACCCTGGGCCCCAGGGAGAAGTGGCAGCCGCAGCCTTGCCCTCCAGGGTCCCGCGCGACAGCGACCCTGGGTGCGGTGTGGCTGTGGACCAGGGGGCTCCCTGGGAGCGGAGGCTCCCGGAGGCAGGCACCTGTCTGAGAGAAATAGCCGTGCCCTCCCGCGTCTCTCCCCTGGCTCCGCTCTCTCCTCCATAGCCCCTGGTGCCTCTCACGTGTGTGTTCGTCAGCCTGCCTCCCAGACTCCTCCGGCGCTGCCTTTGCGCCTGTCACTGGGGGCCTCCCCGGGGACTCACAAGCAGTCAGGGGTCCTCTGCTCAGCCTCATCCGTGCCTGCTTCCCGGCAGAGGCAGTCTGGGGCTGTAATGTGCGCTGGGCATCACTCCTCCTCCAGCCTCGGCACAGATGAGGCCTTGCGGGTTCCCGTGGAGGCAGGTGCTGTTCCCCACCCGTCACGCTCGCCACGGGAGGAGGGCGAGAGTCCCTGACCCAGTGGCTCCATCCCAGGCTTGGGCCAGTGATCCCTGCCTTAGGCTTCCCTCCCTCCAGGTCTTGGAGACACACAAGACCAGTGCCCTCACCCCCCACCTCCTCTCTTGGCTCCCACGGCAGCCTCAAGGGGCATCCATTCCAACCGGAAGGATGGCCAGAGACCAAGGAAATACACAAATGAAATAAAATGAAATAATCACAGGCTGCAAATAAAACAAACCAGGAGCTGAGGCAGAGAAAGGAAGGGTGCTGGAGTCTGATGGAAGTGAGGGCATCAGTCGGGGGCGGGGGGGGGGGCAGGGAAGGTGTTCCCAGGGGCGGAAACAGCAAGTGCAAAGGCCCTGAGGCGGGCATGTGGTTCGTGTGGTCAGGAAATGGTGGGGAGCCAGCTGGAGCAGAATGAGCAGGGGGAGAGAAGAAGAGTCTGAGGTCAGAGAGGTGATTGGGGGCAGAGTCTAGGGGGCTTGTGAGCACTGGAAGGTCTTGAGCAGCAGAGTGACATGGTCCAGCTTGGTTTCTTAGGGGTCTCTCGGGTTGCCCGTGGAGACAGACTGGGTTGGGGGGGCACAGAAGCGGGGAGCAGTCAGGAGGCATTTGCGGTGAGCTGGGAGACGGTGGTTCGGGGCAGGGAGCAGCACAGGACGTGGTGAGTGGCAGCTGGGTTCCAGGTCGCTTTGGATTCTGCTTCTGGACTGGCTGAATGTGGGGTGTGACCGACGAGCGGTGTGGAGAGGGATGCTGTTGTTTGTGGCCTTTGTACTGGGAAGGATGGGGGACCGGGGCGGGGGGCTCGCAGGGGGCAGCCTCGAGGGGCCTCTTGCCCGCCCCTGTGGCAGCTGGATGGTCCGCTGTGCGCCCCAGGGAGACGGGTCCCGCTGGAGGGGAGCGTCCACACGTCATCGGAGTGTGGAGGGCATCACACAAGAGTGCAGGCGGGGGTGGGAACAGAAGGGCCGTGGAGCCCGCTCCATGGGCCGGTGGGCAGGCAGGGAGGGAGCCCTCTCCGAGGAGGGGCATCTCAGCCGAGGCCCGAGAAAGTCACCTTGTATGACCGGGCTGAGCCTTGGGAGCAGGGGGTCCACACAAACAGAAAGTCCGGGCAGGACCCTCAGATGTACTGGACGCTCCGAGGGAAGAGCCTCACTCAGCCTGGGGACCCTGGAGGCTGCTGGGTGGCAGGGGGTGGGGGCGCCCATCTTTTTAAAGATGAATAAGAGGTTCTCAGACAGAACCTGTTTTCTTCCCCCTCCCTCCTCCCCCCTCCTCTCCCTACACTTGTCTCCTGGCCTGTGGCATTGCCCAACAGGAGTTGAACGCGTATTTCTGTCTGTTCCTCCGGAGTTAATCAGGGTCCCAAATACCTATCGGTGTTTGCCCTTCGTTTGTCTGCTTGGAGGGGTCCGTGACCCCCTTCCTAGATGGGAAACCTGGGGGTCACAGAGGCTAAGTGACTCCCGGGTCACACGGTAAGGGGCAGAGCCAGGAGTTCAGGCTTTGGGTACGCTGTCCCCTCCCCTCCCCCCACGCAGAGGGCAGGGCCACGTGCCTGGCAGAGAGCGGGCACCGACCAGGCCCTCTGGGTATAGAGGCTGCTGTCGGGTGGCCCCGGGCCACAGGGGCATCGCCGTCTCTCCTGTGGTGTCAGCTAACTCTGGAAGAGCGTCCTGGTCTTCTGCTTACCAGCTGTGTGACTCTGGGCCAGTCGCTTACCCTCTCTGAGTGTCAGGGCCTCATCCACAAAACAGGACAAGTGACACGCACCGAGATCACGTTTGAGAGGCCTGTGTGAGCTCCCCTTCCCCTTTCTCCCGTGATCCGTGCTCAGGGTGACTGTTCCGATCCTCAGAGAGCATGACCCTGCACCACACAGCCTCCTACAGTTGGTCCCGCCACAGCCCATGAGGTATGGTGCTCTTGTCACTTCAAGGCAGAAGAAACCAAGGCTCAGAGGGGTGAAGTCACTTGCCCGGGATCACACAGCGTGGGGGAGGAGGGGTGGAGCCAGGATCTGGTCCCTACGGTATCGTTCCCTTTGTCACTGCGACTGTCCCCTCTGGCCACACCTCTAGGGTCGGCCCTGTCCCCCTGTCTGGCTGTGGGTCCTTCTCAATGAGCAGGGCTGAGTCGGGGGCTGGAGGGGCCATCCGGACCCAGAGGGCACAGCCCCTCCCTGCTCAGGGACACTCTTCTCGCAGCAGGGACCAGGACTGCTGGGGCGCCCCCTGCCCCGACTCACCGGCCCCTTCTCTCACCAGGTCCACGACTATCTGCGGAGCAAGCTCTGTTCCCTGTACGAGAACGACTGCATTTTCGACAAGTTTGAATGTGCCTGGAACGGCAGCGACAGGTAACCCCCAACCCGGGGGCAGTGGCCCCCTCGCCGGGGAGCGCCTCGGCTGCCGGCCTGGCATCCTGGGGAACTCGCTGGTAATGAGCCTGATGGATGAACGTGTGGGAAGCGGCCCATCCATTCTTCCAGCGCCCACGAGCTCTCAGCCCTCACAGGCCAGGGCAGGAAACGACAGCCAGGTCACAACCTGTGACCACACCTGCCGTCCACTTGGACCCCCCTCCCCCCCCCCCAACCCGGTCTCCTAAGTGATAGTGGAAACAGTAGCGGCCGGGGCCCTAGCCACACACATCCCCAGGTTGTCGATGAGGGGTGTTCCCTGGACCGCCACAGGGGGGGCAGGGAGAGCTTCGGCCGCTGGTCCACACCCTCCCCCCTCCCCCCGCCCCCATTATGGTTGCACCTGCCTCCCTGGTGGCTCCCCTACATCAGGCCCCCCCGGGGCGGCAGGCACATCACAGCTCCGCCCTTCGGGCTGGCAGGGTCCCCCAGGCCCGGCCACATCTTACAACCCACCCACCCGGGAGATGGCCCGATGTGAGTTCCTGTTTCCCTGTTGCTGGCTCAGCCCAGCCAGGGCCGGCGTGGACGGGAAGGCCCAGCACAGGGGCCCAGGTGTCCAGAAAATGCAGGATATAGACCGCGCTGTGTCCCAGAGCACTGCCCGTCACGTTTTCACAGCCCGAGCAGGCCCGGCGCCCCCACCCTGTCCTGTGGTCCAGCGCGGTGCAGGGGGGAGGCGTGGTGTGCGGGCCAGCAGCCTTTGGTTCAAGTGTCGTCCAGGGGCGTGCATCCGTCATGTGCTGCCGCGGTCACGGGAAGAGCTTCTGTGATGCGACAGGCACGCTGGGACCCTAGGATGGGGGTGGTGAGGAGGGGCCAGGAACCGCAGGGCCGGGGCCGGGAGGGAGCTGCCTGCATGTAGGCTGGCCCCACATGGGGCTGAGCCGCCGGGTCCAGGGTGGGGGTCCCCTAGAGCTGCTGCTGACATCCCGGGGGCTCACCTGGCTCAGCTCTCAATCGGGGACCAGCGTGGGGGTCACAGGGGCTCAGTTGGATAACAGTGAGAAGGCTGGCTTGAGGCCAGGCCGACATAGCACTCCCTCCGGGTGCCGCACCCAGGCTGACCCCAGACACCCCCAGGGAGGACAGGGCTTCTGGGATACCCTGAGCTTCAGACCCTGACACATTGGGGGTTCCCCAGCGAGCACTGGCCGTGGGTCTTGGGGTGGGGGCTGTCAGAATCTCAGGAGAGGGACTTACTGCTGGCCACGGGGGAGTGTGTGTGTGTGTGTGTGTGTGTGTGTGTGTGTGTGTGTGTGTGTTGGGGGCAGTCTCCCCTGGCCATGGCTGATGCACGCCCTTCTTCCACATTACCACCAGGGGGCGCTCGTGAACAGGTGACGCCTGGCTCCCAGGGACAGGAGCCACCGAGCTTGTTCTGGTTGGAGCTCAGCTGTCCTGCCTCTCACGAGCCACTTCCTGCCACGCATTTAACATACCAGCCACCCCCCTCCCCGGCGGTCCCGCACTTCCCTGTATTGTCTCCCCCTCCACAATCGCTCTGCTCCTGCAGCCTGGAATCCTGGCCGCACTGTACCTAGCTCACTCCTGTCGCCTCAAGTTACTACCTACCCAACTCAAGGCCGCCTCCTCCAGGAAGCCCTCAGGGCCCTCTCCACCTTGGCCCCGAGCCTCCTGACTTTTCCGGCTGTGTCTTGGCACTTTGCGTGTTTTCTCCTTGCCTCTGCCTTCCCCGTGGGATGGGGTGCCCTTGGGGGGGGCGGTGTGACCGTGGCTCAGCCCATCCTAAGCGGCTCACTCCGCACCTCAGGGGTGTCTAGTCAGTGGCTATGACACTCTGGAGGGCGCAAGAGTGTGCCACCTCCTTCCGCTTCATCCTGAGCCCTCCTCAGAGCCCGTTGTGGCGGGTGGAGGACGGTCCCTGCCTCCCAGGAGCTCAGAGCCTAAGGGGAGAAGAAGCGCTGACCTCCAGGACCCCCGCTCGTACAGACCAGACCACCCTGCGAACTCTGCAGGCTCAGCTGAGCCATCCCTCTGCTATCCGTGGGGAGCCCATGTGCCCTGTTGCCCAGACGGCAGCAGAGACCTGCTGGGGTCTGATGGCCCTCACGGTGGCCTCGTACCCAACGCCAGCAAGAGCAGCGGCCTGGTGTAGAGGGAAGGGCCGGACACCCTCGGGTTCCGGTCCACGCTCCCCCACCCTCCAGTTGTGTGCTCCAATTAGCCCCCGAGCCTCCTGAGCCTGCCCGCCTGTCCCCTGGAGCATGGTTCTAATCAACCGTGACCTTCCAGGGCTGTTTCGAGGCTGAAAGTCCACGAGTCAGTATCGGCCATGGAAGTTCGGTTGAGCCTCCAATTTCAGCTCAGGTCGTGATCTCACGGTTCGTGAGTTCGAGCCCCGCGTCGGGCCCTGTGCCGACAGCATCCTCTTTCCCCCTCTCTGCCCCTCCTCTGCTTGCACTCTCTCCAAGATAGGTGAATGTTTGGGGGGGGGGGGGAAAGAACCCCTCCGAGCCTCCAAGACCCACCTCAAATGCCACCTCCTCTAGGAAGCTCTCCTTGATCTGTTCTGCCTAGGACAAAGGGATTTGCGTCAACCGGGCGTCTTCCTGTTGCAGAAATCAGACCAGCCTCAGCTTGTTCTGAGAGGCTCCAGGCAAGGCTTCCCCAGGGCTCAGGTGTACCTTGGGGCCATCTCTTTCCCTGTCCTCATCTCTGTGCCTCCCTGCTTCTCCTTACACACTAGCCTCATGCTCTGCTGCAACGCCCCGTGGCTGGCAGGATTGCCCTGCCATTGACCTCACGGTCCGCAACCCTCCCAGGGTGTGGGGTCTGATTGGCTTCGTTTGGGTTACATGCTCACTTTGGGAGCCAATCAGCAAGGACACGATTATTGCAGGCCATGATCAGCCAGCAGGGGGTGCATGGAGCCCTGTGCTTGGCAGTCCCTCGGCTGGCCGGATGGGGGCAGAGAGCCCTGGGGACGGGAGCGGTCAGATCGGCATCCCCACGTGCAGAGGAGGAAAATGAGGCTAGCAGAGGTGAAGCGACGTGCCTAGACACAATCCAGGGCAGGGGCTGCCCTTTCCTCTGCTAAGGGAGCCTTCTGGAATGTAAGAATGCAAGCAGTGGGCCTTTCTGTCCTGGAGTGCTTTGCAGGGTGCTGGGACCTGCTGTCCTGAGATGAAAGGGACACTTCTCCTTGCAGGCCGGGAGGGGGCCCCCTCTCTCCCACGTGCCAGCCTGATTCTGCATCTTAAAGGGAGGAGGATTAGCAGTTGGGCGGGGTTGCCGATGACTTTAGTGACCCCACTCTCCCTTCCCCTGGTGGATCAGGACAGGCGGTTGCGTGACCGCACTCGCTGGTTAAGTGAGCAAAGCTGGGCTGCTGTCCCCTCTTCTCTGCCCTTGCTGGCCTGGAGGGAGGGGTGTGGCCTCTGGCAGGGCCTTTCCCTGAGAATCTTTCCTTTTGCTTCCTCAGTTTGGGTGTCCTGCCTCAGGCTTAGCCGGTGGGACTTCAGGCCAGGAGCATGATTAGAATCAAGGCATCTAGCATAATGGGGGGCGGGTCTCCTGGGCCCAGCACTGCTCTGTTTTACTGAGACTCCTGGTCCATGCTCCCCAGAAGCTGGGGTCCCTCATTACCCCCATTTTATTGATGTTAGGGGCAGAGCTAGAATTTGGAGCCAGGTGGGCGAGCCCGAGCACCTGCTCCCAATACCTGGGCTTGGGGCGCTCCTTTGCCTTGGAGGCCCAAGTAAAGCAGATGGGGAGAGAAAGGCCTCTGTCCTCACTTCTTACGGGGAGGCCAATGTCCCAGATCGCCCAGCGCCTGCCGCAGCCACGCCCAGTTCCTGACCCCAGGCTGAGCTCCCTGGCAGCTGCTCTGGGCCCAAGGAGGGGAGCCCTTGGCCCTGTAGAGATCTCAGAGTCCCCATCCAGCGTGGGTGTTGGAGACCACAGCTGCGCCCCGGCCCCAGGCTGCCGAGTGCAGGCTGGTGTGGGTCTCATGAGCCTCCCAGTGGGTCTGCGGCCTACAGGTGATCCCTCTTCTCCGCAGGCTCTGGGAATGTCTGCCTAATAGGGGCAGCCCCGTGCCGGGCGGGGGCCACAGGGTGAGGCCAGACGAGGGCAGGGGTGCCCCAGCTGCTCACCCTGGGGGAGGGAGAGAATCTTTTCTCTCTTGCTGCCACCTCAGCAGCGTCACCTGAGTCCCAGGGCTGGGCACGGGGGGTGACGAGTAAAGAAGGGCGGAGGAAGGAGTGAAAGCAGGAAACACCTTCTAAGTAAAGCTTGGGGCCACGGGCATCTGGCTCAGCGGCACTTCCTGCCTGTGCATGTCCTGGGGGCTCCTGGCAGGTGGGGGCCCTCCCCCGGACCCAGCGCCTGACACCAATGGATACCGGCCGTGCGAGTGAAGGGGGGGCGTCTGGCAGGGCCACAGGCGGGTCCCCCCCTGGTCTGCTGAGCCGGACGGGCCTGATGGGCTGCTGTCCTGGGCCGGGAGGTGAGAGTTCGTCCCAGCCGGTGACCCCCGAGGTCTGAGCATCCCCCTCTGCGGGGCACGTGGCAGAGCTGTGCCCCAACTGTCCGTGCAGGTGTCAGCCTGGGATCTGCAGGTTCCGGTCTTGGCGTCCCCGAGGGCACAGGGCACCAGGAACACGGCAGAGATGGGACGCAGTGCCTGCCTAGGAGGACTCTGTGGTTTACGCTGCGTGGACTAAAGCAGAGCCCGGAGGGGGGCCCTGGGCAGGGGGAGAGAGGGTGGGGGCCCTGCAGGGGAGGGGGCCGGGGGTGGCGTCCTGGACGAGGTGCTCTCAAGTCTCAAGGAAGCGGTAGGAATTTGCCCGCAGAGCGTGGCAAGGCATTGGGGCAGAGGGAACAGCATGGCCGAAAGCTCAGGAGAAAGAAAGACCAACTGATGTGGCCACAGCTTAGCGAGTTAAGTCTCAGGTCAAAGTGTCCTTGGGCATCCCTGGGGTGGGTGTCGTGGGAGAGTCTAGCATGGGGGATGGGGGGCTTAGGGACCGAAGCAGGAAGACCAGTGAGCGAGCCGTCGCAGCCGTCCCTCTGGGCCAGAGGTGAGGGGGATGTGGGCGGTGAAGGTAGAGGGGACAGGCTCAAGTCAGGCCACCTACCTTCAGGTGACCAGAGGATGCACAGGAGCCGGGTCGTGTACACCCTCGGGGGCGGGCACGGGGGTTGGGGGTGCCCCATATACCACCCACCGTGGCGGCCTGGAGCCTTAGAGCAAATGTCCCACCCTGTTCTAGAAAGCAAGAGATGGGGTACAGAAACTCCCCGGGAGTTGTCACCTCCCCGGCTGCGTGGGCCTCTGACTGTGAACAGGTCACGTTGTCCCTGAGTGTCTGCTCATTATTATAAGAGGTAGCCACGAGCCCTGTTCCCAGCAGCGCCCCTGCTCTCGGGCCTCGGGACTCTGGCACTGGGCCGCACGGCGGCCCCTCACGTCCCCCTAGCCTCGGCAGGTCACCCGGCCCCCAGTTCCCGGCCCCCAGCTCTGTCTTCCAGCCACGTACACACGCTCCACGGGCTGAGCTGCCGGGAGCCGCCGGCACCTGGATGGACTCCAGTGGGCTCCCTGGGGCCTGATGTTGGGAGTGAGCCTTTCCCCCCGAGAACAACTGTGGGTCTCTGACTCTGTTGCCCACTTTCCTTCCCACGGCCTGGTCTCAGTTCCGTGTTGCAGGTTAAGAGGGACGCCATTTGGCTGCTGGCCTGGCCTCCTTCTGGAAGGTGGGAGCGAGAGGGCCTCTCCCAGCATGCACCTGCGACATGCCATTTCTTTGTCTCAACAACAAAGCGATTTATTCACAGGGATGAAGGTTTGGGGGGCGGAGTTGTAGAACACAAGAGAATAGGGCCAGAGAATACTTTGGGATTCTCCACCCACCCTCCCCTCCCCTCCCCTCCAGAGATTAGACAAACCTCCAGAGAAGCAGAACTGCTCGACTGCGCCCCTCCCCCAAGCCCACCCCCACGGCTCTGCCCCCACAGCCGCAGAGAAGCCCCTCCGCCCACTGGGCTGTGTCCCAGGTCAAGTGCAGAGGGGTGGCTGGGCAAGGCCGCTTCCTGCATTTCTAGGACTTGGGAGGGTAGTTGTGAAGGGTTGTGACCCTTCCGCCGAATTCATTCATTCATTCACTCATTCACTCATTCGGCTTAGAGAGCACCTGCTGGGGGGAGGTACCTTCTGAACTTGCAGGTCTGGCCGTGAATAAGAGAAGATTCTGGCCCTTCGTTCCCTACCATTTACAAAGCATTTACTGCCTTCTCTGCAGGCACCAGGGGGCTTGGCTTGGTCTGGTTCAGTCTGGCTGCTGCTGAGGGCCAGCATTCGCTCCCCCGATGAGGCCAAGCCAGGGCTTGGGACTCTGAGGCAAGACAGGCCCGCCCCAGGAGCCCCCACCCAGTGGTGGAGACAGAGGCAGCACAGAAGCTTGCCCACGGTTATTGGAGCAGGTGCCTCAACACGCCAGCATGCCCTCTGGCTTCTGACCAGGTTTCACCAGTGGGGACACTGGGAGGGAAGCAGGGAGGCAGAGGGTGTTTGTCCCACCTCCCTCCCTGTCCTCTCAGTGGACTATGCCCCGGTCAGCCAGCCCCTTCACACAGTTCTGCCACTCTGTCTCTGTGTCTCTCACCTTTCCTCCTCTCACCCCTCAGGCCTGGGGGATGGTAACAAAATCTCCAAATGTTCCAGCCCCGGGGGCACGGCACTTTCCCTGTGGTTCCCTTAGAACCTTCCAGAACATTTGTGCATAGCTCCTTTGTGGAGCTGGTCTCCAGTCACCCGGTTGGCCTGCACCCTCTGCCCTCTGTTGGGATCCAGGTGACCCCCGCCTGGCTCTGCCTGGACACCCCTGGAACATGGCAGAAGAACCGCTTTATGGAGGTTTTCCATGCTCATTGTCCCCAAGCGCCCACCCACTGATCTCTGAACACAAGGTCGGACAAAGCAGTCTGGGCTTCGGGGGAGGGACACCAAATGCTAACTCGGCAGGTCGCGGGCTCTGGCGGGAAGCGTCGCCTCACAGGCGCAGGCCATCCCCGGGAACCGCATGTGCAGGGCGGGCAGGGGAGGCCCGGAAGGCGCTGTCTGTGGGAACACAAAGTACTTCCCTCAGAGGAACTCTTGGCCCGGACTTGCCAGGACCCAAGACTACAAGGCCCTTCCTGGAGAGGATCAGAACTCCGAGGGGCAGGGAGGCAGCGGGGCCTCCCCACCGCACGACCCCGCCCCTCCTTCTAGAAGGGACTGACCTTGAGAGATGGCCCACAGGCGAGGTAACTGTGTGACAATCACAGCTGGTCCGTTCCGTGCAGGCCCCGGGAGGCGGGCTTCCCGGTCTCGGATAGAGTTGCTGAGGCTGGGGCCTCGGGTGCTACACTCTCCTAGTGTCGGTTTACCAGCCCACGTTCTCCCACGAGAAGGGGACACGTTACAGGAGATGTGTCACGTTCAGCCCGTGACTCATCATCACCCGGGCCCCTGAGCCATGCCAGGAGCATCTGACCTGCCACAGCCCAGGTGCCTAATAAGAGAACCTCTCCTGGTCTGTCCGGGTGGACCTCGGCCTTGAACATTTCCTGCTCCCCTGCACTGCACTGTCCCCCTGACTTGGGGAAATGGAGACATGGAAAGTGTGCACAACCCTTGTTCACCTAGGGGGCCACGGGGCTCTGTCTCAGAGCAGTGAGGCCCCAAGAAACACGCTCAGCTTCCAAAGGGAAGACAGGAATCCCAGTCTGTACACATCTCCCCTGAAGGATGTGGAAGGGGACCTTGTTTCCCAGAATCCCCTCCCTCCTCCCCGGTTATTTTGCCCCCCTCCCCCACCCCCAGCTGCTCCAGAGACTCTCCTGGGCCAGACCCCAAAACCCGCTCTGTAGGCCCAGGCCCCGATCGCTGGCCTTCTTGCCGTCCTCTTACCACACAGACCACATGGCCTTTCTCCAAGGCCCCAGGCACCCCTTCTCCTTGGAGGGGGGAGGGAGAAGGAGTGGATGGACAAGGGGCAAATTCCCTTTAGCAGGACAGGAAAGTCCGTGAACATCTGCACATCAACGGCGTGCAACGTGTGTTCATTTAGTCACCCAACTACTCAGAACAGGAAGGTGCTGGGTCCCTGCCGTGAAGGGCGCGTCGGGTCAGTTCAGGGGCCTTCCCTCTGCTGGTGCCTGGAGGTCTGGCCAGGCCTCTCCTGGACAAAGGGGAAAGTACTGGAGAAGTTTCTTTACGATGTCTGGGGCGGAGCATGAAGGGGTCTCCTCCCCTGCCTTAGGGCCGCCTGGGTGGCTCACTCAGTTAAGCGTCTGACTTCAGCTCAGGTCATGATCTCAAGGTTTGGGAGTTCGAGCCCCACATCGGGCTCTGTGCTGACAGTTCAGAGCCTGGAGCCTGCTTCGGATTCTTTGTCTCCTTCTCTCTCTGCCCTTCCCCCGCTCGTGCTCTGTCTCTCTCTCTCTCTCTCTCAAAAATAGACATTAAAAAAAAAAAAAATTGTTTTTAAAAGGGTCTCAGCTCCCGGCCTTGGATTCTGCAGGCAGACGGTAGCTGCGATGTGGGGGAGGACCAGAGCCCAAGGGGAAGGTGGGACCGGGGCGGGGGGCCCACCCCAGGGAGCGAGGTCCTGCAGCGCCCGGGGTGGTTACTTGAGGTGTGGCACGTTTCTTCCCCGTACCCTGCCCTCCCCCAACCCGCCTGACGCCTCTCCTTCTCCCGCCAGCGTCATCATGACCGGGGCCTACAACAACTTCTTCCGCATGTTTGACCGGAACACCAAACGCGACGTGACCCTGGAGGCCTCGAGGGAGAGCAGCAAGCCGCGGGCCGTGCTCAAGCCCAGGCGCGTGTGCGTGGGCGGCAAGCGCAGGCGGGACGACATCAGCGTGGACAGCCTGGACTTCACCAAGAAGATCCTGCACACGGCCTGGCACCCGGCCGAGAACATCATCGCCATCGCGGCCACCAACAACCTGTACATCTTCCAGGACAAGGTGAACTCTGAGATGCACTAGGTGTGTGCGGAGCCCCCGTCGGGGACGCAGCCGTCCGGTGGCACGGCTGGGAGCGCGTCCCTCCCTCCCGGTCCCCCGGCCGGGCCGCCGCCGCTGGCCGCCGTCTGTTTGAAAACGGGAGGAAGGAGGGTTCACTGAAGCCACAGACCGTAACATGGACGTGACCGTCGCCTCGGGGATCAGGCGCTTCGTTCATTAACCGCCTGCCGCCTGTCCCGCTCTTAGGACTTTGTCATTTCCAGGATCACTTTTCACTCCTTCCAGCAGCAACTCGCAGGGGACAGCAGGCACCCCGGGGGGCCTCACGGGCCCCCCCCCCCCATCGGGGCTTTGGGGACCAGACGACGGACTCAAACCAGCCAGCCAGGATTCTTTTGATTACAGACGGAGCAGTTTCCACGGTCTCTGAGCTGAGGGTCATCCCTTTGCTTTTTGGATCGTGGACTCGTGCTGAGAACAGACAGGTGCGAGATCCACTTTTAGGTTCTTGCAATGTCTTTCAGTCCCCCAGGTCTGGCGTTCCCAGATAGGAAAGGGGACAGCGAAAGCCACCCGTGTGTGTGTGTGTGCCTGTTCTCACCGTTGCCCCAGCCTTTGCTGAGCGTGGGCCGGTGGGGGGGCCAGGCATGGCATTCGGCCCTTCACGCGTACGGATCCAGTCCCCACTCTGCGGGGCTCTCCTGTCGTGCTTCATGGTCATCGGGCCCCTCGAGGGAGCTCACGCGGCTCTGTCCGTGACCCATCGCTTCCTCCACAAACACCAGCCCCTCACAGAGTGCCAGATGCCAGGGATGAGAGGTGAGTAATTTATCAGCCCCACTCGACGCGGGAGGACGCTGAGGCCCCGAGAGAATGAACCAGTTTGTCCAACGCACGTCCTGACCGAGTGGTGGAGTCAGGAATCCTGAGCCGGTCTTCACGCGCACCGGGCCCTTCCCAAGTCCACCACGCTGGCGGCTCGTGTTAAAGCAACGTTCTTGCCTGGAAGGTTCTGGAAACTTATCTTCATCTTGTGAAGCGGGACAGAGCAGATGGGCCATGACGAGGGTCCGGGGAGACCCGAGCTGCAGCACGGAGTATGGAGAAGGCCCCCGTGGTGCCAAGCTCTGTGTGGTGACTTCAGACCCCCGCCCTCTGTGGGGCACCTCGCCGCGCCCCCATCTGTACCCCAGCCCCTCGTTCAGGTGCACCGAGCTGCCTCCGAGGAGATTGCATGTTTTGACCTTTCAGGATACATCTTCTTTAACGACCTGGCCCGTGTCTCCATAGCACCTGCTCCTGCCCGATGGACGTGGAGACCAGCTCCGCCCATCCCACCCCGCCCACTTGTCCTCTGCACGGAATGACAGATGACGGGGAACCACTGGCTGGGCGTCCTGATTCAGGAAACCGAGTGCAGAGGCCGAAGCCAACATTTTTTTACAGGGTGTAACCCAACCCAGGAAACAGACCCACCCGAGGTTTTTCTCAGTGGATAGTGGTGTACTTTTCTGTGCATCAAAGCACAAAACGCATGTGCATTCACTTCTGGCCATATGGTATTTACACAAGGAAATGGGTCCATCGGTCCTGTTTTGTTTTTTTTTTTTTTTTTAAATCAACATGAATGAAGAATGTTTGTTTGTATATCACTGTAAAATCCAGGTGACCTGGACAGTATTATATGTACATATCTATTCTAATTGAAATTAACAATCACTGGATTGGATTCCTCTTTTCCCCCCTTTGTAAAGAGGTTCAAGAATGTGGTAAATTGTATAGAAATCTTGTCGAAGCCAAAATCCAGCTCTGAGGGCCTTACACAATTACACGGATATTTGGCACAATCCCCTTCCCTTTGTGATTCGGATGCTGAGGGGAGACTCGAACTGCAGCGAGGACTTACTGTCAGAGCGTAGATTTCACACTTACCCGTCTACACAGTACCACTCTTACACTGCATTCAAAAGGAGGTCTTAATACAGTTCCTGGTTCCTTACTTCTGTGTGAAGCTTTGGATAGCAAACCAAAAAAGGAAAAGGAAGAAAGATCCTAGAGGAAAAGCATACCTTCAGATCCCTGGAAAATCGTGATGTCCAAAGCAGGTTGTGAACAACGACACGTGCTGTGGGGGAGGGGCAGGACTAGCCGCGGCAGACAGACGGGCCAGTAACATAGTCACAAACTCGGCTGCTTCCTCTGTTTAAATTTTCTGCTCTTCTTAAATGTATGGGCATTCACCTAGTCCTTGTGAAGTTGTTGGGTGGTTTTTGTTTTTACTCGAATACTCTGAGGACTGAAGTCTTGGTTGGTGTTGGACGTGTGGTAGGTAGACAGACCTGATCACTTTGGATTCTGTAACTCATGGGTGCATTCTGGTTTCATTCGGTATCTCGGATTATCCGACTGTTGAATAAAATTATAAATATGTTAATACCAGCTTTTTCCAATAAAATAACAAACGTTACATCGAAAATGGGACTCGGAGTGCTGGTGGTTTCTAGTGAGGCCAACCCCCGGGGGGGGAGGGGGGGGTGCCATCAGGAGGCAATATGGCGGACGGGAAAGGCTGGATCATGTCAAAGCTTTGCTATCTCTCTCTCTCTCTCTCTTTTTTTTTTAAGTTTTTAAAATATTTATTCATTATTGAGAGACAGAGAGCCAGAGCATGAGTATGGGAGGGGAGCCTGGGAGGAGAGCGACCACAAGGCAGCTGGTTCGTTCTGGAAGCTGGGGTGGCCCGGCCTGGTGTGCCGCAGTGGCTAAGAGCCAGAAGATGGGTGAGGACCCCCCCCCGCCCCCACCCCCCGCCGTGGTTTCCCCCGCACCCCTCCTGGGGGCCAGGCCTCTCCTCTCCGCCTTCCAGAGGGCATTTTATACTTCAGACTCAGCAAGAGGAAGGCAGGTGCTGTTCTAGTGGGTCCTGCTGGTGGGGCTTTCATTGGCTGAGCTCTTTGTCAACCACACGGCCCCTGGGCAGAGCTTAAAGGAGAAAGCTGCTCCCAGGCTGTGCGGCCTTGGACCCGGGCCGACCTCTCTGAACCACCTGGGTAACTAGAGGGCAGTGCCGGTCCTTCTCAGTGCTGTTGGGACGACTGATGAGACACACAAAATACTTGACAGATCCTGTGGTACCGCTGTCCCGGGAGGGTCCCGTACTGTCTTGATTCCGGGCGTTACCTTGTCTGACCTACCTTTCGGCTTCATGTCAGCCCTTTCGCAGGGGAGGGGGGGGTACTTCTGCCGTACCCATTTTACATACGGAGAAACTGGGGCTCGGAGAGAGGAGGGGGTTTAGCCCGCGCCCAAATTTCTAGAAACACCAAGCGGTGATGTCTGGATTCAGACTCTGATGGCGAGTGGCACGTGGTCAGGGACATCGCGGCCTCAGCCCCACCCCGTCCAGCTTCAGCCAGCACTGACTGCGCACCAGCTCGGGACTGTGGCCGTGTGACCTTGAGATGACAGGTTATCCCCAGCCGTCAGGCAGACCGATCTGTCACGTGAGTCCTTGTCAGCAGAGAACCTCAGAGGGAGAGGAGACCAGGAAGAGGGGGTCAGATGTGGCAGGAGGGTCCTGTCTGCCATCGCTGGCTGTGGAGATGGGGGAGGGGACGGGCCTCAGGCCCGAGAACGTGGGCGCCTCCAGAGGCTGGCAAGGGCCAGAGTGGATTCGGCAGGACACAGCCTTGCTGACACCTTGCTGATGGCCTGAGGGGTGGTTTATTCCTCACTGACTCCCGGAACCACTCTGAAGAGCTGGTCCTTACCGTCTTGATCTCCCAGAGGCGTTATCTGGGGCCCAGGAGATTCAGGGCACGTGCCCAAGGCCCACCGCCCATATGGTAACGACCACACTGGTGGCCACTGATGGACCCCAGCTCTGTGCCAGGGACTGTGGCCAGCCCTTTGCGTTTATTTCAGCCACAGTAAACCCCCGTGGCAGGTACTCTTGCTGCTTCTGTTCTAGAGATGAGGGACTCCAGGCTCAGAGAGGTTAGGGAACTTGCCCAGGACCACACAGTAAAGGCAGAGCTAGAACCCGGCTCTCTGAAACGTCTGTCCTGTGCAGGCGTAGGTTCCGGAGCTGGCATCTGACCTCATTCTGTCTTGACCTCAGCGCCCTGTTCTTCTGGCATCGACACCCCTGGGGCAAAGGGGGGTCGACTGCGTGCAGCCTGCAAAATCTAGAGAAAGCTTTGTGATTTCTACCGGCACTGGATTCCTTCTTTACACGCTACCCGAAGTTGCTGGGTGGTAACTTCTGCTACTCTTTGCTGAAAGGGAGCGTTGTTGCTGAAATTCATGCAGCCTCCATGTTTTAACCGAAACATAAAGCCCTTCAGGTTGGCAAATGCCTGGAGAAAGCTTGTCCGGGGGTCAGCGCCGCTGTAAGAGCCGGGGGTGGGCGGTCAGGGTGGAGAATCTCGCCGCGGTCAGGGGACGGACGTGCACTCCCTTCTTATCTCCCCCAGTCAGTCCTGAGAGGGACCCGTGAGGAAGTAAGGCTCAGGAGTCTGACAAACCCCAAGTCACGGAAACGGCGGCTGGTGGATGGGAGATCTGGGTGGTGCTCAGACCCCTCGTCGAGCAGGGCAGCAGGGAGTCTCTGACCAGGAGAGCAAGTGATCTTGGCAGGAGTGTGGGGTTGATGAGCGTACCAGGGGCCAGCGTAGGTGACACCACAGCCACTTTCAATGTAGCTTCACTCTGGGCTGACTTGGGACGTTGCTGCGGCCCCATGGGCAGAAAAACCGCACTTCCCTTAAGCTTCATGAAAGTAAACTGAGTCAGGAGTGATCAAAACACCTAGAAAAATATGATTGATTCAAATAAAGGGAAAATGGGGGCCACCCTCCTTGGCCGACGACATTCAAGGGCACCTGGGGACTTCTAAGGGGGTTGGGGGAAAGATTCTGGGAGAGATGGGGCTGCTGGCCTGGGGATGGGCTGAGGGCGCAGCCACAAGAGACCCGGGTTTAATCTCAGGCTTGTCACTGACCAGCATTGAGATTGTATCTGTCATCTACTGCCGGGTAACAAATGGTCCCCCAATGTAGCAGTTTGAAACAACAGCATCTGTTACCTCATACAGTTTCTGAGAGTTGGGAACTGGGCGTAGACGAGCTGGGTGTTTCTGGCTCAGGGCGCCATACGTGGCCGTCATCTCTGAAGGACTGACTGGGGTGCAGGTTCTGTTTCCAGGCTCGCTTACGTGGCTTGAGGCTTTGGTTCCTTGCCACACGAGCATCTCCCCGGGGCTGTGTGCAGCACAGAGTGCTCGCCGAGTAGCCGATCTGAGAGAGAGGGCACCCAAGCCGAAAGCCAGTCTTTCTGTAATCTCAGACGTGCCATGTTTTATTGGTCACATAGCCCGATCTTGGCACCCTGGGACAAGAAGGCGTGGGAGGTGGTGGGGGTCACTGGGGGCCATCTGGAGGCTGGCTACCACAGGGGTCCCAGCAAGCCTCTGCATGTCTCTGAGCCCAGGGTTCAACTATAAAGTGGTGGCAATTGATGAGGGAGCATGGGACAAGCTGAGGGCACAATACAGGCTCACAGCACCACCCCGCCACCCTCTCTCACCGCCCCCCCCCCCCCAGTGAAACGTGTGATATTCCTCAGACACTTCCGGCTCCCCAAGAACACAGGAAAGGGGTTTAAGTGCTTGCCGTGGTGATGTGGGAAACTAAGGCAAATGAAAAATTAAACTCCCTCCCTGCCTACAGCCCATTGGCAAGTCCTTGAAACCAGCAGAGTGACCTCCCTCTGGGAGCTCAGCTGCCTCGATGATGGCACTTGGCTGGGGGCAAAAGGGAGTCTTGGCTTAACATTATCCTGACTCCCCCTCCCCAGGAACCTGTGAGTCGACTTCAACATATAAAAATTCCTTTCGAAACTTCCTTTATCTCAACTCCCCCAAGATATACGCTGGCGATCATAGTCCAAGCTTCTGGCCCCTGATGCACATCTGAAGGGTCTCACGAGTGAGGTTTTACTAAACGGTAATAAATGGCGTTTTCCTATCAACAGCCGGCCCCTCAAGGTCCCGGAAACCTCGCTTCCAAAATTCCTTAGAGACTTACTCTATCCCTGACCCCCTCCCAACCTGAAGGTATCTGATCAGTCACCCGTCACGACCCCAGGGCAGCTCTTCCTGCCCACGGGTCCCGTCCCCGGGCTTTCATAAAATCACCTTTTTGCACCAAAGACATCTTTGAGAGTTCTTTCTTGGCCATCGGCCCTGGACCACCCCACCGTCACCCCCCAAACTTCATCAATGATAACACCGATCACCTAAGGTGTTTTTGAGAGACTCCAGGTGCTGACATCCACAAGGCCACCGTCACAGCATCTGGCAGGTGCCAGGTGTTCGTAGAGACCTAGTCAGCTGTCTCCCACTTGCTCTGGGCCCCAGTGCCCTCCTCTGGTAGGCTGACATTCTTGGGGGCTCTTCCGGCTCTGTGGAGATTGGCAGGGGATAAGCTGACCCCGTCTCCTCTGGTCTTGTCCGGCTTGGCTCCTGGTCTCCCGGTGGCTCTCAGCCTCAGGTGTGTGTTAGCCTCGCCTGGGAGCTCTCCCAAAACCCGTGGCCCAGCCCTCAGCATCTCAGGCTGGGATTCGGCATAGGAACTTTTTAAAGCTCATCAGATGACTCCACTAAGGAGACAGGTTATTCTGTGAATGACATAGGGAAACAGTCCTTCTGCAGAACCGTTTGCAGGAAAAGCAAATGATCTATAGATTTACTTGGAGGAAAGCTAAAAACAGCGTGTGGGTCCATTTGCTTTCACCACTTTGGGCAAGGAAGACCCGTTCACCCGTCTTTTTTTTGTTTTGTTTCATCCAGACTACGTTTCAGAGCCCCCTGCAAAAGTTAACCACTTGAGAAAAACTTTAGAAAGGCTTACCAGCTTCGAGAGTGGTATCCTAGCAACAGAAAAGCTTTTAGAGCTCGAAATAATTGCCCAAGTCGTGAGTGATTCATTTCAACCAGCCATGTCCTTTTTTATTAAAAAAAAAAAAAAAAAAAAAAAACACAAAAAACAAAGCCCCATTATCTCTACCTGGAGACTGTTAGCATTTTGCACAGGGGCCCACGCAGTCAGATGACAGGATGAATTTCACGGAGGGACTGAAAATCTGCAAAAGGCAGCAGCTGTCTTAGGACAAAAATAACAATGAAAATGGAAAAGAATCCATTAGCAAAATTATGCCCTCCCCCCCAAAAAAATCTAAACGTGAAAAATACATGTGAATGTTTGGAGCAGTGAATGAGTCATGTAATTCACCTGTAAAGCCGATGACCGTCTCATTCGTAAACGGGCCGAATAAGTTCACCTGGGAAGGATGCCCATTTCTCTCGGCAAATCTACTTGGTCATTCACGCATTCCCTCAGCAGACGTGTTCTGAGCATCTGCTATGTGAGCGGTGCCGATGCACGTGGCTCTGAGCTGGGACGCTGGACCCCAGCCGCTGGGACTCAAACCTTGGCATTGGAGGTGGCCGGAGGTCTTGGGGATGTTACCCACCCGTGCTGCCCTTCAGTTTTCTCATCTGCAAATCGTGGAGAATGACAGTACCCACCTCAGTGGTGCAGGTCAAACAAGAAAGTCTCTGCGTGAGTGGTCAGCGTGTCACCTGAGCTCCCGGGGAGCCCGTTAATGACAGTCCCTCTCACGGTCACCGAACGTTCCACGAAGCCCCGCTGAATGCTGCGTCTGGCCCCAGCCATCCTGGGGACATGGGGACAGTCTGTGCCTGTGTGGAGAATGAGGAGGGGGCTCACTGAGGAGGGCAGCAGGGGCTGCCTGCAGGAAGGAGGAGGGAGCAGGGGTGGGGTGGAGAGGACAGGGTGGGGGCTTAGCTGCAGCCTGAAGCCACCTGCCGACCAACAGTGCCAACACCAAGCAGGCTGGGCTAGGGGTCCGAGTGCATCCCTGGGCCCCTCGCTCTGCTGGCCAGTGTCTGGATTCCCTGCTGCTGTGCAGGGTGGGAGCACCCCTCCCACTGCACCAGCAGCCTCCCCCCTTCTGCTGGTAACTGGGCTCTGTGCTGGGCAGGGAAATCCCTGCTCCCGGCGAGCACAGGGTGACTGGAAGCGTGTGAGTGCCCTGCCCCTCGGGTCCTGGGGTTGCCGTGTGGCCCCTGACCCTCGAGAGCCAGGAGAAGAATGGCACGTGAGCCCCATGCGAGTCCGTGTGAATGTGGGGTTCGTGCTTCTGACGTAGCCTATGCTAGCCTGGTGGTTTCGCTCTGCAAGGCTGGCAAGAGGAGGCAGAAGCAGGACGCGGGCCTCTGTCCCTAAGGCCACCGCCCGGAAGGTGCCCGTGTTCCCTGCCACCCCTGGCCGGAAGTTAGGCACACGGCTGGGAGATGTGGTTTTTCTTGACCAGCTACAGGCCCGGCTCAGAGTCAGGCTCTCCTGCCATGGAGGGCACTTGGGGGGACAGAGCAGCACGTCTGTGTCTGTCGCCGCAGAGAAATGGGCTGCAACTCGTTCTTTCCAGCGCTTGTTCCCAACCCGCTCCCAGAGGGGCCCCCCGGAGCCAGCCAGAAGCCACCGCCATTCCTGTGACTTGCCACCAAACGGTCCCTAGAGGATAAGGACACCTGTGCGCGGTGTGACTGTCACCAGGTAACACGGGCCTGTTTCCTGTGTGCGAGCTAATGGATGACTGTCCCACGGTAACGAACAATGGCGACTTTCTGAAGGTGCTGACGGTGGGCAAGAGCTGGCAGATCCAGAGGGGAGTAGGGGGAGGGGCAGCCGGGCGGGTCCTGGGTGTGAGTTCAGCCCGCGGGCAGGTGCAGGCGAGGCCCCAGGGAGAGGCCGGGACACTTCCCAGGAGGAGCAGGGTCCTGACACACAGCCTGGCTGCAGCTACCGAGCTGTGCGCCTCTGCATGGCTGACGGGGGAGGCAGGGGGGTTGGTAAAAGGGGAAAAAGCCCCACTTTCGGAGATAAGAAGCAGTGAGCGGGAGGCACCTGGGGGGCAGTCAGCAGGGCAGTGGGTGCCGGGCCCTGGGGACTCGAGCTTTGTCACTGGCCCACATCCCACACCCCGTCACCCCTGCGTGGGTGCACCGGTCACCATCAAAGAGCCTGGGCGTGTTTTCGTCAGCCAGCAAGGGGGTGCTGGGGAGGCCGGGCCCTGGGACCAGCACCACGTGGGAGGGCTCCCTCCAGGGACAGAGTGGTGGAGGCAGCTGGGGAGTGAAAAGTGGGGCAAGTACCCGGGTGCTGGGTTCAAGGAGAAGCAGATCGGGACATCAGCGGAGGCCTGAGCAGTGCCTGTGGGGCAAGGAGTCAGGATGAAGGCCCCCAGGTTCCCCTTCCGCAGGTCCCAGCTGCGGGCGGGTGGGCCGGCGGGCAACGCTGAGCAGGGGGGCTGGTGATGAGGCCGCACAGGTAATGTGGGGATCGGGGAGGCGGGGGCCACAGGGCCAGCGGAATGCGGACAGCGGGGCTCACCCGGGGGCCGGGCCCCGCCGCCACGCCACCCAAGTACTCGGGGTGTTGACAAGTGCCTCCGCCTCCAACCCAGATAAGAGGGCAAGTTGTGCAGAAAGAGAAACTGGACCGTGGAAGCACCTTGAGGGTCCTGGGAGGAGGGGAGCGCGCCCCGGCCCTCTGCCCACTTCCTGCCACACACGGGCACGTTTGTCCCAGCCGCTCAGGGGCACCTGCCTCTGTCGGCGTGACACCCGGAGGCCCGACACCCGGAGACCCAGAGGCCCGACGTGACACCCGGAGACCCCACCCCCAGCGCAGACCCTCCCCGGTGCTCCCAGAGCCCTGGAGGATGTGCCCAGCGGGGGCTCGGACACAGCGCTGACCGACGGCGGGCTGCCCCCGGTTCTTTCCCCGCGGGCCCGAGGGACGGCCCCCAAGACCCAGCAAAATGTGATTTCTTGGTGGCCCGGGAGCAAGAGCAGGACGTGGTTTCCATCACAGCTCTGCTCCCCTCCTGGCCGAGTGACGCTGGGCAAGTCCCACCCCGTGAACCTGATCAATTCTCATACGCGAAATGGTGGTGGGGGGAGGGGGGGTTGCTGCGCGGGACCTGTGCGTGTCACCCGAATCACTTCACGTGAACACGGTGCCAGAGCCACGGCCCAGCTCTGTTTCGGGGGACCCTTTGCCCCCCGGCCGCCTGAGCTCAGCAAACCCCTGCGTGAGCCTCACACCCGGTCCTGGGCCGGGCGGGCGGTGGCCTGTTTATCAACAGAAAAAGCAGGACGGCAAGCGCATCAGGAAGCCTCGGGACCAGGCGGGCCAAGGGCGTTCCGATGTTTATGGCTCCTTGGAGGCAGTCCAACGAGGCGGCGTCTCGAACCAAACAGCTCAGAGCCGGCCAGGTGGATGGGAGGCCGGGGACGGCCTCTCCGTGTCTTACTGGGGCCCCGGCTTCGGAGCCAAGAGGGCCTCCCAGCTGCTTGTAGGACAGTAGTGACAACCCAACCTGGCCTCTGGGCCTGAGGCTGTATCTTCTGGGACCCCTGGCATCCTGGGCCACGCCCGAGGCCTTCCAGTGGGTGCCTTGAGTGATGAATCGGCCTCTGACCTCCCCAGCCCAGTCCCTCCCCTGGCTGTCAGAATGGGGCGCCCCCCGCCCCGTGCTCCCGGAGGCCTTCTGGCCCCCATCCTACCTCAGGCTGGACGTGCCTCCCTCCCCGGGCTCCCACAGCTTCCCGTGTCTGCTGGCAGGAGGGCCCTTCTGACCCAATCAGGGCCACTCACATCCGCTCTACGTGACTTTCCTGGGGGTGGGACCCGGGTTTGACTCCAGCTGTGGAGTTACAGCATCTGTTCAACATCACGGTGCAATAAATATTTGCTCGTGGGTGGCAAGAAGTGCGTTCAAGGCTCATTAGTTAAGTTAAATAAGGAATGTTTTAGGTACCGGCTGAACTTTCCTGGACTTGCAGCCCTGAGGAATTAGAGGCGGGGTGCCCAGGGGGCAGGGCTGCAGGCAGGTCAATAACCCACAGTTATTTTCATCAAGTTTACGTTTCAGAAAAGATAGAAGGGGTGCGGTGAGGGTCTAAAGGCACAGACCTGGGCACTGAACTTGCCCAAGGCCACAGCTGGGAGGCACAGGAGTGGGATTCACACCAGGCTGTGGGCTCTCACCTGCCGGGTATATTGCACCTGAACTTACAAATAACACATTCTTCACTTGATAGATTGGAGTCGTGCACAGCATTTAAGCTTAAAAAGGGTTTCGTTGCGAAGTCTGACCTAGCCCCGACTTTTGCATTCTGCAGATCGGGGCACAGGCCTGGGGACAGGGGTGTGGGTGGCCGGTCACAAAGGCGTCTGTGATGGGGGCAGGGGAACTGGGGTCCGATACCCAGTCTGAGGTAATCTCCGTGAGCTATCACCACTCCCTGCACCAAGCAGGGGACTCTGCTGGGGGCCGAGTGGCAGCGTGGTGGCCCAGGGGACAGATCTCTGCGCAACCCTGCCAGGATGCAGTGCGACCTCCTCACTGAATCTGTTTCCTCCTCTGGGCGGTAGGGCCGTCCCTGTACCTCCCCGTCCAAGTGCAAGGATCATAGGACGTCGTCTGCGTGCCCCCCTCTCTGGACCACCAGCGGTGAGCCTGGGAGGCAAAGTCAAACCGTGAATGCACTTTGTGGCCTCCCGACACTGCGGGGCCAGAGAGGGGGATGGGCTTTCACCTGTCCTCACTGCCCAGGGAAGAAACCCGGGAGCAAACCCAGCGCAGAGGGATGCGGCTTGGGGAGCACTTTCCAATGCACGGGATTTCAGGCGGACCCACGGACAAAGCAGGATGAGCCAAGGGTGCAGGGACACAGCTGCCACCTGCCATGGTGACAGGAGCCACGTCCACGGAAAACGGAGGCAGCCACACCCTGGACGGTTGGTGCAAGGTCTCTGAACCACAGAAAGAATGTAGGAAGGACTCCACGTTTCCCGACCTCTGCAAAGATGTGGACCCACTGCTCCCCGGGCGTCTGCACACTGGGGAGGAGCGGGGTGCCGGCTTTGTCCTCAACGTCGGGGAAGAAACAAAAGACCCGAGGGACTCAGACACCCGTCCCTGTCTGAGGGGGCACGAAGCTTAATGGGGGACCCGAGCCACTCCTCCAGCACCCCTAAACGGCCGAAGCCCTGATTACGTGACTATGGAATTATCATTGTGCGTCACTGAATACGGGACCCGGTGTCACAAACTTACTGCCGACGGGATGGCTCTTCCCAAACTGTGAGTCACGTGTATGCCATGCGATCACTGATGGGAGTTTCACGGGCGATTCTGGCCACGCACACGTCTCACCCTGTAAGGCGCGAGTGCACAGCTGGGCGGCCCCCGGCCTAGAGGCGGTGCCAGGGTTTGTGCCCTGGCAGGCGAGTCGTCGGCTACTGAGAACGTCCGTTCTGCTCTTTGGAACTCACCTGTACTTAGTTCAGTGCAAGTGTAGACACCTGTTCTCACGAATGTACAAGAAAACAGCTCTTTCAAATAAAGAAAAGAGTAGGTTTCATGAAATGCTTTTATTTTGGCTGCTTTGGGACCCTGACTCTGTTTCCTGGTGAACAAGGCAAAGCTTCTCTGAGCACCAGGAAGGGACACCCCAGGTTCCTCCCATTTCCTGATGCCGTGGATGCATCTCACAAGCTCACCCACTGCCCACTAGACAGGAAAGCCGCAGGGCAAGCCCGTGGGGCCCGGGGCTGCCGCCTCCCCCAGCCTCTGACCTTGGGAATCGGGCGGGGCCCTGACCGCGCGACAGAGCTCAGGCGGTACCCGAGTAAGCCCCAGATCGGCAAGCAGCTGTCGAGGCTTAGCAGTGACCAAATAAATAAGACATCCTATCACCGAATTTCACAGCAGCGCGTTTGGTTCTTTAAAAAAACAAATCCGACACGAGAGTAAACGGGGGAGGGGGGGCGGTGCTTGGAAGTGGAGGGAAGGGGGAAGGACTTCCTCTGTAACGTGCTTTCCAGGGCCCAGAACTGCCAGGCTGGAGGGCCCATCGGCTTCGCTCCGCAAGGTCGGGGCTGTGGGTCGAGACGGCATGCAATTTCCATCGTCATCGCGTTCCAGGCGGGCAGAGCCAAAGCTCACGGAGGTGTGAGCAGGCTGCACGTGACAAGCGCCACATCCACACACGTGCGTGCACGCACACACGCACACACACACACACACACACACTCTCAGCGTTAGTGCTGTGCCCTCTGGCTGGGTGGCCACACGCGGGCTGGAGGTCCTGGCGGGGACACGCGCGGACTCCCCTGGCCGGGGACGCGCCCTCACACCGCCGACAGGAACGGGAAGAAGAAGAAGTCGAAGGCGAACTTGACGGCGCCGTGCACGGTGCTGCGCCAGTCGCGCTCGATCTTCACGTGGCGCCGGGCGGGTGTGAGCTGGGCCATGCAGTTGAGGCAGCGGATGGCCTTGAGCTCGAAGACGGGCCACTTGCTGCCCAGGCGGCCCTCCAGGACGGTGCTGAACTCGATGAGGCTGCCCTGGCGCAGGCTGAGCAGCACGTCCTTGAACTCGCCGCTGGCCCGCAGCACGAGGTCCTTGGTGACGTCGTCCTCCTCCGGGCTGCGCGAGCCGTTGGCGCCGCTGTACGGCATGCCCACCGTGATCTCGAACTTGTAGCGGTCGAACTTCTTGATGTGGCAGGGGTGCTTGGCCAGCAGCTTGAGGCGGCACAGCTCCTCCTCGGCCGTGGGCGCCGTGCCGGGGCTGCAGGACGGGTAGGCCTCGCCGTACAGGCAGCGCATCCAGTCGCCGATGAAGACCGGCAGCACGTTGACGGCCGACTCGGCGCTGTTGTCGATGTCCGTCACGCGCACGTACTTGAAGCGGCCCGTCCACGTGACCCTGTGGCCCTCCAGGTGGCTGCACAGGATCTGGGTGCGGGCCATGTTGGTCTCCTTCCAGGCCCGCGGCCCGCACAGGAAGCCGTACTGCTGCCAGGTCAGCGTGGAGTTGTAGACCTTCATGCCCTCCGACCGGTACACGTAGAACCAGCAGAACAGCACGATGGCCGTGATCCACACCAGGATGAGCTTGACGATGGAACTCCGCGTCAGGGACTTCACCACGCCCACCACCGAGAAGTTGGCCTTGGTCCACCAGCGGAACAGCAGGGGGATGCTGCACATCACCACGGTGACGGCGACCTTGGTGAGCTCCAGGGACAGGAACCAGCGGGCTAGCTGCACCACGCCCATGAGCGCCAGGCCGGCCACCAGGATCGGGAGGGCGAACAGGAAGAGGAAGTAGCCCATGCTCGCGCGGATCAGCCCCAGGCCGGTGGACTCCAGCAGGATGACCACAGCGAGTTCGCACCACATGAAGCAGACCAGGTAGGGCACCAGGTAGCAGTAGGTGCCCTTGAAGTTCCTCAGCTGCGCCATGCGGAAGAAGAGATAGAGCAGGTAGACGTAGAGCAGGCAGGGGACGCTGACGTTCAGGACGACCAAGTGGCCGAGGGGCACGGTGACGAAGGTCTGGCCCAGGAGCTTCAGGTGGTGCCAGTCGAAGGGCAGGGAGGGCAGGAGGGAGAGCAGGCCAGCGGCCACCTCCGTCACCAGGGCCCTCCGGGTGTAGGGCTCGGCCGAGGTGCTCAGGCTCATGTAGCTGGTGGCCGTGAAGAAGACGGCCACCACGGCCAGCTCGGAGCAGGGGATGAAGTCCTTGCTGGCGACGGGGAAGGAGAAGATGACGAAGAAGACGGACAGCAGGAAGTGGACGTAGGGCTCCAGGTGGTTCCAGCCGAAGTTCACCTCGGCCTGCTCCACGTCCAGGTTGGGCTCGAAGCGCAGGAGCAGGCCCGTGAGGCTGCGGAAGCTCTCCCAGGCCCTGCTGTCCTGGAAAACCTTGAGGGTGCAGATCACCATGGAGACGAAGGACAGGTAGAAGACGACCAGGGGGACGAAGAGGGCGAAGAAGTCGATGGTCAGGTTGCTGATGATGAAGAAGAAGATGAGGGCGTTGATGTGGTGGGTGGGCACGATGGTGGACAGCCAGTGCATGCCCGCCCGGGATGCCATGTCAATCAGGTACTCCTTGATTTCCATGATGGCGTGCAAGGGGTACTTGACCACCTGGGGGGTGGAGACAAAGACGGGGCGTCGGAGGCGGGCGGGGACGGGGCCCCCGCTGCCGTCCCCGTGACCCGGCCGGCCAGCCTCCCGAGCTCTGCGCGAAGCTAACGGCTCACCCCTGGGCCCCTCGTCCCAGCGGGTCCTTCCCCAGGAATACCCTCTCCACGTGGTGACGTCCTCCCCATGCCCTGCGGTCTATACAGACCCTCCCTCAATTGCACCCAGGCCTGCACGTCCTGGCCCCTGTCCTCTGCACCCCCCTTGTGTCAGGGGTGTCCTGACACCCTGTGTGTCCCCTGGCTCCCCTCTCGTCCCAATCTTTGTCAGGGATTCCAGACTCTTGTGAGCCAGTGTCCCCCGTGGGACCCCGAGTCCCTGGGGGAAAGCACCAGGGCTTGTGACCTGATCCCCCCCACCTGCCAGCAAGGGCTGCCCTGCTGGGCCTCGGCCCCCCAGCCCGCTGAGGAGAGAGGAAGATACTTTCAAGCCCACACAGGGCTCTGAACACTCCCAGGAGCCGTGGTGGCTGTAGGGGCTCCAGAAAGAGCTCCCTGCAAACGGAGCCATGGGGGCTCACGTGAAAGGGGCCAGAGGAGAGGTGCTCGCCAGTGGCAGGGACCCTGAGAACCAGCTGCCTGCCACCGCCCACCTCCACACACCCACGCCGCTCAGAGCAGACACGTAACCGACGGCCACTTCTGCAATCTGCACCCAGTGGAGAGGGCAGGGGAGACCACGGCGGAGGCGGGCTGGACCCCACTCCTGCCTGGTTTTCTCTGCAGGACTCCCGGAGGCTCCCGGCCCTGCCAGGGCTCAGGAGGTGTGGTGTGGAGGGCAGGGGTCTGGGTGTGTCTGGAGGGGCAGAGGCGTGGACCCCAGACCACACAAGATCACCCACGTGTGGGGGCACGGAAGCCCGGCTGCCACCCAGAGCCCACCTCAGGGGCTAGGTGACGGACGCCCACCACTGCCCCGGTGAGGTGGGCACCACGGCCTCCGCCCATGCCCTCGGGACAGGCTCTCATCTGAGGATGTGGCTGGCAGCTACAGGTGACCAAATACCCTGGAAGCAACGGCATGGGGCACGTTCCACAGAGAAGGGGCACCCGGGCTCCTACAGGAGTCCATGGCTCAAAGAACGTGTGTATGCCCACACCTGTCTGTACACACACACACACACACACACACACACACACACACACACACCCGTGTGAAGGGTTACATTCCTTCTCACATGTCTGTGACAGCCCAGCTAGGAAATGAACAGATCGGTACCCCAGCTAACTACTCCCCCAGCTCCCCGGGGCTAGTGACCTTCCCAGAAAGCAGGCATCACACTCACATGTGACTGGGGACGGCCACCAGCGAGTGCTGGGCCCTGTAACGTTAGTCTCGGCGGGTACTTGTGATGCTTGGCAGGGGGCAAACGGGCGTCCGCGGACACGCACGTGCTCCGGGCTTCCCCTGAGGGGGCCCTTCTGACACAGAGCCAGGCTGGCTGGAGGTCAACCACCTCAGAACAAGTGGACCGGTGTGTCAGCGAGGCTGGCGCAGCCGATCCCTGGGGACGGGGGCCTCGCTAGCTAGTGGCAGACGGACTAGAGGCGTCTCCCGGCCGCTGTGGTCAGTGGTCATTCTCCGTGCCCTGCGGCTGGGACCTTGAGATGGGTCTCAAGTTCTCCCCCCAGGCTCCGAGCCACTCACACCTTTTGTTTTTTGCCCTTGAGGCCACACAAAGTGGTTGAAGGGAACTTTCAAGGACAATGAAGCTTCTCCAACCTAATGCCCAGCTTGTCCAGGGTGTCCGGCCTCTGTCGGCTGAGGCATAAGGCCACGAGGACCAGGGACCCCTTCCCTTTTAGGGTCCCAACTCTGTCCCCGGTCACTTCCATCCAGACCCTGCTCTTGGGGACCCACTGAATTGGGAAACAGAAAACCTTTCTGTAGACAAAGTCCAACAAATTAAAACAAGCTGTTCTTTGAGCAGGAAACAGATTTTTAAAAAAACAGAGCAGGGAGTCAATTCTACGACAGGAAGGTACAGCTCGCTCTGGCCAGGTCGGAGGTCGTCGGCCGCTCTGCTGACCCAAGAGGCCAGGGGTGTGACGACAGGCCGCTAACCAAGGGGCCCATCTGGGACCCGGCAGGTCACGCGGCAAGGCTCAGACCCCGGTGAGTTTTCACACGTTGGACCTCGCGATGACTGACGTGAAAACCGTGTGGATTTTACTGCATTTACTCTTACGACGGTTTCATCTGCCACAAAAGAGGCCCGTGCAGCCCGGGGCCTGGAGTCTGGAGCCTGCCTGTGGGGGCCACATGCGCTCACGGAGGCACCAGGCACCTCGCTGGGGCCAGAAGACAGAGCACACTGCTCTTCCTCTGCCTCCAAAAGGCTATTAAAAGCTGCAACAGCGTCCAGTTTTAGGGACACCTGCTAGGATTCACCAGCTCTTTTGCAAAAGACTTTTAATGAGACAAATTATAGAGGCATCCAAGTGCTCTGATGGTTTCAAAACCTGAAGGAAACTCAGAGCCCCATGTACTTCTTGTCAGAGTACTTTAAGTCTCTTTCCCAGAAAGGACTCTCAGACGTCTCCCAACACTGACAGTGACAGAATTTACTGTCCCAGCCAGGCTGCTTTGCAAACAGGCATCATTAGGGGGGACAGCGCAGGCCTGCCCGCAGGCCCTCCAGACTCACCCTTTCACCTCTGACCTTCACTGGCATTTCGGAAGCACCTCAGCTTGGCCAAGAACAACGGCCAGGGCCCCACCCCCCTTCTCTCCAGTTCTAAGGAAACTAAAGGCAACTATCTGCGAACACACAGCCCCAGCCTGTCAGAGTGGACCTTCAATCAAGTCGTGACCTCCCTTGGTCAAGCTCCTTGGCCATCCTGGCCTGCGGCTCGCCACAGCACCTGATCTCGGGGGACTCACGCAGCTCGCTGGTCGGTCCCGAGCGTGGCCATCGCGCCGGCCGCCCTGGTCTGAGCCTCTGCATCTGGGCTCCTAGCAGGTGCTACACCAAGCTGTCTCCGGCACGGGGAATCCCCACGCTTCCTTGTCCCCCCAACTCCTGCCTGCTGGCGGCCCAGCCGTCGCCTGCCCCTCCGCCCCACTGATGGTGATTCACCCCGGTTCCCACTCAGCTCACACCACACGGACGCTCGGACGACTAACGCCACGAGCTTCTCGATGATTCGTCTGCTCAGAGCCGCTCGTGCTGGGTCAGGCAGCCAGGCTTGCGGAATCACGGTAGACTCTGCAAGCCAGAGAGCTGACCTGGGGAACCGCCTGCACTGTGGTCTCAATGGCGTGACCAGGGAAGTGAAAGCTGTCACAGAGGGGCATGGCCCGCCATCCCTGCCTTCTGCACGTATTTGTAGGCCCCGTGCTTGCTCCTCACGGGCCTGGCTGCTCGCGGGCCGACAGCGGGGGCCAGAGTGTCTCCCTTCCGTCCAGCCAGCCCACAGTGGCCTCTCTGCTACTATGCACACTGCACTTGGCTTTCCCCCGAGCCCCCGCGGATCTGGGTAAACAGGGACCGGCAGGACCCTCACGGTCTCTCAGTACCAGCACTCTGCGTCTGGGGAAAGGCATCTTTGCAAAACCGACCTCCATTCCGTGCCGTAAACGGATCATTTTTCAAAATGACAAGGTCTCGGTGAGAGTCGGACTCCAGAGCCTGCCACTCTGCTGCCTGTGGTGTTCCGCGGAGAACGGCCCGGGGGGGTACCCGTGCTCGTCCGTCACACCCGCGCATGACCGCCCCACCTGCGTCTTGGGTTTGGAGCCTGAGTGCATGTGAAAGGCCCCTCTCTCGAGAACACACCCTCATGCAGTTATGGGGACCATCCCTGCGGACACACCTCCCCAGACAAGCGGCAGTCCCGGAGGCTCCCGTGTCGCAGCGGCCTCCTGCCCGTTCCTTCCTGCATGGCACCAGGCTGCACGGTGAGCGCCCTTTGGCTGGGCCCCTGGCCCCACTCACCTTCAGACGCAGGGGCAGGTCCTCGGGGCTCTTGCCCACCAGCTCATCGTCATCATCGTCCTGCAGGAACAGGTTGGCGGGGATGATGCCCTTGGCATACTTCTTGGTGATCTCCACGAAGTCATCCAGCGCTATGTAGCTCTTGGCTGGGGCACAAGAGAGAACGGCACAGGGTCCGCCCACACCGCGAGCACACGGTCACCCCGCACGGATGGGCAAGGCAGGGGACGGTGGCTGGGCCCCGGCGGAGGGAGGCCGAGCACACCAGGCACAAACCTCTCTGTCCTGGACAGACAGGCGGGCACAGACGGGCCAACCGGGTGGAGAGCGGGCACCCTGCCTCCTCGCCTTGGGGACAGCAGTCCCTCCTTTGAACCTCCTGCTGCCCAGCTCTCAAGACTAGGGTCTGCCCCCACCAGCCCTGCAGCCACCTCCTCTCCTTCAGCCCTGGCTGCTCCCAGCTCTGGTGATGGCCACCTGCAGCCCACGGCCCAGCCACCTGCCCCCCCCCTCCACTCAGCGTGCGTCCACTGAGGACCTACTACGTGCCAGGCACCGTGCTAAGCACTGGGAAGGCCTGGTATGTGCGCACGGACCCAGCGTGTGCACAAGTCTGGTGGGGTCGTGCTAAAGACAGATGGCTGCCAGACGCGACTGGCTGCTCCCCGGGACCGTCCTCCAGGCAGAGGGAGAGAGGGGAGCCCGGGGAGGTGCAGTGAGTGACTCGGCACAGAGATCACGATCGTGAATGGGCCGCCAGCCCCAGGGCTGCCGTTCGCCAGGCCGTGAGGCCTCCCACGCGGGGACTGCATTCTGGACACTGGGGACAGAAGCCCATCGCAGAAAAGAGCGACAGACAGCAGCAAGAGCAAAGGAAACAGTGTCCGGAACGCAGTGAGCACCACGGAGAGGGTGGGGCGCAGACAAGGGGCTGTTCCTTAACACGAGCCAGGGTAGCGGTAAGGGTCAAGACGGGGCAGCCTTGGCGGGGCCCACACAGGGACAGGTAAGGCTGGAGCCGACATGGAACAAGCAGGGGAGAAAATGGGGCCCAGTGGCCTGGCCCAGGCTGTGTGACTGGGGTCACGGGTGGCCTCTGATGCCACGAAACTGGCCACCAAGGCGTGGCGCGTGGACACAATGGGGTGTAAGGATGAGTCACCAAGGACTTGGACAGAGCCATTCTGGTGGGATGACGCGCGGAAGGCCCCGGGAGAAGTGGGGAGAGGAGCCAAGAAACGGACCCATGTGCACCTTTCCACCTTCCTCAGAAAGGGGAGCAGAGAAACAGGGCAGGTGGCTGCTATGGGCACGAGGGGTCCAGAGAGGGTCTCGTCTTCATTTTCTGAGGTGGGAGGAATAGGCACATGTTCATAAGCTGCTGGGAATGTCCCAGTGGGGAGGGGGGCCCGGCAGCCCAAGCCAGAGAGGAGGCCGGCCTGGCCGCCTGATGGCAGGGCTGGGACCCGTGGACGGCACTGTCCACACCCGCCTGGAGAGGCCACGTCTCTGCCCAGCTCTCAGCGCGGGTGGGCCTCAGACCCATCCCTCCCAGCCCAGAGCACGTGGTCTCCCCCGGGACCCCGTGACCTTCTGGCAGTTACAAGGTCCGCAGGAGAGCTCTGAGCCGTTAATCATAAAATCCCCAGGGTGGAGAAGGCAGAGCTGAGCAGGGACCTTCGGAGATTGCCACACCGCAGTCCTATTTCGGGAGGAACCGACCCTCACGAACCTCTGCCCAGAGGCGCACCTCACCCCAGACGGGCTCCCGGCACCTCTGCGCGAAAAACCCCCTTAAAACCTCCCATCCTTCTGGTTCCTATCAGCCATACACTTTCCTCTCCGCTTCAGGGTCCTACATGCCCGGGGCCTTGGGGAAGCCAGGCCCAGGATGCGCTATGCCCCCAGAGTTCCAATGACACGTCAGAGACAGACGGTGAGAAGGGGGGGAAGCGCGCCCCGCCCCCCGCCCCCGTACAGAAGCTCTCAGGGCTGGTGGGGCCCTCGGCCCTCTAATCTGACCACCACTGTGCAGAAAAGGGAAACTGAGCCCCAGGGAGGAAAGCCAGGCCTGCCTGAGGTCAGGAGGAGAGTGTGTGGCCGAGCTGGGGGAGGACCCAGGCCTCCTGTCAGTGGTGAGCAGCCCCTGGGCCCCTCGTGTCTGTCTCCCCTGGAACTCGGGCCCTGGGGAACTCTGACTACCACCACCCGCCGGGCAGCTGCACACAGAGCATCTGAGGACCTCTCCTAACTGGATGCCCCAAATTCCCGATTCCCGACCTTCCCGCAGCCCGTGCTGGGGGGGGCCCCCCACACTCCCTGCTGGGAGGCCCCCCCCCCCCGCAACTGCCCCGCCAGGCCATTGTGTGCGGTTCCCTCCCCTTTACCCTTCAGGGGCCAACTGCCTCCTCATCCTTGCAGACGTACTCAGGAACCCCAGATGCACTCACCTTCCCCCCATCCCTCTGCCCTGCAGGGACTGTCACACTGCCCTCTCTGTGCCCTGTCCCTCTTCGCTCCAAGCCATGTGCTCCTGCTGGGCAGAGTCCAGATCCCGCTGCCCAGAACACCGACAGCCCCAGATGGGCTGGGATGAGAAGTCCGTCCCGCCTCCAAGGCCTTGGGGCATGTGCTGTGGTGCCCAAGGAGTGGAGGTGGTGCCCGGCTGGGGGGCCTAACGGCTGGGCCAAAGCTGTCACAGGTGCAGGACTGGAGGCCATACTCACATTCGCTGCTAACCAAGCGCTCCAGCACCCGCCTCTGCTTCTGTAGGGACTTGGGGACTGGGCCTGGCTGTGCCCCTCCGTCTGTAAGTGACAGAGCAGACAGAGAATCAGAGAACAGGACTAACCGTTCCCACATGCCCTGCGGCCCTCCGGAAACCGGCCCCTGAGCTCTGGGGGCTGCAGGGCCTGGGGCCTCCTTGCAGCCCTTGGTGGGCACAGTGAGGGCCACCTCTGAGCCTCCGCCCACGAGGCTGACTTGGCACCCAGGGAGCACAGCCACCTCCTCTGCGGATGCAGCCAGGGCAGAGGACACATCGCAGTTTCTGGTCGGCATAACCTTTGCTGGCACCGTCCCTTGGCATGATTTTCCCCTGATTCTCCGAACAGACGGAGCGCCTGGGGCCACGGGTCACGCCTCTCCCGGTCTCCCCAGCCCTGGTGCTGGAAGGGGCCCCACAAGAGTCTGCTCAATGGCTGAGCGCTGAGCCGGGACTGAAGAATTCTGCCCCTTTGTCAACATCCACCACCTGCCGCGCCCCCAATCTGGCAAGCATTCCAGTCTGCCTGCCAGGCGCCAAGGCGTGCCTTCGCAGGGTCAGGTCAGGCAGTGACAACACGAGGTGAGAAGCACTGTGACCGAGAGTGACCGGGGGCCACAGGGGCCCAGACACGCTGGGACTGCCTTGGGGCGGGGGGGGGAGGGGCAGCGGGTGGGGGCTGACCTATGGCACTGCAGGGCCCCTGGGGCTCCAGGGGGCGGCCCCGAGTCCGTCACAGCAAGCATGTCTGTCCGGGTGCTGCCGCCCAAGCCCCAGGCCTCACGGACGCCTCGGCTCGGCCCCAGCACCGAGAGAGCTGAGAGCCAAGAGAGCGGGCTGGTCGCCAGAGGTCTAGTCAGACAGGGGTCCTGCCCAGAGACCCCAGGAGAAGGGGCAAAGGTGTCCACCGGGCAGCCTTCTCTGCTGCTGGCAGGTGGCCCCAGGCCCTGTCTTGTGTACCCAAGGGCAGGAATCAACTTTCTGAACAGAGGGAGGCAGGTGCTCCTCGAGCTGATGGAGAAGAAAAAGCCAGGTCGGGTCCTGGGAAACAAAGGGGCCGCACCCAGCCAGGGATGCCCGTTCTTCTGCCCGATCTGTCCTTCTGGCTGGCTGCCGGGTCAGGAAACTGGGGGCCGGAGACGAGGCCTGCCTCAGGGAGGCCATCAGAGCCACAGCCAGCCCCACACCCCTGGAACCGCGAGTCCCTGCCGGCATCTGCTACTCTCCCCCAGCTTCTGTCCCCTCAGGAGGAGCAGGACACCCTAAGAATGACATGATCTACAGCTCTGCCTGTGGGCATCCAGCCCGTCGACTGTTCCAGAGCTCAGGACACGGCTTAGGAAGGGGACCCCAAGAACAGGATGGCACCCCAGGAGGGACCCTCCCTGAGCCTTACTTAGAGGAGACCCATGAGGTCTCCGAGACAAGGTCCCTGGGAGCCCCCTGTTAGGCTCCCAGAGTCCCCATAGGGAAGCCCCCAGAATTCCAGAGAAGCCCATGAGGTGCCCATGGGAAGGGCTGGTCCCCACGAGGCTCGCGTACCGTGCTCGTTGACCTGCCCGACGTTCTCCAGCAGCTCTGACACAGCCACCTGCTTCTTCTTCTTGGGGTTGAGCTTCCAGTACATGACCAGGGCCGCCTTGCGCACGGCCCGCTCCAGGTCAGTCTCGGAGGAGAGCTGCCTCACCTCCTGCTCGTTCTCGAAAGTGATGCCTAGGAGACAAGATGCATTAAAGGCCTCATCCCGCCCGCCTGGGTGTCCTTAGCGATGCCCTGGGCCCAGACCAGCTCTGCTGCGGGGGCTTGGGAGGGGACTCAGGCGACAGGTTTTGCAGGCACCTGTGGTCACCAGGGCAGAAACAGACATTTGACCAAAAATGCCATCTGGCCAAGTCCCGGACTTTCCAGCTCAGAGCACGGCCTGGCCCTGCAGAAGGCGACCCCGGGGGGCAGGCGGCCAGGGAGTCAGAGACAAACAGAGTGGCAGGTAACCATGGGCGTCAGAGACACGTAACCAGGGTCACCGGCCTGGGTGCAAGAGCGGGACTCCCCTGTGTCCATGGCACTTCCCGGGCACTGCCCCTCCTAAGACGGCCGGAAAAGCTGTGTCCCCGCACAGCTGCCTTTCCGAGGGAGACAGAGACTCGTCGCAGAGAGAGACGGGATTTTTTCTCCCTTTACACATCTTCCAAATTTTCCACCTGAGCACACGTTTCTCTCAAGATCAGGAAGCACCCAACGTGAGAAAGTGGGGGTGCGGAGCCCGTGAGGCCGCTCCCGGCCCCGTCTAGCACCCGCCCTGGGTCCCAGGGTCCTGACTCGAGCCCCTCTTCCGGGCCACGTGGGCCGTGGGCCCAGCCCTCCCTCCTGCTCCAGAACGGGAAGGTGGGCTGGCGAGAAATCCCGGCTAACAGAGCGCCACCATTCCAGGTTTTCAGAGGCACTAGCCCCATTTCCAAAAAAAGCAGATTCTATATAAAAAATGTAATTCTAAAAACGGTACAATACAAAACCAGAAGAAAATACACCAGACTACAGAGCGTTTTCTTTCTGGGTTTCCAAGTTATGAGTAATTTGTATCTTTCTGTTTTCTGTGTATTCCACGTTTTATATGATAAGCATCAAACACTTCTACAATCTGGAGAAACTTTGTTTAAAAAAAACCCGTTATGACATACCCGTTCCTTTGTCTCTGAGATGGGAAGCCCCCAGAAGCACACTGCTCCACGGCACCAGGGACAAGCCATTTCCCTTGGGCAGGATAATGGAATATGCGACCACACGTGGCCAGGCTCTGCCTCGCTGTCCCCCCCCCCCCCACCGCCCTCCACATCCGTTCCCTTCCAGGCATGAATGCATCTGAGCAGATCTTCACTGGCCCACAGTCTCCCAGCCGTTCGGCCCAGACCAGATGCAAAGTCAGTCCAGGGAGTTCCATCCTGACCTCCGGCCACTGTCACATTGTCCTGCTGCATCACAGGGAAGCTGACTCTCCAATGGCTCTATGATCCACTCCTCAACCTAGATTCGAACTCAGAAGGGATCTACTCACAGACACCTACACACACTAAAGATAGGATGAGTGGCTTTGTTGGCTAAACATCCTGTGTTATGCTCTGGAAACAATGTCCAAATGACAAAAGCACTGGCGAAACAGAATTTACACTTATTTTTCGAGAGCGTCACCAGCTTCAAGGGCGCCTGGGTGGCTCAGCCGGTTGGGTGTCCGACTTCGGCTCAGGTCATGACCTCACAGTTCGTGGGTTCAAGCCTCCCCGTCAGGCTCTGTGCTGACAGCTCGGAGCCTGGAGCCTGGAGCCAGCTTCGGATTCTGTGTCTCCTCTCTCTCTGCCCCTCCCACTCTTACTGTCTCCCTCTCTCACTCAAAAACACACATTAAAAAAAAACCCATAGGGGCGCCCAGGTGGCTCAGTCGGCTGAGCTTCCGACTTCGGCTCAGGTCATGATCTTGCGGTCCGTGAGTTCGAGCCCCCGTCAGGCTCTGTGCGGACAGCTCGGAGCCTGGAGCCTGCTTCCGATTCTGTGTCTCCTTCTCTCTCTGTTCCTCCCCCACTCATGCTCTGACTCTCTCTGTCTCAAAAATAAATGAACGTTAAAAAAACCCCATAAAACAAAAAGAGTGCCACCAGCTTCGTATCTTCCCCCTGCCGTTACGTGCTGATGTAGCAAGAAGCAGTGTGTCCCCGGCAGCCACCGCAGCCTCCCGCGGGCCCACCTTTCCGGTCCGCCAGGCACCGGCGGAGAAGCTTCACCGCCTCACGCCGGCCCTGCTTCGCGGCCAGGATGAGCCAGCTCACGGCAGTGCAGTTGTTCAGCTCCTCGTCCGCGTCGCTGGCGAGCTGCAGGTAGTGTTTCCCCACCTGCGGGCGAGAACCCGGTCAGGCCACGCTCCACGGCAGTCCCCACACGCATGCGCCCGGGCTCCGGCTCTGTGTGCTGGCCCCGACCTGCTCCCATGGCCGTGCAAGCTCCGGCTTCCAGACCCTGTCCTGCCCCAGTGTCCCAGGCCAGCCCGCCTCCCCGACCCCGTCACCCAGGCCAGCCCGCCTCCCCGACCCCGTCACCCAGGCCAGCCCGCCTCCCCGACCCCCGTCACCCAGGCCAGCCCGCCTCCCCGACCCCCGTCACCCAGGCCAGCCCGCCTCCCCGACCCCCGTCACCCAGGCCAGCCCGCCTCCCCGACCCCCCTCACCCAGGCCAGCCCGCCTCCCCACCCCACCTTCTGGGAGCTTCAGACCTGCACCAGGTTGGGCCTGTGAGACCCTCTCGGCAGCCCCCGGGGAGGGTATGGTGCCCCCTCCACAGAGGACGTGAGAGGAGGGTGGAGGTGCTGGGGGCAGGCAGGAGGTGGGAAAGGTGTCCCAGAGGAGGAGGGGCCCAAGATGAGGCGTGAGCCGGACACGGGAGAGAACACAGGGTCCCCAGAGGAGTGGCGGGAGGCAGAACGACGCGGAGACCATGGAAGAGAGGGGGCCTTGCACACAGCGCGTAGTCAGCCGGCTCCCCTGCTCCCTGTTCACGGGGCACCCGCCCCTCGCAGGGCCGCCACGTGGTGGGGCCGAGGCCTGAGCCTCCCACCCACACGCCGTCCTCACCTCCGTCTGTGCCTTGGGGTCCCCCGCCTTGGCCTTGTCCAGGACTTCCTCAAAGGGCATTTCCACATCGCCCTTCACGGGCCCTTTAGCACAGAAGAGAAGCAGACAGAACGTCACGAGGCCGGTCCTTGTCGCTCGTTGGGAGTGGAGGGGACTGCGAGAATATGCTCAGACCCGGGGTAGCTCTGTGGAAATCCAGGTCAGACGTGGAGAAAACACTCCAGAAAGCTGCCATCCAGGATGCAGACAGCCCCAGAGCACGGACAGCAAACCTGCCACGGACGGGGGTCTTCAGCAGTGGCTCAGAGTGGCGGGAAGGACACGGGGGCCCCGACCCCAGTCCCACCGCCACGCCTGAGGGCAGGCCTGCTTGAACTGGGGCTCCAGAAAGATCCCAGGGCTCCAGCGGGAAAGCCCCTGACCCAGATAAACACCTGTGCCCCAATAAACACTCCAAATCCATGTTTTCCAAGACTGTCGTCTACATACACACGACTTTTGGGGGTCACAATCTGTGCACGCACATTTTGACACATACACGTTTACAACAGTGAATCGTAACCGATCTCCCACGTTACCCTGTGGTGAAATCCAGCATTGCCACAGTTCAGAGATCCGGTCGGAGGAACATGCCCAGGGTGCCGGGCCCCTCCACTCCACTGGGCCCTTACGTTATTCCCAATACTCCCTAATTTTATGAAACGGTGCCACAAACCACCCCGTGTATGTGTTTCCTTTGGGGGTTACTCTCCTGGCACAGGCCTTTCAGTTGAATCCTAGGCCCAAGGCCCAAACAGCTACGGCTCATGCTGCAGCCTAGTCTCCAAAAAGTTACCCCAAGTTACACAGCGTCACGGAACTACACCAATGTCACCGCAACCTTACCAGCAGTAGGCAGCATGACAATAAGAAGTTTAAAAACAAATCCTTTTTTACCAGTGCCTGTCTTTGATTTCCGCAACCGATATTCGGCGGCCCACGTCCGGCTCCTCCCCCGCCTCCGTTCACCCCGCATCCCACCTTGGCAGGTATAAGACACCTCGCAGTAGCTCGCGGGATGCGGCCGCAGCACTGCTGACTTCACAGCAGGTGCTTATTAGACACGACAGCCTCCTCACTCTCTAGATGTTTCTGGAAACGGGAGGCAGAATGAAGGGAAACAAAAACGGTCCCCAGTAACAACACCCGATGACCAGCCTTCCTGATTGGTTCATCCAGGCCTTTCCCGGCTCTGCCTGTGTCGGCCAAGGCCACAGGCTGCTGCACGCTGGGCACCCGAGTCCACGGGCCACAGGACTCCGGGGGGATGCGACGGGGGTCTGAGCCAACACGGCCCGCAGGTTCAAAGGCAGAGAGGCACAGGGGACTGAGGACACAGCTCCAAGAGGGGAAGCTTCTTCTCAAGACCTCACGCTAAGGGACACACACCATCGCCCTCCTGGTGGGCGGTTGGAAAATACCCTCCCTGAGGAGTTCGGACTGGACTTCCTCCCTGAGGTCCCCGGGGACCCTGCCAGCAATGGCCTCAGCATGCCCACCCTGCCTGCCCTCGCGGCCAGGACCCTGGCGCCTCCCGAGCCAGCCAGCAAGGTCACTTCTCCCTTCTGGCTGTTGTCCCAGCCCCTCCAGCCCCTGGATGCGCTCTCTGGCCTAGAACAGGAGAACACAAAGCCTGCAGGCTCCCAGGGAAGGAGTGTGGCGTGGAGAGAAATCTAACCTGCGTGTGACTGTGCCTTCAACGTCAAAGTGCTGTGTGACCTAGCCAGTTATTTTCAACCTAATCGTTAATATCCATCCAACAGGACGGTCATAAAGAACGAGATATTTCGTATGAAGTGGCTGGGCCAGAGCCAGCATTCCCCAAACGTAGGTTTCTTTTCCGTCCATGCTCCCCACCTCTCAGCTGACCCCAGGGCCTTTGCTCCTCAGTGCACCTCCCACCATAGCGCCCATGGGGCGCCTCCCACAAGTTCGAAACTTTTCTTAACCAAATTCACAAGCCCACGTTCTTTTTGTGTCTTAACCAGGATATAGAAGACTCGAGCATACATCTGTTGGCTACAAAGATTCTGTCCGTGATTAATTTTTCACAGAAGTTACTCACAGCCTGACATTTCGAGAAGTCTCGTTGAAATACATGCCACACCTTTATTATTCCAGCTCCCATTTGGCACTGACATAAATACTTCTCTACCACTCGTGTTGGGCCCACGCTGCAGACCCAGCAGAGGGCTCTGGCTTTTTCCGTGTAAGTAGGAGCCTTCCCACAGGTCACAGGCTTACTGTTCAGCCCCGTAAAGGACGCCCCCAGAATCTGGCTGAGTCAGCATGGACCACAGACCACGAAACACACTATTCTGTGCATGTCCGGCCCGCGTTCCTGTCTTTCTCTGATAGTAGCACTCTGATGCCCCTCTTGGGTACCCACCCTTCCCCATCTCGGTCCTCGAGGCCCGGTGGCATTGTCCCTCAATGCAGGGTGGGTACAGCACGCCCTCCTGGCCCATCAGAAGCCTCTGTCTCCCTGACCACAGCGCCTGGTTCAGAGATGGACACAGACCCAAGCCAGGCCAGCGGGGTCTGTGCTGAACTATCGGGGAGCAGCCTTCCTTCCGCTAGGACTCGGCTGATGGATGCCCCCCGGGAGCCCCGGAAGGCCGCCCGGTGAGGACAGCCCACCAGAGGGAGGGAGGGTGGAGCTGGGGCTCCTGATCACGTCCTCTGAGCCCCTGCATCCAGCCACGTGTAGAGCCAGCACAGCCTACACTCTGCAGATCCACGGGACTGAGAAATTCCTCTCAACTCCTGATTTCTCGCTTACGTCCATTTACGCTGTGTTTCTGTGTCACTTACGACCGAAGGGGTCCTGGCTCGAACTCACTATTGAAGAGCTTCCTATCACGAAGCAGCAAGAGCTGCGTGGCCTTGGGCAGGTCCGCACACCTCTGCCGGAGCCCACGGAGACCCACGTATACACCGACCCCCGTCTTTTCGTTGTTTGTGCCCACAGACCCCGTGCCCTGCTGACCTGGTACGTGACCCTTCATCTTCTCCGGAGCTGGTGAGGTGAGCAGATTCCCCAGGATGCCGTCCCCTCTTCCCAGCAGGGCCCACTGCTATTTTCCCTCCGCAACCCGGGATGCAGTGTCCACACGGTGTCTCCAAGCTCCCACCAGCCTTCGTGGGGACGATCCGTCCAGTGGGTCTGACCCATCCCCAGATTCCGGCCAGCGTGGGACAGCGCGACTGGATACACGGCGCAGGATGGAGGGACGAGGGGGTGGGGGCTGCCGAGGGAAGGATCGCGAGAAGGGTCTGCGGCCTTCCTGTCCCCGCACATGCCAGCACAGGGACACAGCCCGTGCTTGGCACAGTGACGGCACTGAGCTCACCCCGCACCCCCACGGCTGGAGCAGGTGCTCTGCAGAAAGGAAAGAGGGTGGTGAGCAAGTCTGGCGTCCACTCTGGACAGCGTCAGGACCCCGGCTGCGAGCTGGGAGGCCTGTGCACGAAGCGCTCCCACGGCCGGCAGCCTCGCTCACGAAGGCTGCTAGCAAGGTCTGTGGTGGAAGTAATTTTGAATTGCGGAATGCACACCCAGAGCTCTTAGGAGAGGAGCCACCTGACGCCTGCAGGAATGATAATGACCAAAGCTCTTGTCTTGGGCGGCTGCTGCCATCCCACCTCCCCAGTCCCGCCCCAACGAGTCTAGGCCTCCTGGACGCCCTGGTCCTCTCAGGACGCCTTTCACGGGGGCCCTGCAGTCAAGGACACCGTGTGTCCTCGTGTGTCCGCATCATTGCTGTGGCCGCCCCGCCCCAACAGGTGCCCATACTCAGGATGGCTGGGTCCCCTGGAAGCAAGAGGGAGACTTGTCCAAGGTCACGCAGCTCCCACACCTGGGGTGGCTGGGTTGCCCTACGCCAAGGGGGTGTCCCATACCCAGGGAGTGGGGGTTGTCTTGCACTAAGAGGATGTCTCATCAGCCTTTGTGATGCTGACTCTGATTCTTATAAACAAACGGTGAAAAATCCTTGCCACCCCGTCTCTGCCTGGAGCTGGCTGAGCTGAGGCAGGGGTCCAGGCCGGAAGGTCAAGGCTGTGGAGGTGTCGCCTGATGGTGGCGGGGGGGGGGGGGGGGGTGGCGCAGCGGGAGGTTGCTTCCTGGAGGAGGTGACACCTGAGGATTGGGACATAAGTGGGTGGTTAAAGGTGACCGATTAAGGGCACACTGCCAAGTTTCCAAAGGTCTCAGGAAACCACCGCGCCCAAGACAGACTCACTGCCCCTGCCGTCCTGGGACAGGACATCCTACAGTGAGGGGGTCACAGCACAGGTGGGGCGTCCAGAGAGACCGGGGCGTGAATCGGGATCAGAACGAGACGATGTGTGCAGAAAACTTCCTCAGTTATCAGTAGCTGGCTCCTCGAGCAGAGCCTCAGAACCCATGTGGTCCACTGCTGTGACTTGTCCCTGGGATGGCAGGGCCTCGACACTCTGCTTCTGCTCATGGTCCCACATCGGTATCGGTTCAGACCAGACCATCAGCTCTGGACCCCACCACCCAGCCAGAGACCTGGGGGCCAGCCTGGCTTCGTGCAGGTCTTAAACCCTCCAATGCCCTCTAAAACATCCTTCTCCTTATCACGACCCCCAAGGGCTCACCTGGCTGACCCCCTGCCCCTGCACTCTGATCCCTGCCCCGGGCCTAGCATCCAGCACGCCCCGTACTGTGCTGACCCTTCTTCATTTACCCACCCAGGACCCCCCCTGGAGGGCAGAGCCCCTCCTGTCTTGCCCACACTGGGCAGGTCCTCCGTCAACACTGGGGTGCCCAAGGGCTCCAGCACCCCCGTCCGTGGCCCCGCAGCTGGGAGGCTGTACAGGGCTGGCGGTCCCAATGGAGACCCGCCGCAAACCGAGGTCAGCAGAAAGGGTGTCTCGTGCTCCTTGGGCCCCCATGACGTCAGCTCTGCCCAGCATGGTGTCTGCCCGCCAGGGCCATTACTGTTTGCTTCTGTCTCACCGTGGCCCAAGGGCTCCTGGGGGGCGGACCCCTCTGTCCTCACCAGAGACCATCCAGGCCTCAGCCCAGAGGTCTCTGCTTTGCTCCTGCCCTGGGCACCCTGAAGAGACGGCCTGAAGGCACGGGGCACGCGGCAGGGCCCCGCCTGCCACCCCCGGGTAGGCAGAGTCACAGAGTATGTTTGAACCTCCCCCTCACCAGCTGGGGGCCTCGGGGTATCTACTGCCGCTCTTCCCCTAGGTTTTCTCGCGAAAATGTTGGAGAAGCGAGTGAGCTAATAAGGCAGAAAACCTCACGCGTACCCAGCACGGGACGTGTCACTTTCACTCTTACTCTCGGTGTTGCCTAACTAACGCGCGTCACACGTTTGCAGACGCACAGGTCAGGGAATCCACCGAAACGTGCCCACAAAGCCCTTCCAGGGGCAGGCGCCGTCTGGGCTGCGCAGGGCCAGCAGGGCAGGGCCCGCTGCATCCGCCTCAGAGCAGCACGTGGGGGCTGGGACCCCAAGGCCGCGAGACTGCCCAGGACCCGCTTCCCTCCCCCCCTTGGGGGTGGACAGCAACCAGAGGCCACAGCCATCTCCTGGCTCCTACCTGAAATTTGCAGTCTCGACCCGCCCTCCTGGGGCTGTTTTGCACACTCAGATTAAAACCAAGTGTGTTTCTAGAGCTGGTTTCCGTGCCCTGCAGCCGTGAGGCATCTGTGGCTGAGATCTCAGGGTCAAGCCCCCTTGCCTGCCCAGAGGCCTCGGAGACAAAGCGGAGAACCGGGTGATCTTTCAAGGAGATGCAAAGATCAGAAGTGCCCAAGGACCGGGTGAGTTTCTGGAATAAAGCAGGCACTGGCCCAGCGTGAACTGTACAGGGAGCCTCAAGCCTGCTTCAACCAGAGCTTGAACTCTGCTGGGCGGGGCTGGTGTTAACCCAGGAGACTCGGGTCACCTGTGCACCCGTCACACAGCAGTGGGTCACCTGGGCAAGTCTGTGCCTCAGTTTCCTCCCCTCTAGGTGGGGTGATAACAGAACTTCCCTCACAGGCTGCTGTGAGGGGTCAGACGTGCCCCACGGAAAGCCCTGCGGACAGGGCTGGCCACGTGGCACACACAGATAGACACAGCAGGTGCTCACGGCGGGTTTGGGTGTTCCGCACGGGCGGCATGGCTGAGCTGGGGTGGCCTACTTAAGCGGCGAGCTGTCCAGAGGAAGAGAAAAATGACAAAGCCTGGGTGAGATGAGAAAGGGGAGGTGAGGTGTGGCCAGGGGGCCGCGACAGCTGGACTTCCTTAGCTCGTACAGACCACCTGGGGGACGAAGCCTCACCTCAGCAGCCTGGGAATAAGGAGCGAGGTCGTAGCATCCCACCCACCAGCGGTGACAGAGAAGGTAAAGAGAGCCCCCACCCCCTACCACACACACACACACACACGCACACACCCAGTTAGTGGCACAACAAGCTTCCCTTGGGGGAGAGAAAAAGTCTGGTGCACACACACGGCCCGAGCCAACGTGAAGACCAGTCCAAAGAGGGGTTCAATGGGGGATCATAAAATAGCAGATGCCCCCCAGGAGGAGGTCTGCACAGGATCTGGGTGAGGGAGCCGGGGCACCGGGCTGTCTGGTGACTCAGCTGCAGCTCAAGGTACAGACGGTCGCTGTGCACCGGCACGGGGTGCCCGGGGGGACCACAGGCCCGGACTCGGCCCTTCACCGACCCGCCAGCACGCTTCTGCACGCGCCGGGGCCTGACGGCGGTCTGCCCGGCGTACAAGGTCCCGGCAGGACTCCACGTGCTGGCGAGGTCGCGCCCACTCCTCAGACGCGGGAACAGGCTCGCCGTGGCCTCCCGACTCGGTCAAGGGCACGTGGCTGGGGGGTGCGCCACCGTGAGAGTCAGGCCCCCGACAACAAGTGACAGTTCGTGTGCAGACACGTGCCCCGGGGAGTCCCGGCCTGGAAATGTGCACAGAGAACCGGCAGCGGAGGCAAACTGCAGAAAGCGTTTTATAAAATGCAGGCCTGTCTCGACACACTAAATCCCAAAATCCATTTAACTGCCCATGAGCGGCATTTGCTTTTACATCAAAGGAAGAGAAAGGACACGATCTGACTGCAGCACGTGCAGCGAGAAAAGTGGTGTTTTGGAAATTTCTGTTGCCATCGGGTATGTGTGTGTGTGTGTGTGTGTGTGTGTGTGTGTGTGTGCAGGCACGTAGATCAGGTAAGGGTGACTCGTGTACTGCCTGCTGTGGGTCAAGGTCAGAAAGTATAGGAGGCAGCCGCGCCCTAAGAGCCGGGTAGGACTCCAGCAGGTGGAGACAGTGAGGGCACATTTTGGGCGGAGCTTCCCACATGCACAGGGAAATGGGGAGGCCTGGAGGCTGGCCTGGGGGACAGAGAACAGTCTGGGTGTGCAGGGAGGAGGGGCCGGTACCCCAGGAAGACAAGGAACGGGACCTGGCGCTCTGAGCAGGACAGCATGACCATGTCCCCACCTGTGCTCGAGCGCACGGTCTAGGTGGAGGGGTTGGTTCCTTTGGGAGTGAGACACACGCTGCAAAGTACGGGGTAAAGTACCAGAAAGAATGGAGCTGACAGCAGCTACACTCGCCACAAACATCGGAGCCAGAGGCTTGGGGCTCCTGCCTCTGAGTGTCCACGAAGCTCACGGTGACGCACGACCGTCCCTACCCACAGCAGCCTCCAGAGCGTGAAGAAATGTCTCAGACGAGGCTTGTGCTCCGGCCCAGTGACCAGTCCTGCCCCCAGCTCCCTCCCAGTGTATCTCCATCACAGGCCAGATGAGCGTTATCCCCGCATCCCTCCCTTCCCAACCTTAACCACCGTCACCGGAGGTCCAGACTCTCTCGGCCGCCATGCCCTCTCCTCCCACCTACCTCTTGTTCGGGCACCTTCTCTTCCCACCGCCGCGGCCCTGGGCCCAGGGCCACCTCGGTGCTCCCCAGGCCTCATGCTTCCCTCTGCTCTCCACCAGACTGTGAGCTCATGGGAGTCAGGGGCAGACCTGACCCACGTGTGCCACCCACGGCCACTCAGGGCCGTACTCGGGGAGCGGGAGCTGGATAGAGGACGGCCCAAGGGCTAGTGCCCCTCCCCCAAGGTCAGCGAGACAGCCAGCACCACGGCCAACCATCCGGTCTCACCGAGGCCCGCACACCGGCTCACCTCTGCCCCGGGGAGGTGCCTCCGGGAAGGCCTCGGGGAATGAAAACCTCAGGGGGGCCCAAGAGTGGGGAGGGGGGCGGCCCTTAGCTGTCCAGCCTGGGCACACCCTCACTGGGGACTGGGCCGGGGGGGCAGGGGGGACCACATGGGCTTCCCTGAGCGCCGTGCGGGACGAGAGCAGGACCTCTCACCAACAGGACCTGCTGAGGGACCGGCGCCGGCCCCGAGGGTGAGCCATCAGGTGGGAAGTGTGACTTCTGCGCACCAAGAGCAAAGCCCGCCATGCGGGTGGGAGCCCGAGGGCCCTGCTCCACAGGGAGAACCGCGCAGGGCGCCTGAGCCACATGTGCGGAGGGCTGCTGCCTTCCAGGCCCCGCCCCTTACCTGTTCTGTCCGCTCGTTCTTGGCTCCGAGGGCTCGGGGTCCGGGCCACGGCTGGGGCAGCTGTGTCTCCTACATCCGGTCCGCGTCCCGCTTGGGGTCCAGGGGCTCGGGGCACCCCGCTCTCGTCCTGCTCCACCGAGGCAGTGGCATTGAGCCGCGAACGGGCCTGGGGCTGCAGCGGTGGTGGAGGCTGTGAGCCAGAGGGGCTCGCAGAGGGGGCGCCGGGGTCCATCCTGCGGAGGAGAAAAGCGGAGGGTAAGACACGCCAGGCGGGCCAGGCCCAGCCTGCTCGGGCCTCGAGTGTTGGGCAGAGAAGGGACAGAAAAGGGAAGTGGGGTAGGAGCCGCCTCACGTTCTGTAGGGGAGGAAAATGGCCCTTGGAGCTGGGACTCAGTCAGACCTGCCCAACCGCAGAGCCATCCGTGCTGGCCCGAACCACAGGACAACCGCGGAGCCCGAGCGGAGCCTGGGTGCCACCAGACACGAACACACCCTACAAAGCAGAGGGGAGCACCTAGGGACAGGGGGCGAACCGGCCCAGACGGGAGAGCACAGACCTACAGCCACCTCGTGGCAGGGGGTGGGGCTCCATCAGTCCAGGAAAGGGACCTCACGTGCTGTTGAGCAGCAAGGCAGAAACCGGCACAGCCACAACCGAGGGCAACGGGAAGTCACGGGGCAGGGAGCCGGAAGCTCTGGGAGGTGCCCCAGGGTCCCCGACGCGGTGCCCTGGATAGACTTGAGGGGGACACAGGCCCCTGACGGGGTCTGTGTGTGCGCTGAGCGGGGGGACCCAGTGAGGCTTCTCCTCAGACTCCAAAAAGATGTCGTGACCCTCCCCGGGACTCAAGGCCACATCCACCCCCTTCTGCTAATGGAACGCTGGCCCCGCCCCCCCGGCTCTGCGGTCCTGAGCGGGCCACACCCCTCCCCGCACCTCAGTTTCCTCCACTATGAATGGGACAATCGCCCCACGTGAGGGGGTGCCGTGAGGACGAGATGAGGCTAGAGACTACAGGCTGCACAAGGGGGCCAGGTGTCCCCAAACACCCAGCTCCAAGCACCTGCAGGGTAGATGCTCACCGGATGTTTCTGGAGACCGTTGTCCCAAGAAGGGTGGAGGTGGCCTGTTCCCAGGGTCTACGCTGCCCTGCTTGCCCTGTTCCCAGCCACAAATGGGTCCGGGAGATGGGATCTGTGTCCGCCAAACAACCCCACCGATTTCAATCTGAACATTCCTGCCTCAGAGGGATAGAGTCCTTATTTAAAAACATCCCCCGGGGGCAAAACAAAAGCCTGGCCAAGCCACGTGACTCTGCCTGGACATCGATGCGCTTGGTGTGGCTTCCAAACTCCCGGGCTTCAGGGAAACCAAACAAAGAGGCAAGTTCCGGGAAACTCGCTGTTCAGCGCGCACGGACCCGAGGGAGCACGTAGCCAGTGGCGGGCGAGGAGACCGGCGGGTGACTTGGGACACAGAACAGAGTCCTGCCGAGACAGCAAACAAGTCTGTTCTTTAGGCCACACCGGGCCACGTCCTACCGAGCCACCTCGCCTGGCCGGCTGCCCCCAGAATCAAGTGCCACCTTCTTGGAATGGCAGAGTGCAGCTCATCTTAAGACGGCCACCTCGTGCCGGGGCACCCGGGTCGTTAACAGGAACGCACATGTGTCTGGAACACACCCTGTTCTCAACGCTTCCCGTGCATTTTCTCGGGGTTCCTCGCACAGCCCTGTGAAGCGGGCACCGCTGCTACCCAGGTGTGACAGATGGAGAAGTGGCTCATCCTTCAACCCTCACCCCATTTCGCAGGTGAGGAAACGCGAATCGAGAAACGAGATACCTTGCTAGAGGCCACACAGCTCACCGTGTGGGAGTCAGAATTCAAATCCACAAAGCCCGTCTCTGAAAATGCGGCCTCTTTTCAAAATCCGACCCCTGCCACGCCTTCTCTTCCCTCTCCCCTGCTCCCAAAGCCGTCCTCCGCCTCCCCTCCCCGACCCCGTGCCTGCGCTCTGGCAGAGCCCCTTCCCCCAGCACTGGACATCCAAGCCAAGGCCCCAGCGTGCCTCCGTTCTGGGAGTTTCCCCGATGCCTCTGCTGAGTCCTGTCTCGGGTAACACTCCCCCTCCTACCAGGACGCCCCAGGTCTGGAGGGACAGCTCTGTCCCCAGCCAATAGGACACGACTTGACTACCAAGCAACATGAGGAGTGAATCCCAGTTCTTCCCTTTACCTGTAGCTACTTAACCTCACTGTTCTCAGTTTTTCCTCATCTGTAAAATAAGAATAACGCTTTCCACGTAGAGGTGCTATGGGGACTAAGGGTGTGAAGGAGGAGAAAGTAATCTGCAAACTATAAAGCTTTAAAAAACAACAAACAAACAAGCTAGTTCTCTCAGGTGCTGAACAAAGGCATATTCAGTTGAAAAACACATTATGAAAGGGATTCCAGGGAAACACAGGTTCTGGCTGGCCTGCGGGCTAAGTATTATGCATCTCATACAGCAGTCAAAATGACTGTTTCAAGTAAAACGGTTAGTAAGAATGAATGAATAAAAGAAAATTAATTTTCAGGGTCTCTGAGAGTTGGTCAAGCCCTTTTGGGATCAGAAGTCTTGTTATTTTAAAGCACAGGAGACAATTCATTGCCATGGCTGGGTCACAGGAAGGATCACAGACCATCTCCTGGTGGAAGGACCCCCCACAAGTGTCTGGTCTTTCCTTTTTTTAAAAAAATTTTTAATGTTTATTTATTTTTGAGAGCGAGAGAGAGAGAGACAGAGACACACACAGAGTGTGAGCGGGGGAGGGGCAGAGAGACTCTGAGGGAAACACAGAATCCGAAGCAGGCTCCAGGCTCCAAGCTGTCGGCACAGAGCCCGACGCAGGGCCCGAACCCACGAACCACGAGATCAGGACCCAAGCTGAAGCCAGATGATCAACCAACCGAGCCCCCCAGGTGCCCCTGGTCCTTCCTTCTTTGACAAGTTTTCTTTCCCGTGATGCCAGGAGCCCGGAAGGCAGGAGCTGGACCTCATCCACTCAGACTAGCTGCTGCCTTGCCTGACACATGTTAGGGGCCTAGGGCGCAAGGGACACTGAGGCAGCCTGGCCTCAGGGAAGGTGCGCTGGCCGGGCAAGAAGCTTTCAGGACCTTTTGCCCTGTGACTCTAAGCAATTCCCTCCCCCCCAGACACCAGCGTCCTGACTGCAAAACGGGCACATCATCCTCCAGCTGGGCCCCGGCCCCAAGACTCCTCCAACCTGCCTGCTGGTGGGACCAGTCAAGCCCAACTGCCACCTGATGGCCAGAGCGGGAGCTTGGAACCTGTCATTGTGTCAGCTCCAAAAAAGCAGAGTGGCTGGCATTCTTTCCACGTGAGCACCGAGGCATATTTTTATCCCATCAAAACACGAATTCCAGCACTAAGGAGCTGGGCTGAGGAGCTCCCACCCCCAGAGGGGACTGCACGGACCGTGCATCTATTGAGACACAGAGCAGGATGACCACGTGTGGTCTTCTGCCCCAAACACTCTAGTCCTTGTGCAGGCAGGCCCCCCCTCTGCTCTCCTGGGGGGAAGGCCCCACCTCTGGAACAAGCCCCCACGAGAAGCCTTCAAGTTGCTCAAGCCTCCACACTAGAGCCCCAGCCCAGGAGAGTAAGCAGGGATGCCCACAGGTTTCACACACAGGCAGACATCAGGAACCATCCAGAGACCAGTTTTGAAAATTACAACCCGTCAGCGCGGTGTTGTCCTATACAGACGTTACCCACGACCCTGTGTACAAATAAATGTTTAAAGGCAAGAGAAGTGTTGGTATAACACTGTTAAGCAGGATTTAAAACAGCATGAGAATCAGCCTGTCTCTTTAGAATGCCATCAAAACCTACCTGCAGAAAGACGTGGAAGAAAATGGCCCCCGAACTGTCAACACTGACTCTGTCTGGGGGGGAAGGATTATGACTGGTTTTATTTTAGACTTTTTTCTCAATGTATTTCTCTAATTTCCTATAATAATAAGGTTCTTGAAATTAAGACAAAATAGATTTTAAAGCCCATCTGCGACTGAGCCCCAAGCAAAAGGACCCAGGGGTTCCCAAGGTCTGGGAGCCCAGCCCCTGGCACTGGGCTACTCCTCAAGACAAGGGCACAAAGCCCTTGGAGGCTCCCAGATACCTATTTTTGCCCCAGAGTATTAAGGGCCAAACCAAGGAACATTCCGGCTCCACTCAACGTGCCAAACGCACAGGAACAAAGTGGGAGTCAAGCTGGGAATACCCTAGTCCTTGATCAAGGACAGTTATGAATGTCTCCCCGGTGGCCGAGCCCCCACTGCACACCAGGCCCCAGGGGGACAGCAGACACGGACGGTGGGCGGATCCCCTGCCAGGCACTAGCTGGCCTCCCCGCCCCAGAGAGGACCCCCGTAGGGCTGGCCTTCCAGCAGCTCACGCCCAGTGGGAAGGAGGTCACCTCAACAACCACAAAGACAGAGCAGCATTGGGGGCCACAAGCACCCAAGGTGGGGGTCTCACTCTGCTTTGGAAGGCAGGGGAGGGATCGACTCAGCCTTCAAAGCAGGCAGGTGTGAGCCAGGTGAGGGTGGAAGGAAGGCGCGTGGGCATTCCAACAGGGGACTGCCCAGGAGGAAAGGCGGTGGGGATGGGGTGGGGTGAGAGTGACCAGCAACGTCGCCAGGAAGGTGCAGGCGGCTGGGAAGTGACTGCTTGGGGATGGGGTGCAGGAATGAGAAGAAGCTGTGTGGGCGGCTAGGGCAGGTTCCCAGGGCCTGAATGAGCGCCAGGCTTTGGAGCCAGAGCTGCGTCCAGGGCCAGAAGGAGTACAAGACAGTGACGAGCAGGAAAGTGACAGTTACAGAACCACCAGGGCTGTGTGGGGACAGGATGGGGAGACCAGGGAAGGGGCTGGGCAACTCTCCAGGGCAAGGTAAGAAGGCCTGGTCCAGAGCAGGTTATCTGAGAGTGGTTCTGGACCCAGGAGAGGCGGGAGTGTCACCAACACAATGGGAGGGGCGGGGGCGCAGAGAGTGGCCTGGTCTGTGGCCGGGGGCCACAGCAGTGGTGCCACTTTCTGGGGTGGGGATGTGCGAGAGGGCAGGAGCCGTAAAAAGGAGCGTAAGGCTCCTTCCCTATTGCGATTCTTCTTAGCACCACCATCGTGCGCCAGCGTTTGGTCTCTGTCCCAGTGCTCAGGCACCTCTTGAGCTGGGGGCCCCTCTGTGACCAGCCCCCAAGGCCTGTCCAGCCCTGGCTTGGGAGGGGCTGGTGAGGTATTAACCGGGAGCCCTCCACACACTTCATCCTGGGAAAGGTGCGGTGTGGTCTCCCAGCAACCTTGCCTGTGCTCGAAGCTCCATGTGCTTGGGGGCTGGGGGGGTCACAGCAAAGGAGAGGTTATACAGGGGAGACTTCCTCTAAACTCCTGGTCAGACACTTTGGGGCTCCCGCGAGAATCACAGCCTCTTGGAGACATGGGGGCCGGGCCTGGATGGTGGTAAGTGTGGCCTCGGGGCTCCCTCACTAGGGCTGCAGTGAGAACGGGCGTCCAGCACAGAGGGTACCCAGGGCACTCTGCAAGCAGGGCTAGATCCCAGCGGAAGGGAAAGCCCTTTATAAACAGGCCAAATGCCAGGGGTCACTGTCCAAGGTGAGGAGAGGCAGAACTGGGATTGCTTTCAGGGCAGCCTGGGGCGGAAGTCTTCCCCTGCGCTCTTCGTGGTCCTGCCCTGGGCAGGTCACCAATCCCCAGTGAGCCCCAGCTCCGCCATGTGTCCAATGGGGCCATCATTCCTAGTCCCGTAGGACTAAGGGGGAGGGTAGTGTAAATATTGTACAAATGTTAGCTCCTTGGAATTTCTTAACATCAACTACAAAAAAATGGGGTGGGAGGGCACGGCTCCATCACATCCAAAAGGGCAGGGCGAGATTCCGCAGAAAGCTGCCATCTGTCAAAACAGAAAGTAATGTTGCCGAGGTGGGGCCCCCCGCGGGGTTCGCACCAGCCAGGACCCAGGGCTGCCACTCCCCTCCCCCGCTTACTGAGGAGGAGCCCCAGGGGAAGAGGAAGCGCGACACAGATTCCAAGTGGGCTCTGGGGGGGGGGGGGGTTCGGCCTGACCCAGGGGCTGCCCCCTCCGGCGGGCCCGCTCCCCAGTGCGGGCTGGACCCCCCGCGCCCCCGCAGCCCCACCCGCGTCCCCGCGGGCAGCGAGGGCCGCCCTGGGACCCGCCGAGCCCGGCCGCCGGCCGCGGGGGAAGGGCCATGACGGGGCACGTCGGGACCGGCGCTGCGGGGCGCGGGCAGGGGTGCCTTCGGCCACCCGCGGGGCCCCGCGATTCCCGGGGCGCCGGGCTGCGGCCGAGGGGGCGCGCACCCCTCGAGGAAGACCCAACCCAAGCCCGGGGAGTGGTCGCCGTGGAGCGGTCGCCGTGAAGCGGGCGGGACCCCGGCCCTCTACCTTCTGGGGAACTTGTGGGGGGCGCTGGGAGCAGTCGCCCAGACGGAGAAACTGAGGCCCCAGGCGGGCGGCGTCTCCTGGCTCTCTTTCCAGGCCCCCGCGGGGCCGCCCCCCGCCCCGAAGTACTCACCCGGCCGCGAGTGGGCTGCACGCGGCGCCGCGACGCCCTCGGGCCTCCGGGCCCACCGAAAAGTTGCTCGCGAGGAGGCGGACGCCCAGGGGCCGGAGCGAAGCAGCCGGGCCGGAGGCAGCGACTCCGGCGGCGGCGAGAGCCGGCGAGCGCCGCCCTCCGCGGGAGGGGCGGGGCCGAGGGCGGGGCCGAGGGCGGGGCCGCGGGCCGCGCTCCACTCCCGGCGCGGCTCGGAAGACGCGGCTCCTGCTCTGTCCTCTATGCGGCCGGCACGCCTGCCAATCACCGCACGCCTCCGCCAGTCACGGCGCGCCTCGCCGGGGCTGCCGCCGACCGCCCCCTGGCGCCGCGCGGTCGGAGGGAGCCGGGGGGCGGGTCCGACCCGCCCACTGCGAAAGTTTCCGAGCGGAGTCGGCTTCGGCCCCATCCCACCCCGTCGTGGCCCCGCCCCCTCCCCGCCACGGCCTCGGCCGGCCCCGCCCGCAAGGTGTTTGGTCGCAGAAGCAGGCCCCTTGCCTTTAGCTGTAACAGGTGGTTGGACCCTTGGACTAGACTCGGGACACCCTTCACCCACTACTCTGGCCCCAGATGCATTATCACTGCTACTGCAATACTAATTAACAGTGGAGTGTCTGCTATGAGCCAGAGGCCTTAATTCCAGCCCTGCCAGAGAGAGAGATAGAGGGCTCCCCAGATCTAGCAGTAGGGATAGAAAATCTGGTACAAGTAACCAAGTACAGCTGTAAATGCACGAAATTAAGTGCAACATAGCACGCCTTTCACAAAGTAATTGTAGGATTCGTTGAAGAAAATGTATCAGCCCTGGGTGGGGTGATGTGTGAGGCTCAGGCAGTTTGGAAACCCTCTTCTTTCTGTCCTGTCCTATGTCTGAGAGGTGTCGTTTGGAGATGAGGGTAAAGGTCTATCCTTAAGTCAGGCCCTTGGAAACACGGAAATACAAGGCCCTGGCGGGTGGCCCCCTTGGCCGTGTCTGCTCTGTATCTGGTCCTCACAGCCAACCTGGGGTGTCTGTCCTAGCATATCATTACAGAAATCCGCTCAGTGTGGCTGCCAGAGATGTGTTACCAACATGTTGGCGGGAAAGATCCCAGATGGTTTGGGAGGTGGATTCTGTATAGTGAACACACAGCCCTGGGGACTTGCGTCAAAAGCTGTGTGGTTCACATCAGTCACCTCATCTAATTCTCCAGCTGCCCCCCTGTGTGTGATCCCATCTCATCTAAGGCTCGCAGGGGAGGGGAGGAAATGGGCACAGAGCAGCACCCAGGTTCAGTTTGGGGGGGGCTTGCCTACATTGAGGTTTTTCACTACACCTCTAATGAGGGTGGGGTTGAGGAAGGTGGCATGGGGTTTGTTTTTATCCATGAGAAAATTGAGGTTTGGACATAGGTAGTTACTTGCCCAACGCCACGTGGAAATATTTCGCCTCTTATTACAGAAAATTTGGAGACTTCCAAAACGTAAGAAGAAGAAAAAAATCATTCAAAGACGATTACTGTTCACGTTTTGGGGTCTGTGCGTATTGAAAAAGGGGCTTCCCAAAGGCCCTGTGATCACACTCGCACATGTCTGCGTATGTCTGTTTCATAAGGACAAAGTCCTAGAAACAGAAGCACTGATCCTGATAGGCTTTTTCAGGTCTATGAGATACATTTTTACCCAAACAAATGCCTCCATGTTGTCTCCAGTTCGCCTCTGAGGGGTGCACACTGGCATGGAGAATTTTTTACTCCTTTCCTACTACAGTAAATGATAAAGGGTCTCACTGCCTCTGTAGTCTACATTTCCACAGTCACTAGTGAGGCTAGACTTTCTTTGTTTCTTCATTTTGAAAAGCATCTGCTCTCTTATTCATCTATTGGGCTCCTTCGGCTCTTTGAAAACCCAGGAGATGAGTTTTTTTGTTTTTTGTTTTTTTTTTTCCAGCCCACTGTCTTTACTGCCTGTCCTCTCCTTCAGCTCGCAGGATTGGGGGGCTGCCTGAAAGGCTTGTGCAGCCCACCTTTGGGAGCCAGCAGCCCTGCTCACACCTGGGAGGCTGAGAGCAGACAGCCTTCCTTCAGCGACATGGGAGGGCCTTGCCAGCTCCTTCTTTGTTGTCTACAGGGACGTAAATGGCTTGTCGTCCACCCCTGCTGGTTGAAGAAAACCGAGAGGCTGTGGGGCAGTTCCAGGAGGCACAGCACACACGCCGCTCGGAGCGCCAAAAGGAGCTGGGGCGGGGGAGACACGAGTGAAAGAAACGCCAGAGGAACATGTCTCCATCCGAAACTCTGCTGTGAAGGCTCCGAGTCCAAAGGGAGAATGTCTTGCAGAATTCCAGAAAGAACCAGTTGCATCGAAGGCAGGAGAATCTGGCTAGTGCCCATTCCCAGGGGAGTTTGGAACGATGTCCAGGGACCCTGATGATCTGATCACGGTCCATGATGGAGTCCCCACTGCTGTGTTGGAATTCCTCTGTTGGGGGATAAGAAATAAAGTATCCCACGGGGCAGGACCGCAAGAGGTGGAGAGGCTCCCCTTTCCCCTTGGAAGTCCCTCCCCCCACTCCCCCCAGGTGGATCAGCCACACAGGAGCCTCTCAGGATAGAGCAGAAGCCGGGAACAGGAAATGGTGGTTTGGCAGTGACCCTTGCAAGATACATGATTGAATCTAAACATGCCTGGGATTTTGTGGGATAATTGCTAAGTAAGGATTCTTGAAGCATATGCCACATGGTGTAAGGGACACTGGTATTCATCTGGGAGTAAAAATAGACTCAATCTCCGCGGCCCCCGGACCTGAAGGAGGAAGGGGTGGAGGGCAGAGGTCGGACATCCTGAGATCACATCTGATTGTGGGGGAGAGGGAGGGCCGTTCTGGTGCCCGCACTGGGGGCGGAGGGAGTGGGAAAGGAACAATCTTGTGGGGGGCGTGCTGTCTCCGTTTACTTTTCACACGTTCCCGGGGGAGTGTCGGTTTAATTATGACTATCAGGAGCTGAAAGAGAAAAGGAGCAGAGGAGACCTTCTGCATCAATAGGGGGAGGTTGTGGGTGGAGAGAATGAGCAGGGAAGCAAAATTAAGGAAGGAGGGGAGGAGAAAATAGCCACAGCGACAAAGTTTAGTCCAAGTAAACATAAAACGAGAAGAAATGGATAAAACCATGCACGTCGACTTTCATAAAAAAATGCGAATGGGCTGAATTTCCCATCAAAGCCTGTAAGACTGGGGTAAAAATACAAATCCGGTGATGAAGTGCGATTTGCAAGGAATGCCCCCCCAAAGGATGAGAAATAGAGGTCCAAAGTGCACAGCAACTGAAAGTGAAATTAAAAAAATAAATAAGCACAGCAAATGAGTATCATATAAGGAAGGAAGAATTCAAGGCAGAAAGCTTTCACAAGAACGAAGAGGGATTATTATGTAATGGTGCAAGGTGCAGTCCACAAAGATTCAAGTCATAAATCTGAATGTACCAGAAAGACGGCAGCTGTGATGTGTTATATTTTATGTGATGTGCTACTTTACTTTTTTAAAAACAATAACAACAAACTTTTTTTTAACGTTTTATTTTCGAGAGACAGAGACACAGGGCGAGTGGGGTGGGGGGGGGTGCAGAGAGAGAGGGAGACACAGAATCTGAAGCAGGCTCCAGGCTCTGAGCTGTTAGCACACAGAGCCAGACACGGGGCCCGAATCCACAAACCGTGAGATCATGACCTCAGCTGAAGTCAGATGCTTAACCGACTGGGCCACCCAGGCGCCCCTGTGATGTGCTACTTTAATATGTGGCATGGGCAAGGCCGTGGGCAACAGCTTTGATCAAACGCTGGTCCAGATGTTGCTCTGAAGATATCTTTTTAGAGGAGAGTGACATGTGAATCAGTGAACTTTGAGGAGAGCAGATTTCTGTCTGCAGTGTGGGTGGGCCACATCTAATCAGTTGAAGTCCTTAAGAGAGAAAGACTGAGGTCCCCTGATGAAGAAGGAGTTCTGCCAGCAGATGGCCTTCAGGTATGAGCTGCAGCATCTGCTGTTCCCTGGGTCTCCAGCCTGCCATCTTGCCCTGCAGACTGGATTTGACAGCCCCCACGATCCACATGAACCGATTGCCTGAAACAAATCTTTCTCTCTCTCTCTTTGGAATGTGTGTGTATGTGTGTGTGTTGGATGAATGAATGAATGAGTCACCTTGTGCTAAGACCTCGTAAGGAGCTCTTTCTTGCCTTCAGGACAGTGTCCAAACTCTTCAGTGCGACATCTAAATATGCCTCCCACACTTCAGTCCCATTGTCCCACCAGCTGCCTCTGGATTTTTTTTTCCACCTGCTCTCCGAATCTGCATTGCCGCTTTTGCCACACTTCCTTCTCTACTGCTGCTTAAGCCCCTTCAATGTACTCAACAGATGTTTATTGACTTCCTGCCAGTTCCAAGCATTGGCTGCAGGCCAAACCTACAAAGTCAAGTGAAGAAGGAGGTTGGTGGGTTGTCTTCTGGAGGATAGCTAGGTTGCGGGCTTTCTCAGACCATCAGTGCACCAGGCCGAAAATGACCCCCCAGGATACAGGTCCTCCTTCCTGGGACCCGTGAATGTTACTTTACTGGGGAAAGGTGGTTGCAGACGTGATTGGATTACATATGCTGTGCTCCCAGGAGGTGAGGCAGTCCTCCTGGATTACCAGGCGGGCCCTAGATGCGATCACAGGTATCTTTCAGGAGAGAGGCATGGGCAGGCGGGGGTGGGGGGCCACCATACTCACAGAGAAGGCGACGTGGAGATGACCAGGAGACATACGAAGATGTTGGCCTTGAAGGTTGGAGGGATGCGGCCACAAGTCAAGGAGAGCCTGTAGCCACCAGATGCTAAGAGAGGTAAGAAACGGATTCTCCTGGATTTTGGCCCCGTGATACCGATTTCAGACTTCCGGCCTCCAGAATTGTGACAAAACACACTTCTGCTGTTTAAGCCCCTGGGTTTGCAGCAACTTGTTACAGCAGCCACAGGGAACGGATGTAATCAGTGGTGTGTCCGAACTACGGTCCCGCTATCACCAGCTGTCCACCCGGGGGGGTCAGATGAGCTGGGGTGGGGCACAGAAATCCCAACTCTCGGCAGGCTGGCGTGGGATAAACGTAACCAGAGGACTGAACCAATCCCTTGGCTCAGATAGTCATCAAAATCAAGGAACCGATATTCAAATCGATATTATCAAAATCAAGGAATCAAGGGGCCCTGTCACCCTTTGTGGGTCCCAGGAGGATAGACACGTGCCACTGACAGTTGAGAACCGCCCTCCGCAGACCGGGCTGAGTGTTCCAGAGACTCTGTGCCCTCAGGGCATCTGCAGCACCTGGTGACTTAAACTCTGAATGGGTGGCCACCGCACCAGTCACAGAAGAGCAGCGTGCGGGAGTATGGCGGCCCCACCTGGGACTGCTGGGACGGGGTGACCGCAGGACCGCCCACGCCAGCCTTACCCTCCCCCAGGAATCCACATGTCAACGGTTCCCTGGGGAGACTCTGACATGCCGGGAAGTTCGAGACCCGTGACCGTGACCGTAGAGCTGAGTGATCTGTCACTGGGCCAGCTGGCACTGGCATCCTTCACCCGGACCAGGGTTCAACGTGCAGAGCCCCTCACACCTCCCGAGTCAGAACCTACGTTTCAAAGCGACACCCCCGGAATCCGTATACATATGCAAGTTGGAGGAGGCCGGCTGTAGGTGGGAGGCTCCCAGCCCAGGCCGTGCAAGTATAGGAACCACCTGTAGAGCCTGTCCCGCCCAGGCCAGCGAAACCGGAAGTCTGGATTCCTGGAGAGACGGGAAGCAGAGGAGCCACATTCAGAATTGAGTGCGGTCTAGAGTGCGCTCAGGCCATGCTTCCACTGTGAGCAGGATCATTTCCCAGCCTCCTTGCTGGGGGTGGTCTCACCCGCCCTTGGCCACGTTTAGGACAGGAAGGTGGCTAGTGTTACCTCTCCAGGGATCTTCCTAATGCCATAGCCAGTCAGGGGGCTTCCCTCCAATTTCTGAGGAAGCAGAGGCTCCCCAGGATCATACATCGCATGGCTGGTCAGTAGCAGAGCCTCTGGGCTCCCAAGACCTGCCCTCTGCTCCCTCTATCCCTCCACCAATCCAAGTCCTGCCGGCAGCACTCCCCACCCCCCCACCCCCTGCCACTTTCTTGTGTTCCCCGATGGTGGGCTTGGTGCTGATCACACAGCTCTGTGTCACCAGGACTGGGTGCTACATCAGAGGCTCCCCCACCCCACCCCTCCCGCCTGTCTACACCTCCACAGACCCCCAGCACACCCACACATTGCCTTGTGGCCAGGCAGCTGAGTCCCCCCACGAGTCTGAGTCGTGATTTAGTCATCTCTGAAGGCAGAGAGTTAATGCCGCTTAACGGCCTTGCAATGAGTCACCGAGCACATTGCGAAGTTTCATACGGGGGGGAAAAAGAGCATTGAGGAGGGGGAAGGTAACTGCGAGGCAGAGGGAGGATGGGTGTCTGCAGGGGAAGATGGGCTTTCTCCCCCCTCCCTTCACCCCACCGACACTCTCCTTGGTCACCAGTCGGCATTGTCCAGAGAGACGGAACCCCCGGGATCCACACAGGGGATCGGCTCACGCACTTACAGGGGTTGAGACGTCCTACGACCCTCCATCTGTGAGCTGGGGGCCCCAGAGCTGGGGGTACAGCTCCAGGCCACTTCAGAAGGCCCGGGGACCAGGACCACCGAAGGTGTCCGAGGGCAGGAGAGGAGGGATGTCCCAGCTCAGGCAAAGAGCACCCTTGCCCTTCTTCCACCTGCTGGCCCTCTTGAGTCCCTGAATGGATGGGATGCTGTCCCCCACCCCGGCAGGACGCGCTGCTAATCTCTTTTTTTTTTTTAACCTTTATTTATTTTTTTGAGACAGAGAGAGACAGAGCATGAATGGGGGAGGGTCAGAGAGAGGGAAACGCAGAATCCGAAGTGGGCTCCAGGCCCCGAGCTGTCAGCCCAGAGCCGGACGCGGGGCTCAAACTCACGGACCGTGAGATCACGACCTGAGCCAAAGTCAGACGCTCAACCGACTGAGCCACCCAGGCGCCCCCGGTGGTTGTTTTCAGTAAACTTTATGCCTTAGAACAGTGTTAGGTTCCTTGCAAAATTGAGTGGAAAGCAGAGAGAATTCCCATGTGCTTCCTGCCTCCCAACACGCACATTCTTCTCCACCATCCATGACATCCCGCGCCACGGTGGTACATTTGTTACAATCGATGAACCTGCATCCACGCATCACGGTCACCCGGAGTCCTGAGCGTGGGTCACGGTCACCCTAGGCACTGTACGTTCTCGGGGGTCTGACACACGTGTAATGACACGTACCCACCATAATAGTTTCATGCAGAATAGCTTCACTGCCCTAAAAGTCCTCCGTGATCCGCCTCTCCATCTTCCTCCCGACCCCCCGGCAACCGCCGACCCCCTACGGCCTCCACAGTTCGGCCTTTTTCCAGAACGTCACGTAGATGGAATCGCACAGCGTGTTGCCTTTTCAGACTGACCTCTTTCACCGAGTCATGTGTTTCCGAGTTTCCTTTCTGTCTCTTCCTGGTTTGATAGCCCACCTCATTTTAGTGTGAATGACCTTCCACGGTGTGGATGTCCTACGGTGTATTCGTCCATCACCTACTGAAGCACCCAAGAGGTGCTGATTTTACATCAGAGAACTGAGCATGAGGGGGTCATCAGGTGAGTCTGGCTTAGGTGACTCATCGCCCTCCCTGAGAGTCACCCCACATACCCCTGTACCCTGCACGTTGTCAGGAGAGTCATGAGTTAACTTACGGGGAAACGGCCAGCACAGCGTCAGCACACAGCGGACCGGTGGGTTCTGGTTCCTTCCATAGCACGCCGGAAACTATTGCCACCCCTGACTGAATGGTTCCTATACTTGGTGGCTCATTAAGTCCACACAGTGGTGCTGGGAGGCAGGTGTTACCCCCAGGTTACAGACAGGGGAAGCAGGGGCTCTGAGAAGTTGAGGGACCTGCCCAAGGGCTTGCTGAGACACCTCTTTGATCCGATTGTCCCCAGTCCCGGCTGGAATGCCACGACCCCTGCAGACCCCACGTCTGAAACCCAGCAAGCTCACAAGGGGGAGGGGGGGCGGCTCATGTGGCTGTAAAGCACACACAGCTGGTGCCACGGAGGGTCTCCGTGAAACAAACACCGCCAGGGTGTGGGCTCCTCCCTCCCTTCTGAAGTGAAACGTGCCTTGGCTCCTGAGTCCCAGCTGTCATCGTGACAAAACCCAGAGCTGGTGGGAGAGGGGACTTCTTGTTCACTTCACCAGGAAACAATAGAAGAAAACGTAGGCATTTCAGCACTCGGGAAATGTCAAGGGGAGGTGAAAATTACCTACTTCAGAACCCTCCCCAAGACCTTTCCAGACGGTGATCAGAATAACACAGATGCGTGCTGCCGCGGGGACTGACAGAGAAAGCTGAGGGGAAAAAGCACTTTTGATGTTTGTGGGAGCAACTTGGACCTTTAATGAGAAGAGATACTTGCAGATCGTTAGAAATATAAATTACCCACAAGGTTTACTGTGATCACAGATAATTGTTTTCCTTAAAATTTCAACACAATGGAAGCTGTCAGGCTCTGAGGGCAACTTCCTTTTGAACATGCCAAGGCACTTCTGGTACAAGAAAGGAGAGGGACCCCGGCTTCCGGGGAGGATCCTGGGGCTTGCTTTGGGACTGTTCCCGCGTGGGGCGGGAAATGTTGCATGAATTCGCTGCACTGAACATTTTTCCTGGAGAAAACGCGGTATCGCTGGCTGTTCTCAATTCGGCTTGCTTTTGTTCTTGCCTGAGGCGGGAACCCTGAGCTGCCGTCCTCAGGGACAAAGGGCAGGAGGGTCTGGCCTGACACCTTCTTGCAGAGACCCACCAGGAGAGACGCGGTGGCGGGGGTGGGGGGGGGGGCAGGCCAGGCCAAGTCAAGGGCAGCAAGCCGTTCTTTTCTGAATGAAGCTCGGGCGTGAAGGCCTGTGGAGTCCAGAGCTGGCTGGGGACAGCTGCCCGCCAGCCCAGAGAGGGCCAGATGGGGGGAGTTCGGAAATGGTCTGCTAGGGAAAAGAATAGCACCTTGTCCCCCACACCTGCTTGTCTGAAAGTTGGTCCCCGAGGAGGGTGAAGGCATATTTCAGGAGAATCAGTAACCTCTTACCGCGTGCTAAACCACTTCTAGACCGAGGAGCCTGAAACAACCACTTTCCTTGCTCATAATTCCGGGGTCGGGAATTTGGGCAGGAGTCAGCTGGGTGGTTCTTTTTCTCCGCATGGCATCAGCGGGGGCCATTTGCTCGGATGCATTCCGCTGGTGGTGAGCAGGGCTGGAAGGTCCAGGAAGGCTCCCCTCGCAGGAAGTGGGCATCGGGTGTCCTCCGCGGGGCTGCTTGGGCTTCCTGCCAGCATGGTGGCCTGGTGCAGGCTGACGTCTTGCCTGGAGGCTGGCTTATGTGCAGGGTGGTCCTGAGGAGTGCAAAACAGAAGGCCCACGGTCTCTTACGGTCCAGCCTCAGAAGTTAGCGTTTATCTCCACAAGAGTTTCACTGGCTATTGCTCTTTGAACAATGGGTGATGCAGAACGTGCAGCCCGTCTCCACAGCAAGGGAGCCCCAGGACGTTAAGGGAGCAGCCTGGTGTCACAGCTGAGGTGTGCGAAGTCAGAGCTCAGGTTTGGTCCAGGGGAGCCCCACCCGGGCTCCTTGTCTGTCACGCAGTCCACAAAGGCACATGGTCGGCACAGGAAACCGTTTCATCTAAAGAGGCAAATGGTTGGAAACGGGGCTCCGATTTTCTCCACTGAACGTCCGGGGGCTTTTTAAAGAGTCCGTTTAGCTAAAAAAAAAGGGGGGGGGGCAGGTAGGAAGACTTTGTCTTCAGTGGGGGGAGAAAAAGAAGCATGAAGCAATGTTACTAAGCAATGAACAGAAGGCAAAATGAACAGCATCAAATTCAACAGGGCTTTCCAACCTTTGTCATGTCACGGAACCCACAGAAAAAAGGACTTGTCCAGACTGAGGCAGATGGATGAGGCTATCATGTGGGTGCTCATGGGCCCCTGGAACAATGCATCCCAGTTGTGAGGAAACCACGAGGGCCTGCGGGATGCTGGGGGGTGTAGAAGAGGAACCTAAGGCTCAGAGAGGTGAAGTGACCACATCCAACATCCAATGCATGGCTGCAGGAGGGTTTGAATTGAGGACACTTGGCTGTGCCCTAATGTGGGACATTTGACTGTTCTGGGAGACGGAAATTAACCCAAATCCCCGGCAGTGCCTGCCAGTTAAGTGGCTCTCACTCTTAGCCACACTAAAATCTCTTGGAGAACTTTAAAAAACAGATGCTCAACAACACGCGCCCCCCCCCCCCCCCCCCACTACCCTGCCAACACACAGATTTTGATGTTGCTGGTTTGGGTGAGGATGCCCGGGGGCTGTGATGTGCAGCCCAGGTGAGAGCCACAGCCTCTTCATAAGGTCACATGCTCAAGTCTACAGTGGCCCAGACAGCCAAGGCCCTTTCTCCTAAGGGCCCAGCACCCAGTATAGGAGCAGGAGAGAATTTCACAAGTGAGATCTTCCTTAGGGAAGATCTCTCCACAGAGAGAATGCTGTGCAAGTTCAGAGGCACAACAAGCTATTTCTGCCTGGGGGTAGAGGGAGGAGGAGCTAGTGTGGCTTTTTAAGGACATGCCATTTGAACTTAGTTCAAGGAACATCGAGTGTTCTTTGACCACAGATTGCAGAAGGAGGAGCGTTCACAAAGGACTGGATGCAGGACAGGCGTGGTTGCCACCATGGTCTCCCTACTCCCACCCTCGTCCCCCATCTAAGCCCCCAGGGTGATGTCATCGGGTCTTATCACTCCTTGCACAAAACCCTCCAGGGCCTCGGCCTGTCTCAGAGTAGACACTGAAGTCCTTCTGATGGCCCCACAAGGTTACCCTTTGGCCCCATCGTCCACTCCTTTCCTTTTGTTCCCTGGCCTCGTGCTGGCCTCGCTGGTCCCAGAACGCGCTAGCCCCCTCCTGACTCGGGGCCTCTGAATCTTCTGTTCCCTCTGCCCGGATTATGTTCCCAGCTTCACACTTCCTCGTCTCAGCACGTGTGGCACCTCCTGGCTGAAGCTTTCCTTGAGCACCCCGTGGAACATTGAAGTCCTGCCAACCACCCTCCACCCCACCCCACCCCCCTGTCCTTGCTTCCCTCCCTGCTCGATGCCACAGTTGACGGTTGAGTTCTTGCCTGCCTGTCTGCTGTTGAACATGAGCCTGGCCAGGACAGGGTCTTGTCTGTTTGCTTAGGGCTGCCTCTCCAGCGCCTAGAGCAACGCCTGGCACTTGGTAGGGGCTCTGTAATAGGAGTAGGAGAAGGCAGGTGGGTAGGCTGACTTGGGCCTATGTACAAGCCCAGCGAGTGGGCCCGATTGGCAGGGTGGCTGGGTGTGCATTAGCAAGGCGGGGCCATCCCAGTTCTGCAGGACATTGACGCCAAGCTGAGGAGTGTGGTATCATCTGCTCTGGTGCTCAGGCAATAGGCAGCCACCAGAGGCTTTTGAGCAGAAGGGTGGCATGGTCAGAGCCACACTCTGGGGTGACACAGCCCACCATGTGGCCCACCAGCCTAGAGAGTCTCCAGTTAACGTTTCTGGAGCCGAGTGCAGAGCCGGATGACCCCCAGCTGTGAGCAGAGACCCCCTCCCTGCTGGCAGAAACCCTGACGACGCGACGCGGGGATCGTGGGCCACCCCTAACAGGCCTCATCCGCCTCTGCTGGCCAAGGCTCTGCACTCCCGTCTGGGCAGCCGTTCCCCTGAGAACATCAGCCCGCGGGTACCATTTCGCCCCCAGAGCCCCAGGCGATGAGAATCCATGCAACTCACTTGGAAGGCATCTTGAGCGAGCCTTCTGGGTCCCTGCATACCTAGGCTCTAGTTCCAGCTTGACCAAGGACGCTGGGCTGTGGGGACCTGGGATACAGTCGCATCCTTCCCCGGACTTTGGGTTTCCCCCTCCGTGCAATGGCTGGGCCGGTCTAGCTCTGTTCCTCTGCCATCCTGCACCTCTCCACCCGTGCTCAGAACCCACTCTACTTGGCACAGAGACAAATGCACCATTGCCTGCAGAATGCCGGGTTCCTTAAAGTCCAGACCTGCCGGACACTCAGAATTCCAAGCCACAGCCCCTGGTCTCCCAGGGCCCCGAAGGCCAGGAAGAGGAGGGCAGGAGCCTGAAGCTGGGTTCTATTTCCTTGGCAAAGTTGGGGGCACGGGACAGAAAGCAGCAACAGGAGGAAGAGATGGCAACGTCCAGGCTTAGGCTTTCAGAGGGACCCTGAAAATCTCATGGTCCGACCGCCGGGACTTTATGGATGGAGGCATGTAGACAGAGGGAGGAGGGGCAACTTGCTCGAGGTCACCCAGGGGCAGCAAGAGCAGCGTAAACCCCCAGCGAGCGCCGGTCCTTGGCTCCCACAATCCACCAAGCTGGCCTCTAAGCGGGGTTTCCACCGGGAAAACCAGCGATCTGGCCTCGGAAGTGCGCGCTTTGCAAATGCAGGTTTCTGATTAAATATGCCTCCGAGGAGGCTGGCGCAATTCAAGGGGTCCTGGGGGAGATGGTGTAACTCCAAGCCCCATTCCTGACATTCCCCCTCCCCCGACCACGCCTGGTGGGCGGAGCAAATAATCAATCACTTGGCTCCGGTGACCTCTAGTGGAAAGACTTTTACTAGCAACATCGGAGACTCCGAGGGACAAGGAACCTGGACGAGGTCCCCGCAAGCAGTTCACCTAGGGCAGTGTGTCTTAGACCCTCACATGCCTACCCATCGTCCTGGAATACTGTGAAAATGCAGAGTCTGCCTCCGCAGGTCTGGGGTGAGTTCGAGATTCTGCATCTGTGACGTGCTCGCTGGTGGTGTCCATGCTGCCGGTGCTCATAGCACACTTGAGCCGGGAGGAGAGAGATGAAGCGTCTCTGTTCACCCAGCTCTGAGCAGGTGCCTGTGAAGGCACTTCCACCTGCTACCCAGGCATCCTGGTGTCAGAGGAAGGGCGCAGTTCCGGCTCCCGCGGGACACACAGCTGGCAAGGATGGGATTTCCACCGAGGACCCTGGAAAGCCAGCATCCCGCGCCGTGAGGCATGTCAGGGGACCCCGTGGACAGCACACAACAGTTTATACAGAGTTTCTCACCTGCATTACCATCCCTTGGCGACCTAATTGGTGCGGATCACTGGAAAATGAAAACGTGGGGCCTCTTTTTGACTTAACTGAAAGGCGGGGGAAAGGTGCAGTTGAAGGTATTCAATACAAAGCTTTTCCCTTTAAAATATTTTATTATTTATACGCTATATACAGTAGGAAGGATAGCGACACATGGGTAACGGCATAAACTTACAAGCTGTAAAAACGCTATTTTTGGTGTCGTAATGTATATCCTACAACAAATAATAATACCTTATTAATGGGAGAGCTTGATGATAAGATTTTCCTGATTGGATTTTCTGCAAAACCACTTATTAAGGACATCAAAATGTATAGTTTCAGTGACTCGTTTTCGATCGGTATAATAGAACGTGATGTCTGTTGCTCTTGGCGAATTCAAGATCGCAAATCATTTTTTGATAGTTTTTCATTTTGAGAAGGATCTCTCAGCCAATGCAACCGTTATTGGGGCTGCTGAGTCTTTTCCAGGCTGTGATAACATTGGGATACATTTCAGGTCAATTATTGATTTGAACTACAAATTTGAGTATATTAGAGCTGACGATTCTTGCAGCACATGTTTTCTAAAAAGATTTAACTCTTTTCAGTGAATCAGTGTCACGTAAGTCTGAAGTTAGTTTTAAATGTCAATGTTTTCATGTCTAATGTCTGACATCCCCTGTAACCCAGGGAGGTTCTACAGGAACCCGCCGTGGCTTCATGATTTGCACGTAGTTCAGTCTCCTGCCTATGCATTCTATCACTCTGAATTGAATTACAAGGCCAAACTTAATTTAAAAATTGTCTTCCTCTTTAATAATTGATTCACCGATGCTTTATGTGGAAATAATGTTCTCTTCTACTTTTCTACCAAATGTAAACAATCTTTACATTATTTCTAATTCTAAGCCTTTGGAGTTTTGCTTTACAGTGTTGTAATAATTTTTTTTTTGTACTTTCTCTTTTTTGAGGGAGACAGAGCATGAACGAGCAGGGGAAGGGCAGAGAGAGGGAGAGAGAGAGAGCACCCCAAGCAGGTTCCGTGCTGTCAGCACAGATCCTGATGTGGGGCTTGAACTCACAAACCGTGAGATCGTGACCTGAGCAGAAACCAAGAGTTGGACGCTTAACTGACTGAACCACCCAGGCGCCCCTGCAGCGTTGTAATAGTTTTTTTAGAACCAGGGATTCCAAACTCATTGAAGAATTCCAGTAACTGGCACGCTTTATGGCAATGTCCACGGGAACATTACCAAGCTGTTGGTAATTCTATTCTGGAATGAGTTACTGACAAAGTTTACTGCCCGGCAGATCCCGTCCAGTGCTCAAGCCTGAGAGTTACTATTCATGCAGTGCTGCAAGGGCAGGTTCCAGGGAGGGAAGGGCCAGCTGGTCTCCCACTGTGGTCCGGGCACCGGTGCCCCGTGGAGCCCTTCCCTCCCCCAGGCTCACCCACCGCTGCCACCATCACCCCCACCCCCGGGGGCCCCCCAGGTGTGTGTCGCCCAGTGGCCAGGCTGACCGCTTGGGTCACACGCTGCCCACTGTGCCGTCTGGAGCCTGTCCTTTATTCACGGGCACGCTCCGTTGTCCCATCAGCTGCCACTTACCAAACACACGTTCAGAGATGAAATTACTACGATTTTCAAGAGGTTAACAGCAGAGCGTGAAGCCAAGTGCAAGGTCCTTCCGAGAGCGGGGCTCTGCGTGACTCCAGAGGGTGCAACCTGTGAAGCCAGCCCTGATTACCATCACGGCCAACGTTGGCTGAACTCACAAATGCCGGGCCCTGGCCTGTGGACCCATGACATCCTCACAACAACCCAACGAGGTCCCGCCGTCATCGCCGCTTTACGGATGGGGAGACTGACCCTCTCGGGGCCGAAGCAACTGACCAAAGTCGCCCAGAAGCAAGCGGCAGGAGCTGCACTGTTGAGTCCTCATTCTGCGGCAAGAGTGTTAGCCATGACCTCTGACTCCCAGGGGCGTTGTGGTGTCCCACCCCAGCCCATCCAAACTGTGGGCAGTGACCTGTCGGGAAGCCCTGAAGTCAATTTGGTGGACTGTGCCTGGCAGTTTGAAAACATGAAAGAGAAAAGAAGACAGATTGTCAGAGTGCACCCCTGAAGTCGGGCAACCGTTGTTTTGCAGGGCTTGGGTTTTAGTTCTGTTCCTTCTACTCTTGTAGGAACTCTGCGAGGTGTGGCTATCCCTGTGTCACAGATCAGAACACTGAGGCTCAGGGAGCAAGTGCCTTGCTCAGAGCCCCACAGCTGCTACGTGGAGAGAAGAGTCGGGTTTGGGTGTGTTTTGGGCACTGAGACGCAAAGTACCGGACGCCGGCTAGTCTGGCTCCGTCACAGTCGGTGGGGATGTCCTTCAGGTCCCACAGGCTTTCAGAGGAAGAACTGAGGCCAGAACCAAGCCTGCCCAGCATCCCCAGGTACATCCCTCCACCTGCGGGCTGAAGAGGTCCGCCCTCCCCTCCTGGGCCCCTGGGCCCGCCCTTCCTCACTTGGGATCTGCCTCTCCCTGCTTCTCTTGGTTGCTCTGTGAGAAAGTAGGGGTCTCAGACCCTGGCAGCTGGGGAGAGCGCGGGGACCGCCACCGATTCGCCGTGTCCTGGGAGGAGCCCACCTGTTTTCCCAGTGATGGAATGAAGGGCTGGGCTTCGGGAGGCACCTGGCCAGTGAGGCACGCGTCCTAGAGCTGCCAGATATAATTCAGGACGTCCAGTTTTTTGCATTTTATGTAAATCGCCACTTCTCAGTAGAAGTGTGTCCCAAGTATTGCATGGGATATACTCATACCGCAAGTTATCTGCTGCTTATCTGAATTCAAATTGAACTCGTGTCCTGTATTTTTATTTGCTAAATCTGCCCATCCTCTTCGTGGTCTAATTTGGATAATTTGGGGGTTCTTACCAAGTTTTGCTGAGCGTGCCCCAGGGGCCCGCCTCCGTCTGGAGGAGCTCTTGACCAGAGGGAAAGACGTAGAATGGCCGACGACCATGAGCTGTTGGTAAGTGGGGGGCCAGGGTGACAGGGGTGGGGTACCTGCAGGGAGGGAGAGGCTGAGCTGGTTTGGAAAGAGAAAGACGTCCCTCTGCAAAGGGGCTGAGGGCCCTGCAGGCCCCAAGGTCAAAGCAAAGAGCTGGATTCCCACAGGATATGGTTGCAAGAGAAACCAAACCTGGTCTGCTTGCCGAGGGCATCTCAGGCGGATTCCTGGACTTCTCTCCCGCCATCTGAAATGGCTCAACGAGATTTGCCTTGCAGGGTGTTGTATGCAGGAAGCGAATGCTAAGTGCTGAATACAGAGCAGGCTGCCAACTAAACTGGTGAATGGTTATCACCCCGATGCCAAGTCTAGCAGAAAACATGCTGGGAGACACCCCATCAGTGTCTGCTGAGCGGAGAATAACTCTGGGCTCCTTTGCAAGGACTCGGGCCAAACGGCACACATGCCTTCACAGGATCAGAAGAGGCTGGTTTCCTCCTATAGAAATGGTACGCACTGGGGGCAGACGTTGCCCTTGGCCCTCCCGGTTCTGCTCCACTCCCTTTGTCCTAACCCGACCCAGCTTTGCTCTGGGCAGCCGGTTTTCAGCTAAAACTACATTTCCCAGCCTCCCCTGCAGCTGTCTTGGTTAAATGCTGCCATCTTGGTCCCTGAGATGCAAACAAGAAGAAGTTGCTTTCTGGAAACCCTTTCTAGAAAGTAGGGCTTTCTGGAAGCTCTTTAAAAACGAGGCAGACCAGCTGTCACCTGCCTCTTATCCTTCTTGGGCCCCATCCTGCCTGGAGTGAGGAAACAATGCTGGAGGCTGGGGAGTCGCCTTGGGGGCAACGGATGTACACATAAGAACCACATCCCTCTTGGCCACTGCTGTCCCAGCCCCTGCTGCTCGTCACTGGGCTTTCTGTTATGTGTTGAGGCCATTGTGGTCGGGTCTTTGCTGCAGGCAGCTGGATCCAGTCCCGGATGTCTACACCCTATGTGTGCAGAATCACCATAACTAATCCCCCACCCCACCTTCTGGCTGCATATCCATTAATAGGCTATAAAGCTTAACAGCAGTCCCATAACAGACCCTGTTGGCGCCCTACCCACATCCCTTGTTCTTGCCACCCAGCACCCTGGCCAGTCTCCCACCCGTAGCATGCATTTATTTTCTAGCCCAAGGCTTTCTGGCCTCCTATGCCCCTGCACAGCAGGCTGGAAGGACAGGGGATTAACCCTACAGAAGCCACCCTCCAGCAATGATTGAAGGGAACTGGTGGCTAAATACCCCAGCTCCCTGGCCAGTAGGTGGGATGCTGTCAGGTTGGTGTCCTGAAGTGGCTCCCAGGGCTTCCCGAGGGGTTCGCTATAGTTGCTGGCTTCTTGGTTGGATAGTGTATCCTTTCGCGGCTGTCTCCCCTTCCCAACTCCCCTACCCTACCCACTTGCATGCAAATCCTGATCTCAGGGTCTGCCCTCTGGAGGACCCAAGTCAGAGAAGCCGATAGCCTTACTCGATCTTTACCCCATCCTTTAAGGGTGATGGGCAGTGATTGATTATTGTCCTTATAACTCGGCAGAGGAAACGGAAGCCTGCCCCGAGGGAGGGGTGTGTGCTCCGCGCGGGCACTTGTGTTCCCCGCGGAGGTCACGTGTGGGAAGACAGAAGCGCTCTCACCCAAATCTTCCCCCAAATCTGGCACTCCTGGGTGGCTCAGTCGGTTGAGCGTCCGACTTCGGCTCGGGTCATGATCTCGCAGTTTGTGAGTTCGAGTCCCGCGTCGGGCTCTGGGCTGACAGCTCGGAGCCTGGAGCCTGCTTCGGATTCTGTATCTCCCTCTCTCTCTGCCCCTCTCCTGCTTAGGCTCTGTCTGTCTCTCAAGAATCAACATTAAAAAAGAAAATCTTCCCAAATCAAAGCTGCTCAACTCTCAGCCCGCGGGAGGAATACTTACAGGGCAGACACGGCCCAGCCGGGGACACAAAAGACAGATGGAGTCTGTTGCACGAACATACACACACGATTTATTTTCTCCTCTGTCAGCAGATCCATTCTGACTGTCCCATACATAAGCCCCAGGATCTTCTGTCCTTTCTGCACGGAGAGAGGTGCCTCTGTGGAAGCCACCGACCTCCCAGCTCCTGGGAGATGTCTGGGCTGCAGGTGCACGGATGGGTGGGGCACCGCCTCAAGCTGCAGAATTGGGAAGGGAGTTCAGAGCGGTTTTCCCCGCCATGAAAAAGTGATGGAGCCCAAGGGCTGTTGCAGATGCAAACACAAACCACACCTGCTCTTTATTCACTCGACCTCATCTCGAACACTCCTGGTGGCCTACCACGCCCTGGGCCTGGGGCAGAGAACACAGACGGGGTCCCGAAGGAGGAGGCCGTGCTCCCCATTCCTGGGAGACGGTCCTGCAAATCAGGCTCATCGCAGCATGGATTTCTTTCCCGGATGCCACCCCTCTGAGCCTCGGAGCCCGGCGAGGCCGTAAAACATCTCTAATTTCTGGATTCCCAGCATGGAGCCCAGCACTTGGCACGTGTTATGCCCTCAGAAAACGGCTTAGGGACAAGCAGAGGAACTGAGGGTGTGGTCTGGAGGGGGAGATTCTGGGAGCAGAGAGTGGCCAGAGCAGGGAAGGCGCTGGGGGCCAGTGGCTTTAAGACCCTTGAAGAAGGTGCCTCCCACCTGCTGCCCTCATCTGGTGCAGACCCAAGTCTGTGGGAACTTCTTCCCCTTCAGGAGCCCTTAAGCCTGGTCACCTCTCCCTAATCTGATTTACACTGTGTAAGTATGAAAATTCACATGGAAGTCACCTCAGGGCAAATGGTCTCAGTCAGGATAACGGGCTGGGAAGGGAAGAGAAGGAAGGGAGGGGGAAGGGGGAGGGGAGGGGTAGAGCAGAGGGGAGGCGGGGAGGGTCTCCAAGTGCCCCAAAGTGTTGCTATTTAAGAGGGCTATTTAAGAAGGAAGGAAGGGGAAGAGGGGGGAGGGGAGGGGTGGGGCAGAGGGAGGCGGGGAGGGTCTCCAAGTGCCCCAAAGCGTTGCTATTTAAGAGGGCAGGGATGTGTTCTGAACTCACGGCTTCATAGTGATGGTGAAGTTCTGGGTGTTCTCAGCTCGGTGTGCACGAGCAGGGGACCAGCAGGCTGGGGTCTGCCACACCGCACCCTGCAGAGGCTAAAACAAGGGGGGTTACACATACAGACAGGAGAGATTTCCACGACATATACAGAACAATACCCTGATGGTGATACGCACGTCCCGTTAGTAGAAGACAGACGAGGCGCTGATGGACGAGTCTGTCTCTTTGTACGGTGTTGGTGGCTGGCCCATGGTGCACCAGTAAGGCCATACCAGGTCTGAAAATATTGAAAACTGCCAGACTGGTTGGCAAACAGCTACTTCCCAAAGGGTCCCCCACTGTCAAGACCCGGGAGCGGTCAGGGACCTGCACCAAGGTCACGGCCAGCCAGGGTCCCCAAGAGTTCCAGTTGTTAATTTTTAACATCACCCCCGTTTGCGGATGTATAGAAAAACACCTGGAAGGAAGTGCACAAAGATGCTGCCGGTAACTTCCGGGCAGTGGGGGGGCGGGACTTCCTGGGGAAAGAGTGAAGGGGAGTGTTCGTGTCTTATATTCCCACAAATGGTCGTGTTTAACTGTTTCGCAGTGAAATGGTCTTCGTGAATTTTTTCTTTGAAGAAAAAGGTTCTGCGCTGCGTAAGTTCCCGCATGGGGACACAACCATTTACTTGCTATGTTCCCTCCCTCGCCTGTGTTTCCAAACCTCCCTGCCTGGTGTGCCTATGACCCTTTCTCTGCCTGAGTGGCTTGCAATGGCCCAGCTGAAGGGCCCCTCCCTCCGTCAGGCCCTTTGAGAAGCCCTCCCCCCATAGATAAGGAGTGGCAACCCACCTGAGTACCCATGACCTCTGTCCATGGAGGGCAGCCCCCTCTGGGACACTGCACCCCAACAAGCGAGGACCCGAGGGTCCGCCTTCCTGACTACAACTTGAGGCCAGGGGCTGTTGGTCTCTTCCTCCCCGAGGTGCCCAGCTCAGGGCCTGGATTTGAGATAATCACTGCCATGCCCATTTTCCACACCCCCAGCACCCGGCAGAGCCAGGGTGCCCTGGCCACGTGGTGGGAAAGTGCGCTGCATGAAGAAATGAGGGAATGCAGGTGTGCATAGCAAGTGGCCAGGAATCTGCCCCCACCCCCACCGCCTCCGGCCTTGGTTTTACTGACCAGTGAGGACCCAGAGGGGTGCCTGTGGCACGAGGAGGGGGGAGGGACTGCCTGAGACAGGAGGCTCACTCGTGTCTGTCACCTGTAGGAGGCTCACCCGTGTCTGTCACCTGTAGGCCGGAGGGGGACCGCATCAGCACCACGTTCAGGTTCTCAATCTCCTTCTCTGGGAGGACCCCGAAGGCCTTCATGCCTGCCACCTCCACCTCCGGCCTCTGCTGCTGGCTCTGAAAGGGGTACCTAGGGGTTCAGGGCCGCTAACCCTCAGGGGGGAGCGAGATATGCCAGCGCCTGAACCAGCGAGTGCACGCATGAGCACATAGACAAAAAAGTGAATAAGTAAATAAATACGCGTATAAACAAGTAAGAAAGTAAATAAGAAAACGAGTCAGTAAATGAATCATTAAGTACACATATAAGTAAATTTACAAGCAAATAGGCTGTAGCATCTGGGGGTTCAGTTGGTGAAGCGCTGACTCTTGATTGCGGCTCAGGTCATGATCTCACGGTGGTGGGATCGAGCTCCGAGTTGGGATCCGCACTGAGCGTGGAGTCTGCTTAAGATTCTCTCCCTCCCCCAACTCCCTCTCTCTCCCCCCACCCCCACTGCTCTCCCCCAGTTGCACGTGCACTCTCTCTCTCTCAAAAAAATTAAAGTAAATAGGTAAATAAATAAAAAAATTAAATAGGTAAATAAACAAAATAAACAAAATAAATTAAAGAAATAAAATACTTCAGTACAAAACAAGTAAATGAATAAACAATTAACCAAGGGAGGTCTTGCTCCTGTAAGGCACACACACAACCCTCGAATGTCCCAGAACCCTCCTCCCCACTCCCGGAAGCAGGACAGTCGCCCACAGACACAGCCCCCACCTATGAAAATCCTTTTACTCCCACCCCTGGGTCCATCACGCCTCTCTGTATCTCATTTACTAGGCTGGGGAAGCACCGTTCCCAGGGATCAGGGCCTGCCTGGTCCCACAGCCAGGGAGGGGGGCCCAGATGCAGAGCGCGGCCTGACTTCTGAAGCCGCTGTTTTCAGGCTCCCAGCCTCACGGCCACACAACAGAAGTCAAGCCCGGGTCAGGGAGGATGTGCGGCAGCTTCAGGGCAAGGGCTGTGTGGGCAGGGGGTGGGCAGGGGGGCACGGAGATGGGGTGTCTGTATGCCAGGACCTCTGATGTCCCAACATCCCTGGCGTGGGGGCATGGCTGTCTTCCTCTGAAGATGCACTGGGATCTCAGTGAGCCGCCTTGTTCACAAGGTCACGCCCAGCAAGGGGCAAGCCCCAACTCCATGGCACATGCCCTCCTTGCCACCCAGGCTGCTGACTGAGGGCCCCGACTGAGCTGTTTTCCAAGGAGCCACATCAACTGAGTCATGGCGTGGTGGCGTTGGATAGCTGGCTGTCTTCTTTTCTGTTGTTGTTGTTGTTGTTATTGTTTCTAAATAGGCTCCATGCCCAACATGGGGCTTGAACTCATGATCTTGAGATTAAGAGTTGCACGCTCTACCAACTGAGCCAGCCAGGCAGCCCTGTTATTTTTTTTTTAGACATTCACTGTTCTTCAGGATTAACAAGCTACTGCTATGCTACACTCAAGGAGCCAGGAGTTGCAACAGAACTTTGGGGAGCACGAAAGTCAGGGGAGAAGAGCCGGCTGGAGGGAGTGGAGGGGACAGTCCCCAGAGGGTGATGCTGTGATCGTGACATCGCTGGGTGCCAGGCACCCTTCCTGGTACCACGCTAGGAGCCCCACGTGGATTCGGGCATTTCATGGCTCACGACGACCCCACGGGGCAGACCCACTGTCACCGCCAGCTGACTCATGAAAGACCAATGACCAGGGAGGAAGCCATGGCACACGGCTGCTCAGGGCAGAGCCCGATTTGATCCCCTAGAGTCTGCGCTCTGGAGCCACGGCAGACTTGCCTCTCTAAGTCCGTGCTTGCAAAGGAAGCATATGGCTTGTAGGCATCCCTCTGGAGGGAGCCGCTGAGGTTGAGCACAGAGCTGGACACTGGACACAATGTTTGGTGCCGTGTTATGTATGATACGACACCTGTGTGTGACCCAGGTGCCCAAGAATCTGGAAACGGGGACTCGGTTACGGTCCATCCGCCTGATGGAACGACACAGTCGGGAGACACAATTCATAACAACAACGGAGACACGCAAATGCTTACCACGTCATGAAATGGAAACCACAGGAGTCAAAACTGTGGCTTTTCACCCCAATCTTTTCTTTCTGTTGGCCTGTCTGTTTCGCTCTTTCTATCTCCCTCCCTCCCTCTTATTTAGATATATAGATCCATGATAACAGATAATACACAGATAGATTTATCTACACGAACAGATTCAGATACTCCTAGAAAACAGACTAGAATTTGCTACGCTGAAATGCTAAGGATGCTTCCCTCACGACGGGATTTAAATCTTCGCCGTGCATGCTTCTGAAATTTCAAAATTTTCTTCCATGAATATAAGTTAATTTTATAATCAGAAAAAATTAACACATTTAAACTTGTGACTTTATGCATGGTTTCGCCTCATTTTCTTCTCTTGCTGTCTTTAAAATAGATGCCACCCATCGATGCAGAAATGTATAGATACTTGCCGACGGAAAAGTATTTGTCGGCTACCATCAGGCAACACTTCTCGGGGTGTGTGGTCCAGACCACTGGTCACCTGACAGATGGGGGGGCTCTCGTCACACCCCAAGCCATAGTCATGAGGGGCTGGGGACAACCTGGGGGCCACCACGAGGGAAATGGATACAGCTGCCACGGTGAGGAGTAACGGGCCAAACGCCACATGGCAATGTGGCTGAACACGGAACGTTGAGTGGAGTAAGCGGGTGGCACAGGAAGGCTCCTGGAACAATTTCTGTACATCAGTAACAGATAGAACGCTGCATTTTTTAAGGACACGTAGCAAGGATGCCCCAGCATGGATGGTGTGGAGGAGAGACACTGGGGTTTGTGACGTTTGTGACGCGTTGTCTCAAGTAGACCATGCGGTCTTCATCCCTTATTTCCCGACACCACGGAGGCCGTGTGCTGAGCCGTGGGCCACGGAGCCGGGATGGGGGTGCTCCCCCTGCCCCCCGTGGGCACCACCTTACCGGGAAACTCTACCAGCTCCCTCTGCAGGGCCTCCCGCTCCACTCGGACTCTTTCTAGAGTCTTCCTCAGCTCTCTGAGCTCAAATTCTTTGACGGGGAGGGAAGGTCAGAGAAGACCGTCTCTTTCTGTTCTTTTCCATCAAAAACCTCCCCTTCTCTTTGAACGGTACCCCACCCAGGCTACGGCTGAGACCCTAGTATGCTCAGGTCACCCTCAAAATCCTTTCTGATAGAGTGCTTGCTTTCCCCGATAATATGAAGGACGTCTGTCCATTGGGGAAAACGTGCAGACACAGAAAGGAATAAAGAAAAACAGAATATCCTCTTCTTGTCTGTCAGCCATAACCACCATCAACACTGGCGTGGATTTTCACATGCGTAATTTCACAGAGTTGGAAGAAGACAGGTCTTAGAACACAACGGCCTGGGTTTAAATTTCAGCTCAGCCATTTCCCAGCTGTGCAACCACAGGCCAGTCACCTAACCTCTCTGTGCTGCACTTTCCTTAGTTTGTAAGAGAGGGATACCGTTGCCAACCGCTCAGTACTTTTATGAGAATTAAAAGAGGTAATCTGCCTCAAGTTCTTAGACGTGTGCCCAGCTCAGTGGACGTTCTGGGTTATTTCCCATCCAATTTTTATTTTTACTTACTGTTTATTCTCCTAGATGGCATTTTTTTTGGTTCCACTTACTATTATAAACCATGGGGCACCTGGGTGGCTCGGTCGGTTGAGCCTCTGACTTCGGCTCAGGTCATGATCTCGAGGTTCGTGGGCTCAAGCCTGGCGTCGGGCCCTGTGCTGACAGCTCAGAGCCTGAAGCCTGCTTCCGATTCTGTGTCTCCCTCTCTCTCTGCCCCTCCCCTGCTTGCACTCTGTCTCTCTCAAAATTAATAAATATTAAAAAAATATTATACACTCTTACGCAGGTTACTCTGACTAGGGTTACAAAGCCCTCGACCACCAAAGTTAGCAGGGAAGTGCTGAACTTGACTACTTACTTTTCAGAAGTTTAAAGGCAAACTCTTGCCAGAAACACAAGTCAAGGGAAGCACAACGCTTCTCCGGAATCAGGCCCCGAGCGGAAATGGATCAAGGTACTCGGCTTCCTCCTCTGAATCCCCTTTGTTCAAATTCTGACCTTCCTCTTTCTCTGGCGGTTCTGGATGCTGTAAGTACCCGGGTGGGATCTTTTTTTAATTTCCCTGGAAAACAAAGAGGGCAGCCCCACGAGCGGACCTGAGCAGCACCTCTGGGCCTGGCCCCCTGTCCAGATGCGAGCAAGCGGGTCCCTGCTTGGGGTCTCCGTGTGGACGGACAAATAGGCTGCACAGGGGCCGAGGCCAGATGGGGCAGCAGCAGGGGCGTCTCCTGGGGAGCGGTCCTTGGCTCAGGTCTAAGTCGCACACCACACAATTTGCCCATTTCAAGTGTTCAATGCCGTGGTTTTCGGTCTATTCCCAGAGTTGTGCCACCATCACCAGGGGCGATTTTAGAACATGTTCACCACTGCGAAAAGAAACCTGGTGCCTTTAGCCACGCCCCTCCCCACCTGCTCTCCTCTCCCCCAGCCCCAGGCAAGCACTGATCAGCTTTCTGTCTCCATAGTTTTCCCTATTCTGGACATTTCGTATTCCTGGAACCATACAACAGGTGGCCCTTTGTGACCGGGTTTTCAATTTATCGTGTTGTCAAGGTTCAGCCACCCCGGGTGCCACTAGGGCGACCGGTGAGCTCGGCTGGAGCGTGTGGGGCAGCGCCCTGCCTCCCGCCGCCCACGGCACCTGCAGCCCCCGCCCTGGGACCCCTTTCACGGGCACCCACTCATCTGGTGATGGATGTTTGGGTTGTACCCACTTTAGGGCTGTTGTGAATAATGCCGTTGTATACTCTCACAGTGTCGTGTGGATGTTATCTTTCAGTGGCCTTGGGTGAACACACCCAGGAGCGAATCTGCTTGGTCATTTGGTGACTTGGCAGCTTTACTTTTAAGGAACCGTGAGGCCGTTTTCCAAAGTGGCCGCACTGCTACACATTCCCACCAGCAGCGAATACGGGCTTGTGCCCAGGAGCGAGGCCGGCCCACGGGCTGGGGAAGGACCTTCTGGGACAAGGGAGCTCCAGGGGACACACACAGGCGTCGCAGGGCAGGGGCTCTGGGTGCCGGGGGCAGTGGGAGGCAGGGCGCTGCTGACCCACTCTAGCCAAGCTCGCCACGGCACTAGAAGCATCCAGGGTGTGCTGGCATCTGCATCAGCCCCATAAGGTCCGAGGTCACTGTTCCCTAGTGCATTGGAGGAAACACAGGCCATGGTGGAGGTTTGCCCAGGGCATTCAAGGAGGTAAGGGGCGGAGCAGGGATTCAGGCTCAGGCCCTCGGCGGTGACAGCGACAGTTCTGTCCACCTAAGGAGCCGTCGGGACGGAGAAGCCTGGGGGACATTCCACGGAAGGCTGACATCAAGTATGAAAAAGCTGGGTCCGCCTCTGGGGACAGAAGGCACTTCTGTGCTGGCTCGGGAGTGGGGGGTGGTTCTAACGGGCGTGGGGCTTCTTTCTGAGGCGATGAAAACGAGCTAAACTTAACTGCAGTCATGGTTACACGTATCCGAATATTTAAAGAACCGCTTTCAGTGGGTGGACCTTACGGTGTGTGAACTCCACCTGCACGACGCTGTCTGAAGACAGAGCTCTGGGGCCTTGCCCCCTGTGAGTGGAAGCGGGGACTGGGGACAGGAGAGCTGAGGTTCTTTCGGGGAGGAGACGGCAGAGGCAGGCGATCCCGGGGGCTCACTCCCCCTAGGGGGACCCCGGAGCCACAAGAGCCGGGTGAGGCCTGGGCCCTGAAGATAAGTGGGGCCCCACCCCCACCCCTCCCGCCACAGTCGGGACCAAGCCTCGGTCGGTGATGCCTGAAGCCCTGCTTCCCAGCAAAACTGCAGCCACACGAGCAGAAACGAAGAGCTCTCACGAGCCTGACCGTTGACATAAACTTTGCAGGCGGTTTAGAGGAAAGAGGCACAAGGTGTGCCCATGTCGGTTCCCTTCTGGAAACTGCAAAGGCCTCAGAGAGTCGCACCGGGTCACAGCCACACGCATCTGTGACTTCACGGTCCCCTGGCACGCGATGTTACAGGTTTCGAAACGAGACTTAATCCTCTCCAGCGGGTAATTTACACAGTGCAACTCCAGGCATCGGCGCGCACAGGTTACGCTCGATTGCAGGGAACGGGATGCATTTTTATCTTCGTTGCCATCACTCACCTTAAACAAGACAGGACTGAATGTAGTTTATTGCCTTTAAACCCCGGCCTTAACACGGGGCCGCTGTACATCCGTGCGTGTCTTCATGCAGTGTTTACGGAGCGTCTACTCGGGGCCAGAGATGCGTCCTGCCGACCGACACCCGCCTTCCCTCCGGGAGGGCAGACCAAGGCACGTGTGCCCATGTGTCTTGCCGGGTGGTGGTGACAGCGATAGGGGATGATAATCGCAAAGCAAAGCGATGATCATGTATGGGATTCTCAGGAGCCCCAAGGAAGCCCCCACCCAAGTCAGGGATCAGGGCAGACGTCATGAAGGAGGGGGCAACGTGGCCGTGCCAGGCCTGCCCAAGGCACTGATGTAGGTCCTCGAAGAGCCCTGAGCGGTGGGCAGTTTCATCCTTCCTTTACAGATGAGGCAGTGGAAGCACAGAGAGGTTAAGCAACTGGCCCCGGGCCGCTCAGCAAGCAGAGAAGGGGCTTAAGTCAGACCTAGTTCTGCCTTAACGACATTAAAGAATCGTGGAAAACAAGAAACAACTGTCACCCCCCACGACAGAGCTTGACCGAGCTGTTTCATTCGTAGAGGATCTTTTCCAGCCCCAGAGCACACATGTAATGCCATATAGCTGAGATCATTCCAGGGCCTCTCTGTTCTGTGGGTCTCATTTCACTGGAATGCAAGGCTTAGTGCAACACCGTTGCATTGATCCATATACTTCTGTCTTCTTGGGCCAGAGCTCTGCGTCATTCTTTCCGTGTTCCTAGCACCTGGTTCAGTGCCTGGGAAGGGGTAGGAGCTCAAGTGTTATTGGTTGAACAAATTCATCTATGCATGCCTGCGTTCCCCCAGCAAATACACATGCAGGGCCTATTACGCATGCCCGGCCTGGTTCTAGGCCCGGGAGGTGTGCAGTGAATAAAAGGTAAGCATCCCCTAACACGAGGGGCTTCTATGCTGGAGGGAGACGGCAAAAAACACAGACGTGCAAACGAAAGAGGCTTCGAGAAGAAGACAGAATGATGGACAGACACAAGGCAGGGGAGGCCGGGAGGAGCGGGAGGTGTGCAGCTGTAGACAGAGCGACCGGGGCCCGTCTTCCAGAAGTTACCATCTGAGCAAGAGCTGGGTGAAGGGGTGAAGGGAGGGCACAAGCCCACAGAGACGTGGCCACAGGGGCTGCAGGCAGGGAGAACGCGGAATCCAGGCCCTGAGCTTAGTGAAGAGGCAAATCATACAGAGAAGGAAACCATCAGGAAAGCAAAGAGACAACCTGCTGAATGGGAGAAGATATTTGTAAATGATGCATCTGATAAGCAGCTAAGATCCAAAATATGTAAAGAACTTACACAGCTCAGCACCAAAAACAAACAAACAAACACAAAAAAACCCCAACAACAAAAAAACAGAACAACCCCATTCAAAAATGGGCAGTGGGGCGCCTGGGTGGCTCGGTCGGTTGAGCATCCAACTCTTGGTTTCAGCTCGGGTCATGATCTCACGGTTCGTGGGTTCGAGCCCCACGTCAGGCTCTGCGCTGACAGTGCATGGGATTCTCTCCCTCTCTGCCCCTCCCCCATCCACCTACACTCTCAAAATAAATAAATATTTATTAAAAAAAAAAACAAACCCAAATCCAAGCTCTGTTGGAGCGGGCTTTGTGGCACACCAGCTTTCTGTGCGATGACCGTCGCCAAGGACCACGATTAGAAGGGTCACAGGGCAACTGCGTGACCGAAGGGTTAAGCAGGATGAGGTGTTCTCCACTAGGTCTGACAAAAGGCATGTTTAGGAAGAAAAGCATGGGCAGAAGATGACAGCTGCTCTCAGTGGACCCTCGGCCAGGGGTCTCAGGGCACAGTTTTCTTAGCTCTGACGTTCGCAGTGAGGACCGGAGACCCCACTCTGCTCGCCTGGGGTGGCTGTGTCCCCTGCACGCGGGACCGGCGGTTTTCAGATTGATTGGTTTTGAGCTGCAGGTGCTCGGTGAAAGGCAAACGTGAGGTGGAAACCTAGCAAGGATAATGTGCCGGAGGGGAGACGTCTGTGGACCCGTGTGGTGTCTCTGCTTGTTTTTTGCAAATAAAGTTTTATTGGCACACAGCCACGCCCACTTGTTTACACATGGCCTATGGCGGCCATCCTGCTGCACCCACAGAGTGGCCCCGAAGCCTCACGCGTGAACGTCTAGCCCTTTACAGAAGTTTCTAGTCCCCACTCTGGACGAGCCTGGGGTGGCTGCCCGAGCTCCGGCGTGAAAGGACACAGGTAGCAAGTGTGAATGCTTTGCCGAACTCCTGCCACGTGCCAGGCACCGAGCACCAAGCTCCCGGCGATTTGGTGCAGCCAGATCTGCACCACGCCCTGCACAGAAGGCCCGAGTACAGCCCCCTTTTCATATGAGGAAACCGAGGCACACAGTGCTGGTGTGACTTGTGCCAAGTCACAGAGCCAGCACAGGGCGGAGCGGGGATTTGAACCCAGGCCTTTGGACTCCTGAGCTCACAGCCTGACCGCTGTACAGAGAGCTCTCAGCCCAGGCCCAGGTGGGAGTGAGATGCAGCAGGGTGGGGGGGACTGGTGAGCTCTGCTGGCAAGCCCTGGGGACACTGGACAGCCCTGAGCAGGAAACAGCCCTCGACACGGGCACTGGGTGGACCCCAAAACCACTGACAAGGAGCCCACCTCCCTGGACCCGAGCAGTCACCTGTGGGGCCACGGACTGGCTCCCGGACCCCTGCCGGTGAGGACTCCCAGCACCGCCCTGTGGGCGTGTGCCCCGAGGAGGACACGGGTGCCACGGTGGCCAGTGACAGGACTTCTGAAGAGGAGGAAAAGGTGATGAATGGACAGCGCCCTCCACGGTCAAGGCGTGGTGAGTAGACACTCAATAAACGCAGCTCCCGTCTCTTCCTCAGGCTGGGACCCCCAGGGAGGACCCCGAGGCAAGGCTTTCAGTGTGAATGGATTTTTGGGGGTGGCGATGCCGGGAAACATTGGTGGGGGAGTGGGGAGGTGAGTCAAGTAGGGGAAGAAAGCCAGGACAGGGTGTCTTGCTGAGTAGCGGCCATCATAGTCCATCTACTGGATACAGGGTCAGTATCCCAACGATACAAGGAGGTGGCCTTTATGGTGAAGGTGACTGGTGTGAACATTGACTGAGGCCGAGGCTCATACCAACCAGCTTTCCAAACACGCCTCCTGCCATTAAACATCCCAGAGTCTCAGGCCCCGCAGAGAGAGTTCCAGCCCCCCCCCCCCCGGCCGGGCCCCACTCACCACACAGGGCCTGTGCCTCGTGCGCCGTTTGCCTCCCCGGGAAGGCTCGGGAAGCCTGGGAGCGCTGGGAGGCCTGAAGTTCCCGGATGTAGCGCTGCTTGTCCTCATCTGCCCCATAAACATACCTCTGGAGAAAAGAGCACAGTGGCTCTCGGACTGTCCTGATCTGGGTGGGTGTGTTGGGGGGGGTGGGGACGGTCCTCTTGTCCAACTTGCCTTGGGTTCTCTAGGATGGTCCCGAGAAGCTACTACCCAGCTTTTGCTTGCACACCCCTGGGGACGGGGACCTCACTACCTACCAGCAAGTTCATTCCCTGTTTGAATGATGCTGACACTACAGAAGGTTTTTCTGTCAATAAACTGGAACCTGCCTCCCTGAGGCTTTCACTACTCTGCCTCGTGGGATCGGATGACTGCAGAGGAGGGTAGCACTACCAGCCACACTTCTGTTCAATGATCACTCATGCGGAATCAGTGCTTTACCCTGTGCAGGGTGCTGGGCTGGGTACTGGTGAGAAAGAGAGAAGTGAGACCCAGCCCCAGGCTGCCCCATCGGGTACTGTTTTCCCTCCGTCGATAACACCCGCCTCACTTTTCCTCCTCTGGCCAAATCTTACTTATCCTACAAGATCCCTCGCAGGGAATTTATTTACCTCCTCGAGAATCTTTTTCTGATGCCCTCGGGCTGGCTCAGGCACTACCACACTCGCTTAGGTACCTCCTGGAGTCGGCCAGACCCTTGTCCCAGGCAACCCTCACTCTAGATTGTATGTGGTCCCTTCAGGGGCACCGACTCCCTTGACTGTGTGCTCCTGAACGCAGGGACTTGGCCTCATCTCCAGCCACAGAGGCTGACCCCAGGCTGGTGTAACCCAGGGACAACCGGGGGACAGGGTGGGCGGTGTGCATGGCTAAAGTTTGCCCTAAGAACACCCGTCAGGTCATTAATATTCACATTGGTTATTTACTTTAGGCACCTGGTAATTTGAAATAAATAGTCATGTTATTAAGTTGAAAATAATTCAAAGCATTGATATGCTGGGCTGGTTCTTCTAACGTGTGGAGCTGATAGTCCCTTAGACGGCCTCTTTCCTCCGGCTTCTGGACCCTCTTTCTACCTGTCAGGTGGCACATAGCCTCAGTCCTATTCTTGCAGGGACCTGAGTCCCACCAGGGAGACTGCTGACGAGAGTGTAAGGCAGGGTTTTTAAAACTAGGCTTTGGAGGGGCTCCAAGCACGGCAGCTGGGGCAGGGAGAGGGTGAATGATTTCTGAGATCATGAAACCAGCTCAGAGATTCCCTAAAACCTTGAATCAGAGGCTCTGCCCCTCGCTGTCCCACAGGAAATGCCCTGGGCTTTGCCATCACCATGCTGGTTTGCACAGAAAATTGTAATTTTGTCTCAGCCCCTCAGACTGGAATGTTAGGGGTTTAAGTCACTGTAACGGGTGGGGACCAACCCTAACCACCCTCCCGAAACTGTAACCATAGCAGCTTTGCTTTGATCCGTTTGTCACGTTAGCATGTATGTGGTGGGGACACTTCTTGCCCACTCCTGATGTTTCCTTCTGTACAGAGGGAGCTCCGTTAGCTTAACCGTCCTGGCGCCTCCTATACCAGTGGGAAGAGTGGCTTATCTGAGTGGTAAGTTGGAGCCAGCATCAGAGATTCTCAGTAGGGTCCCTCCTTCTCTCCCCTCCTCTGGGATCCACTGGCTGGCAGAGAGCAAGGGTTCTTGTCTGTTCTTGGCCACACAGTCTGGGGCCTGCCCCTTCCAGGACGGCCAGGAATTGTCCAGTTGTCTGGCCCCTGGATCTATTTCCCAAATGGTTGCAAAGCTGGGTTGTAAGAAGAGGGCTGACGGTGATCCCCCCTCCCCCAAATAAGGACTCTCTGTAATAGTTAAGTTGAACCAAGCGTTTTCTGTGGCCAAGGCAAGTTGAACGTTCAGAGGTTTAAAGAAGTTCATCTCAGGGTCTTTGTATTTGACCCGAAGAAATGACACTCTGGAGGCAGGGGGCCTGTTCTGGGAAAAGTATGGGCTTTGGAGTCAGACACACTTAGAAGGGGTTTGGGAGGGCTTCCTGGAGGAGGTGACGTTGGCGCAGGCATGACTTGATCAGTGTGGCAAGTACGGAGGGGCAGCAGAAGTTGAGAGTGGACACATGTGCCGTGCTAAAAGGGCTTTGGCCGTACCCCACATGTTGGTGTTTCCTCCGCCGTTACCCCCAGAACATACTCACGTGGGAGGTTACAGATGCTCTGTGGAAAAGGGGTTCCGTGCAGAATTAGTTTGAGAAATTCCTCACCCTGGCGCTGAGACTCGGAGACTCTCATGCCCCCAGAGGGGTTTCCTCTGTCTCTCCCTCCACACCTCCTTCCAAGAGAGCATGGGCCTCGAGCCGAACAGAATTCTATATTAAACGCTCCTAAAACATTCTGCAGAGCTGAGAACCTAGTTCGTGTGATTTACTACGGAACTTCCTAAACTTATTTGACAACTTACGTTTTCATAGAGGAGCCACGCTGCTTAACCCAGTTTGGTAAGTGCTGGTTGCCAAAAGCAGGGGAGAACCAGCAGGGGTGGGGCGGAGGCGCCTCGTGTCCGCTCTCCAGAAGGTTCCCCGTGGCTCCAGTGTGAAAAGATGCTGGGGGTGGGGGACAGCCCCTGATGGAGGCTGTTGATGGGGGCGGGGGCCGCTTCTCTCCTCATTCCACGCAGGAAAGGACTTCCTTGCTTTTCCTCTCGAGACCGCTGAGTGCACTGAGCAGCCAACATCTTTGTGATTTCTGCACAGGGCAGATCTGGGTGCTGGGCCCTCAGCTGACTCCTCCCGCTCACTTAGGATCAGAAGACACAGCTCTGAGCGACTGGCTGCAGGGGCCGGGGAGGGTCAGAGGGTCAGCTATTTCCACCTCCTGGTTTTTTACAAAAATAAGTAGTCATGGGTTTGCCCATGTTTTCAATCTCACCAGGGAGTGGAGGTTAATTCAGGAGGGAAAATACTCACATGGCTGATTTATCCAGAGACTCATGAAAGACGCTAGTCGAGGAGGCTCCCCGAGGCAGGGGCATGAGGTGCACCAAGAGTGGGAGACAAGTCTGAGCCTCGGTTTCCCCCTCTGTGTGATGGTCGTGCAGAATGTACCTGTCCGCAGGGTTACAGGAGACGGAGAAGAAGGCCTTCACCCTGAGAAACACAGGGACCCTGAGGATAAAGGGCAAAGAGCACCAGCTTCCGGAACAGCAAGGTGACCTGCAGGGCAGTGGGAAGGGACTGTCACGGGGCCTCTTTTCTGCAGCCCAAGATGCCAGGGGACGAGAGACAAGGTTTCATGGCACCGGGAGGGGCGTCTTGAGCCTCGGTGGAGGTTAACTAGCTCACCGCAAAGCACCCACATCCGCAAGCCCAGAAGGGAAGCCAGACCTGCCGTCCCCAGAGCCACTGCCTTCTGGTCTGTGACCCACACCCAGCTTCCGTTCTCTCCTTTGAGCATTGTCAGAACCTTAGTAGGGCTTAAAGAACTATACCACCCACACTTACCCCTGTGGTGTTAGGCCTCCTGACGGACAACAGATAAAGGTGGAGATGGGGTCATGGCCACGCCCTGCACACAGCACAGGCCACATGGTGAGCCGGGAACATGCCTTCACACCCCGTCAGGTAGTCCGCCCCCTCTTACCCTGTCGTAGGAGTGTGGGGAGCAGAAATATCCCTCGGGGGCTTCTGTTTCTTGCCTTCGGGCCAGCCCCCTTTCCTTCTCTGAAGCAGAAACAGCAGAGAAGAAAACCTCAAGACTGTCAACAATGACTTACCGTATTCGCATCACAGTTTACAACAATAACGACAGGACACCGAAGTGTCCTCCCTGTCTGCGTGGCTTCTAAACTCTGCAGAGTAGCAATGGCCATCCCCTGAACGTGAGGGAACCCAGGCACAGAGATGCAACCACTGCCCCAGTGCTCCCCAGCAGGTGCGGGAGCCGGAACGTTCCCTCTCGTCCAAGCTGAGTAATGCTCGTCGGGTGTGATCAAGAAAGCAACCCACGAAGGGATGGGGCCAAACCTCTGCACTGGGGGCAGGGGGCAGGGGGCGGGGCAGAGGGCTAACATCTGCGCTTGACTGAAGCAGCCTGGGCTTATATCTCAGCTCTGCCACTCACCTCCTCTGTGGCCATAGGCAAGTTAGTAACTTCCCTGTGCCTCGGTTTCCCCACTTGTAAAATGGAGATCATGATGATAGTCCTTACCTGTGGGCTGCAGTGAGGCTGCAATGAGGATGAAATGTATTAATATTCATGTTGTTCTTAAAACAGGGCCAGGCGCCCAGTAGTGCTAAGTGCCAGCCATGATGACTGAACGTAGAACTCTCCCCCACTGAAGCCAGATCTTGGGAGGGAAATCCAAGCTGTAGACTCCCTGTCCCATTCATTGCTTTCCTTGGTTCCATCGACAGCACCTGAGCCCTTGCTACCATCAGGGCCCTGTGCCATGCTCGGAGTCTAGATGGCTAACAGGACACAGGCCCTGCCCTCAAGCAGCTCACAGTCCAATGGTGGAGGCTGCATTGTATAGAAATAATTGCAACGATTCATTACAAGGGGTAGAGGTTACCCAATGACAGCCTGGACATCCTTGCATTCAGGGCTCAGTGTCAGAGTTTCCTAAACCAAACACGTGCATGTGCCCGGATTGGTGGAGAGGACTCGAAACGTGCCCTATATGATACACCTCTGTTCCAACTCTTCCAACTCTCCAGCTCAAAGCTTCCTCCCAGACACGTCCGTTTTGGCCTTCCCAGGGCCAGGGGATACAACGCTGGGCAGCGGCTCAGCAGGCTGCCTGGGCGATGATTTGGCAGTGCCCCAGCCAGGTCAGATGGGCTGAAGGACGGAGAAGGTCCCGGTAGCACTTGGCATCAGGGACTTAAGGAGCAGGAGGGCAGAGCTCAGGCCAGGAAGAGGTAGACGGTCAGGGTGGCAAGCACATGTGATAATGAGATGGTGTGCAGAACACCTAGCAAGATGCCAGGCATGCCGTAGGCACATAATAATGACGCTCTCCCTCATTCCCCCCTACGCATGGACTATGCTGCTGATAACCTGGAGTCTGCAAGTGAAGGACAATTCTTTCAGGACCCTGGAGAGCTCCCGGGCCCCCAGGTCAGTTCTGATTCCGTGTAACGAACACAGAAAACCGGGGCTCACCAAGGGCTTCCGGAATGGGAGTCTCGCGTTGCCCGGTTACGGCAAATACTATCACCATCGCAGGCTGCGGGAAGACACTCAGGAAGATGATGTGACTGTCCACTGAGTGGCTGTGCCGAGTGGAGGGCCGGGAGCACGCACGGCTTGGGTTAGAGCCGTTACCTCCTCAGGGAGCCCTGCGGCACAGAGGGGAAGTCATTTGTTTCAAATTAGGGGAAATACTGCCATGTATTTTATCGCGCTTCTCTCAAAATACGTGCACGTATTTATTATTTTACCACCTTCCTTGGCCCTTTGCTTCAGTTTCTTTATTAAAAGAAACTCTTTCCTGGCTGTCTTCTTAGCTTGCCCGGAAACTATAATCACAGAGTCAGAGGTACTTGGGCGATGTTTCCCTGAAGCCTTTTGCCCTCACTCAGTTTCTCACGCAGGATTTGTACTTAGTTGACTCTGCCCTAAACAGAGCCACGTACACAGTGAGCTGGTCATTAGCACAGGGTGTTACTGCACAGAGAACATTCCCACGCACTTGAGCACATCCATTAAAAAGGAGAACACGGTGAGCGAGACAAGAGTGATGAAAACAGCGTGGCCAGCAGTGAAGCAGAAAGTCCACTCTCAGCAGAGGAGAGAGTTGATTTTGCATTTTGACCTCTCATCCTGCAGCACCCACGTTCCTCCCTGGAGGCAACCACTGTTAGGAGGCCCTTCACCTGACCTTCCAGAGCCAGTCTGTGCATTTACACACACTTCCGTCCCCTGCATGGTGGCAAAATGGTTGCACTGCACTTTATTTGCCTCTTTTGTCCACTATGCTTTAGAGCTCCCTCTGCTGGCCATTTAGAGCCACCACAGTTTTGGGAAAGCTGCACCCTGTTCGCAGTGTGGACGGGCCACTGTGCGTTTAGCAGCCCCTGGTAGCAGATGCAGGTTATTCCTGGTCTTTGCACGCATGGCGCTCCATGCATGTGGTGGGCTCTAGGAATTGGGCTGTTGGGTCAAAGGGCATGGGGATTTGTGGTCCACATGGACCAGACAGACCCTGGTGGGCACCATCCCTTCTGTGGTGCTGCACCCATTTCGCACCTACCAACAGCATCAGACTCACCCTCTTCACAGAGATCCCTGCCTCTGGGCCCGGAGACGACAGTCCCACCTCCCTCTCTGCTCACATCCTCTATGGCTCCCTTGACTTGGGCATGAAGTCCGGGTCCCCTGGCCTGTCATTTGAGGCTCCAGGAGGCTGGGCCTTCACGCTCCCCCGGCCCCACATTCATCCAACAGATATAAACGACACTGAGAGGGAGAGTCGATGTGGATGATGATCAGACCCTTTAAGTGTATTATCCCGTTTAATCTTTGGCATAACTCATCACCATGGTGACATCCACAGGTAGAGAAAGATGTTCAGGCAGGACAATGACCCTCCTGTATGTCCACAGCAGGGCAGGGGCAGAAGAGACCCTCCACTGTGGGCTGCCTCCCCTTCCACCTTCCCAACAAACAGAAATCCTCTCCCCTCCGATACAGCCTGACTTTAGACAGCCTCACCTTGCTGGGCCCAGCCCCGAATCTCCCCTGCCTCGGCCCCTCTCCAAAGGTCCAGCACAGCCAGCCGCAGACAGGACCCCATTTGGGAGTCAGCCAGCCCTCAGCTGATTCATTCGCTTAGGGGACAGACATAAGTACCGGGGTCGGACGGAGTGCCAGGGCCCAGGCAGAGGCTGCAGAAACAGCGGTGGGTGACAGCTCAGCCTATGCGAGCTCTTGGTCAACACCAAGTCTTAGTTCCCTGGAGGGCAAAAACCATGGTGGTTGCTTTGCCCAGTACTCTCACCTTGATTATGGGAGATGGGAGCCTCGGGACAAAGACCTGAACATCTCCCACCTCCATTTCAACATCTGTGCGCTTGGCAACAAGCTCTAGCACCCACCGAACCGGGTTCCAATCCTGGTGACGTCCTTAACGACCCGCGGGGCCGAGATCGGGTTGCTGAACACCTTGGGTTTCTCACTGTGGAGATGGGACCATCCCCCGCCGCCCCCCGCCGGGGGCGCCCTGGGCGTACACCGGACAGGTGAGCACGGGTTCGCCGAGTCCAAGCTGGAGCCGGGCCGAGCGCCCCCAACGCAACTGCTCTCAAGACCAGGTCTCCCGCCGACCGCTCGCACCCGTCTGCCCCAAGCAGCGCCCGAGACCGTCCCCGGCCGCCCGGATTGCAGGCCAGCTCCGGAGCCGGGGCCGCACCCGCTTCGGCACCGGCGGCCGCGGACAGCGCCGGACCCAGGCTGCCGGAGAACCCGCCTGGCCCCCGCGCCCGGGCACGCGCGCGGAGCGGACCGGGAGGGGCGCGGGCCGGGTCACGTGCCAGGGCCTGGGCCCGCGGGGCCGGGCCGCACCGGAGCGCGCCCACCCCGCCCCGGGGGCGACCTCCGCACTCCCGGGCAGCGGGGCGCGCGCGACGGGGAGGGGCGCAAGTTCAGCCACTGACCCGCAGCCTGGCCGCTGTCCCGCAGCGGGTCGCCCGGGACGCGGCCCCGCCCCCGCAGCTCTGGCTCCGCCCCCCCGGCGTCCCGCCTCTCCGCCCCGCCGCTGCGGGTCCCCGGGGCGCGGGCTCTGTCAGCTGGGAACCGCTTCGCGCTGCCAGGGGCCTGGGCGGGCGAGCAGGGCGAGAGTCCCAGCCGCGCAGGGCGCCCCGGGCTCCGGGCTTTCCCGGCAGCCGCGGACTGGGCGGGGTCAGAAGGCGGGCGGGGGGCGGGGCGGCGGGCCGGGCGAGCCCCTCCCCTCTGCCTCGGACGGGGTCCCTCCGCCCGCACCGCAGTTATATACGCGCGCCCAGTTGGCGAGAAAGAGCCAATCAGCGACGGTCATCTTTGAATTCTGTCTTCCAATATCGCTAAATCGCGCAAGAATACATACGCATCGTCACTATGGCGAAAGTAGGACATTCAGAGCAACCCGTCTCCCGGAATCCCGCACCTCGAAGCCGACCACCTGTTAACCCATTGGTGCCTTAAGTAAACATTTTTTTTTTTCAAAATATAATTTCAAAGATAATTCCAAACATATAAAGATAGCCACGAGCTCCACCTCTCCTGATGGCAACACAGCTCGATCGCGTATTCCCTTCTGGTTTGTGGCAGGTGACACGAAGGCGATCGGGGGCCGCACATACCCTCTGTGGGTAATTTTGAGGTTGCCTACGGGACGGCACAGCCTCTAGAGCCAGACGGTCTGTTCATCAGCCTACTTCTGCTGGGTAACCTCGGGCTGGTTCCCTCACCTCTCTGGGCCTGAATCTCTTCATCTGTTAAGGGGGGATAATAATAATGCATATTATTAGGCCCAGGTGTGGGATCAAAGAGTACTCCTAAAGTACATCAGAGGCACTCAATAAATACGTCTGTTCTTATTTCTGAGGCCTTCTGCACATATCAAGGGTGATAAACAATAATTGTGTGACAAAATAATTTGGTCTTTTCCTACTCTGCAAAGCTCCCCACTCCATTCCCACGTTTCTGTTTTGTTTCGGTTTGTTTTTTTTAACCAACCAAGGGCTTCAACAAATAAATAAGTCAGGAAAACTCTCTGTTGCTCAGTTTCTTCCCTTATAGAATAGAGGTAGCATTAATAGCATCACACGAATGCCTGGGGATTAAATGAAATGTTGGAGACGTGCATGTATAGGATTGCTGAGTACCATGCCGGGGCGTGTGATGGCACCAAAGGCATACAGCTGCTCTTATCACTGGTGCTGCCTCATGCTCACAGGGAAGCCCCAGGGCTGAGCCAACATGGGCTGGGACTCCCGGCAGGACAGGAGCCCAGAGATCTAGATGCCGTCCCCTCTCTGCTCGGTGGAGGAAACAGCTTGCCTAAGCGAAGCTGCTTCTACCTCCCCACGCAGCCCCTCCATTCAGTCCAATTAAATGTAGCAAATACACGACGAGATCCCCTCCTTACGAAAATGGGTAAAACCTATTCCCCTAACATAAATCCTTGAGATTGGCCAGGCAAATTATGAAATAGAAGAACGTGCCAGACTATACCTAAAGCCACCGGAATTGAATCAGTGAGGTATTGATAGAGGGATGACACATGCATGGGCAGGACCAAAGACAGAACCCAAATCAAATCCAGAATATGTATTAAGTTAATCCGTGACCGACATAACAGTTCAATTCAATGAACAAGAATGAGTTATTAATGAATACTTCTGAGAACTGACCAGCCATCTAAAAAGGGAATAGAGTCCAATCTAACAACAAATACAAAAGGAAACTCCAGATGGACTAAAGACCTAAATGAGCCAAGAAAACAGTAGAAATCACACAAGGAGACTTTGGGATCCCCAAAGCGTGCTCGGACAGACCCACTCAACAGCAATACCTTCTCAGATGAAAATATTGAGATGCGGGACTATTCCCAGCATACTTAAAATGCCCTGCTGAATGTACTGGAAAATCTGGGGAAATACCCAAGGACCACGCCTCCCCATAAGAAGAGGACTAGCCAGCCCAAATCAGTGTGTGAACCCAGAAGTCTGGCCTCCACCGGGTACAACCACCTACAACAGGAGCTTCAAGTTCGAGGGTCTCATGCTGGTGCCACGGACCAATGAACAAACCTTCCCGTATCGGCTGCCTCTCGTGGTAAAACCGAAGGTGATGTAAATAAATAGTCTCTCCAGAGACCCTGTACCGAGAGGACTGCTCCCACGTGTGTCTGAGGAGCAAATCTGCCCCGCCCAGGAGGTAAGAAAACTTACCCATCAAAAGAAATTGCAATAGTTACAGTTTAGTAGCGCCCCCTGGAGCCTAGAAGAAGTACATGCAAATGCCCTGCGGAGAAAAATCTCTTCCATCCAGGCCTATCACCTTGTGCCGTATATGAGCTCATAATAAACACGGAAAGTCCGGTGACCTGCCAGTCCACACCTGTGAGGATGTCTAACCTTAAAAAGGAAGACCACGCCAGGTTTTGGCGAGGATGTGGGAGCACTGGACACTTGACATCCTGCTGGGGGTGGGGGCGGGGATGGAAAATGGTACGGCCACGTTAGAAAGCCTAAACTTTCTAGGTTAAACACGTATGTCCACAGGATCTGGACATCGCATTCTTAGGAATGAGTCCCCAAGAAATGTGGGCATGCATCCACACAAAGACTTATACACAAGGGTTTACAACAGCTTTGCTTGTAACAGCCCCGAACTGGAAACATTCCAAATGGCCATTAACATAAAGGAACTGTGGTCCTTCCATGAAACGGGGTGTCCCTGAGAGATAAAGCAATACTCGTGGCACCTGCAACGACCTGGACGAATCTCAAAATACCTGTGCCTGGTGAATCAAGTCCAAGGAGAATGCCAGGGATGAGGACTTGGGGGGGGGGGGGAGGGGGAAGAGGCAGGAGGGAGGGGCCGCAAAGGGGCTCCAGGAAACCTTCAGGGGGACGGATGTGCTCATTATCTTGACTGGGCCGATGGTTACACGGGTGTATAACGCTTCTCTGCGTTTTATATACATGTGCAGTTTATTCTTGACTCATTTTACCTGACTAAAGTCGTTATAGAAGTATAATGGGCAGTTTTAAGCAAAAGCGACTATACTGCACTTCTGAATTTATAAGAAACATAGGAGTAAAGTAACTGACAAAGCACAGAGGAAGGCTGTGTGAGGTAGCCCGTGTTAGCTGAATGGCACCGTGGTCAGGAGAAATAGACAAATTCATAATTATAGTTGCAGATTGTTAAAATATTTTCTTTAAAGGTTTATCTATTTATTTTGAGAGAGAGAAAGAGAGAGAGAGCCAGGGAGGGAGAGAGAGAGAGAGAATCCCAAGCAGGCTCTGCACTGTTAGCACAGAGCCTGATGTGGGGCTCGAATCTGTGAACCGTGAGATCATGACCTGAGCTGAAACCAAGAGTCGGATGCATAACCAGCCGAGCCACCCAGGAACCACTATAGTTTCAGATTTTTTGACATCACTCACTCTCTCAGTAATTGGTAGAAAAAGAAGAGAAAAACCAGTAGGTGTTTAAGATCTGGAAAGCTCCATCAATGATTCTGACCTAATTAACATTATAGAATCCCCTCCCCAATAATAGTAAAACTTGCATCTTTTCAAGCACAAATGGAAAATTCACCAAGATTGAGCATGTGCCAAGCCATAAAATATGTTTCAAATCGAAGAGAACCCAAACCATACAGAGTATGTTTTCTGCTAACAGAAGGGTTAAATTATAATTTAGTAACAATAAGATGTCCAGATAATCCCCCAAATATGAGGAAATTAAGCAATACATTTGGTTTTTTAAGTTTATTTATTTATTTTGAGAGAGCCAGAGAGCATGAGCGAGGAAGGGGCCGAGAGAGAGAGAGAGAGAGAGTGGGAGACAGAGAATCCCAAGCAGGCTCCCCTGAGTCAGTGCACAGAGCCGGATGCAGGGCTTGAACTCACAAAACCATGAGATCATGACCTGAGCTGAAACCAAGAGTTGTACACTCAACGGACTGAGCCACCCAGGTGCCCCAAGCAACAGGTTTCTAATTAATACATCAGTCAAAGAAGAAATCAAGGGATTGATTGGAGACAAAATATTTAAAACTGAATGGTAACACATACTGGGTCTATAAAATGAGTGATGTTTACTTTATAAGGTTAAACAAAAGAAACCCAGAAGCTAGGACTACAGTACTGAACAGCAACCTTGTAACCCGGGAGAGCAGCGATCAAGGTCAAACCATTTATTGCTGGAGGCGATGGCTGAGATATGGATTAATTAGAGCTTTGTAAGATAAATGCGGTAAAATTTCTAGGTCAATCGCTGAAAATATGGAAATTATGTAGCTTTCAAATGGCGGGAAATGGAATATGACCAAAGGCTCAGGCAATCCCAAAAACGAGCACAACTGGAGAAAAAGGAGAAGCAAGGAAAAGTAAGACGAGTAAAAATGCAAGATCAGAAATAGCTCCCAAAACACTGGTGGTCCCAGTCCGTGTAGACGAACAAGCCGGCAGGCAGGGTCAGACAGTACTGGACTGGCAATGGTACAAAACCCAACGAACTATATGGTCTTTGCTTGGGATGCATCTCAAGTGTGAAGAAGACGCAGGAGGGTGGAAGGATTTACCAAGCTATGGAAGGCTGCGGTAGCTTTCACCAGTGGACCAAATAAAATTTAGATCAGATCATCATTGGGGTAAAGAAGACGGCCACCCAGTACTAAATTCGCCAGGAAGAGGCCACACTTCTAGAACTGCACGCATTTCGCAGGAAGCAAAAAGACAGAACCAGAAGGAGAAAGCGACAAATCCGTTATCTCGGCGGGGACATTCTGACACGCGTCTTTGCAACATTTTCTCTGTTGTGAGAAAATATGCATCACGTCAAGTTTAGCCTCTTAACCACTTAAAATGTACAGTTTGGTGGCATTCGGCACATTCACACCGTGGTGCCGCCGTCCCCATCGCGCATCTCCGGAACTTCTTCCTCTTCCCGAACTGGCACTCTGTCCCCATGAAACGCTCACTCCCCATTTTCCACCGTCCCCAGCCCCTGGCACCCACTCGCCATTGTGCCTTCTGTCTCTGTGAATCCGGCGACGCTAGTATTCATGTAAGGGGGGTCATCGCCTCTGTGACTGGTCTGTCTCACTCAGCATAGTGTCACCCATGTGGTGGCAGGTGCCGGGATTGCCTTCCTTTTTAAGAGTGAATAATATTCCCGTGTGTGTGTGTGTGTGTGTGTGTGTGTGTGTGTGTGTGCATCCATCACCTACGATGTATCCATTCATCTACTGATGGACACTGCGATTAATGCTGCGATTAATGCTGTTTGTGAACCTCAGTGTACAAATAGCTGTTCAAGTCCCTGCTTTCGTTTCTTTCGGGGGCGGACTCAGGAATCTTACTGCATCACACGGTGATTCTCTGTTTAATTTTTTGAGACATCCCCAGAGCATCTTCCACAGCGGCCGTACCATTTTATATTCACAGCGACAGTGCACCGATGTTCCTCACATCCTCACCCGCACTTATTAGTTTCTGCTTCTTTTGGATAGTAGCCATCCAAACGAGTGTGAAGTGTCAACACTTAATAATCGATAGACCAGCTTGTAAAAAAAAAAAAAAAAAGACAGCTGGTAAGGATAGAGGACATTTGAGCAACACAACTAATTAGCTTTACTTAATGAACGTATACAGAATCTTGTACCTGTCACATAAAGAACTGTTATAGTTTTTAAAAATTAAAAAAATTTTTTTTTATTTTTGACAGAGAGAGAGAGACAGAACACAAGCGGGGAGGGCCAGAGAGAGAGGGAGACACAGAATCCGAAGCAGGCTCCAGGCTCCGAGCTGTCAGCACAAAGCCCGACGCGGGACTCGAACTCACGGACCGCGAGATCATGACCCGAGCCGAAGTCGGACGCTCAACCGACTGAGCCCCCCAGGTGCCCCAAGAGCTGTTATAGTTTTAATAAAGATACCATTTACGGGAGCAAAATAAAATGAGAAATGCATCTATTGACAAATAGGCAGGATCTTTATACAGAGAATCTTAACTCCATAGTGAAAGATGTTTAACAAGAGCTACATGAATAGAGGGATTCATCAGTGGAGGACTTGATATGACACATCATGTCTCTCCCAGTTGTGTGATCGATTTAATGCAGTTCTGATCAAAATCCTAATAAGGTTCTTTGCAAAATTTGCCTTTCTAATTCCAGAGTGGATATGGAGAACAAAGGGCTAACAACAGCTTCAATGTCCCTAAAGAAGATGGCCAGGCGGGGAGGACTTGATCTGGCAAATATCAGGACTTAGTATAGGGGCGCCCGGGTGGCTCAGTCGGTTGAGTGTCCGACTCTTGTTTTCAGCTCGGGCCCTGATCCCAGGGTTGTGAGATCAAGCCCTGTGTTGGGCTCTGTGCCGGCAGCATGGAGCCTGCTTGAGATTCTCTCTCTCTCTCACACTCACTGTCTCTCTCTCTGCCCCTCCCCCTCTCCTGAGCTGGTTCTCTCTCTCAAACACACAAACGACTTACTATAATGCCAAAGTAGTTATGACAGCATGAAATTGACACAGAAACAGACAAATAGACAAAAGAAACAGACCATGGATCCTGCACACCTGATACATGTCATAGGTGACACTGTAGCCCCTGTGAGAAAGGAAGGGGTTTTACATAAGCGATGCTTGGACAACCGGCTATCCCCACGAGAGGGGAAAAAATAAAACAGGACATCTTGCTCTCACTGCCCATAAAACTCAACAGCAGGGGCCTTAGCCTCAAAGTAAAACTTAAAATAAAACTTAAAGTAAAACTTTAAAACATTCAGAAGGGAATATAAGAGAATATTCTTAAGGACTCTAGATAAGGAAGGATTTCTTAAAACACAAAAAGCACAGATCCTAAAGGAAAATACTGAAAACAGGGACTATATTATAATTAATATTAAACATTTTTTAATGCTTTATTCATTTATTTTTTGTTTATTTTTAGATAGAGAGAGACAGAGTGCAAGCAGGGAGGGGGAAGAGAGAGCTGGAGACGCAGAATCGGAAGCAGGCTCCAGGCTCTGAGCTGTCAGCACAGAGCCCAACATGGGGCTCGAACTCATGAACCACGAGTTCATGACCTGAGCTGAAGTCGGACGCTTAACCGACTGAGCCACCCAGACACCCCTAAAATTAATATATATTTTTAAATTTATTTATTTTGAGAGAGAGAGAGAGAGAGAGAGAGAGGGAGAGAGACAGCATGCACATGAAGGGGGAGGGGCAGAGAGACAGAGAGAGAGAGAGAATCCCAAGCAAGGAGACCGTGAGATCCTGACCTGAGCTGATATCAAGAATCAGACGCTTAACTGACTGAGCGAACCAGGTGCCCCTAAAGTTAATATTTCTACTCACCCAATAGAATGCTACAATAATATAAATACAATATTATAAAGGAAACTACAATAACATAAGACGGTAAGCCCTTAACTGAATGGAAGTATGTGCAGAACATATGCCCAACAAAACATCAGTATCCAGAAAATATAAAGTATCCCCGAAAAGCAATAGGAAAAGACAACCCAAAAGAAAAATAGGCGGGATATGGGAAAAGGCCACGTTCATGGAGAGAAAGTATGAAAAGCCAAAAACATACAAAGAGCTTCTGTCAGAGAAATTCACACGTTACGTTGCTCAGAGACACCAGTTCACTCTCACCAGGTTGGCAAACATCCGGCCAAGACCGCAGGTTGACAAAGATGGGGAGGAGCTGGGTTTCTCATGGACCGTTGGTTGGATACTAAATTGGCATGAACATTTTGGACCGCTGTTTGGCAATACCTTGTAGAGTTGGAGACGTTCACGCCCCATGCCTTTTAGCAATTCCAGTCCAGCAGGGTGAACTCCAGAATGGTACCTCAACTAGGGGCGATTTTGCCTGCTAGGGGGACATTTGACACGATCTGGAGACATTCCGCTGTCACATCTGGGAGGAGGGTGTGAATGGCATCTGGCAGGTGGAAGCCAGGGACAGCCCCCTTGACAAAGAATTATCCCACCCAAAATGTCAGTAGCACTGCTGTCGAGAGATCCTGATGGACAAACCTCTTATCTACGCGCATCGGGAGGTATGAATGCAGATGTCTGTGGTTGCGCTGTTTAAATTTTTTTAAAATTTTTTTTTTTTAACGTTTATTTATTTTTGAGACAGAGAGAGACAGAGCATGAACAGGGGAGGGGCAGAGAGAGAGGGAGACACAGAATCGGAAGCAGGCTCCAGGCTCTGAGCTGTCAGCACAGAGCCCGACGCGGGGCTCGAACTCACGGACCGCGAGATCGTGACCTGAGCCGAAGTCGGCCGCTCAACCGACTGAGCCACCCAGGCGCCCCTAAATTTTTTTTAAAAATGGCCAGAATGTCTATTCGCAGTTCAGCTTCATGTTTCAAAGTGGATGCATTTTTAAAACTCAATGTGAAATAAGAAGAAAAATATAGGAGAATAGAGAGAGATATGACACCATGCAACCACGCATAGGAAATCAGGGAAAAGATAAAACACATTTGAGAAACACGGTTACCAGTTGGGGACAGGCACATAGGACAAGGCTCATGTTCTATTTCTTAGGTTGAATGGAGGATACAGTAATGTTTATTTGATAGTTTTTTTAATTTATTTTATTTTTTGATTGTATTTATTTTGAGGGGAGCGGGGAGAGAGAGAATGTGAGCGGGGTAAGGGCAGAGAGAGAAGGAGACAGAGAATCCCAAGTAGGCTCCATGCTGTCAGCACAGAGCCCAACACGGGGCTCGAACTCACAAGCCTCGAGATCATGACCTGAGCCGAAGGTGGACGCTTAACCGACTGAGCCACCCAGGGTGTGCCTATAATCTTTTATTCTTTGAATATAGCAAAACCTTGAAGTAATGAATCTGATGGGAACACAAATTCTGATTTAACAGTTACTGATGGAGTCCTGTCCTCTGTCGAGCCCCTATTCTAAGGATAAAGGGCCACTAACATTTCTTACCGTGTGCAGGGGTTACCATCACCCAAAACTCGCTCAGGTCCCTGTGGGGTTACCGGTGCAGACAGAATTTCACTCTATTTCTGTGTGCATGTGCCCCCCCCCCCCTTTTTTAGGCAGTATAGAGACGCAACTGACATTTTTGGAAACCCCCTTACTGGGCTTTGGAAAATACATATGTTATATATATATTACTTGGCATTCTTGAAATATTTCATATTCAAAATATTTTGTAATAGTTGGAAATTGGTCTCCTTAAATGTATTTTGTAAGGTCACGCTTCCCAGGCAGATCACGTTTTTATTTTTTGTGAATCAACAATGAATGATAGCTGTCCGAGCTTTCTTGAATGAAAATCTAGGCTACAGCATGCTCTAGGTGCCATGGAGACCAATCTAACCAAGAACGAAAGGCAGAAGCTATATGAAAAAGAAAAAGAAAGGGAGAAGGTCTGGCTACATACTTGGCTATATAACGTGGCAACAGATGCCACGAGCAAAGTCAAGAGATGCAAGAAAGGTCTGGAAAAAGTGCTTGAACCCCAAGAACCAGCAGAGGAGTATCCGCTCTGCTGAGAACACTTAAAAATGGACAAAAGGGAGCAGGCTCGTAAGTATGGAGAACAATCCTGATGATACACATGGTTTGAAAAACACAGTTTCCAGAGGGGAGGGAGCGGGGTGGTGGAAGAGATAGGTGAAGAGGCGGGGGCGCCTGGGTGGCTCAGATGATTAAGCGCGGGACTCTTGATTTCAGCTCAGGTCATGATCTCACCGTTCGTGGGTTCGAGCCCCGCGTCGGGCTCTGTGCGGACAGCTCGGAGCCTGGAGCCTGCTTCACATTCTGAGTCTCCCTCTCTCTGCCCCTCCCCCACTCACACTCTGTCTCTCTCTCTCTCAAAAATAAATAAACATTAAAGAAATAAAAATAATAACCCTGTGATAACGTTTATGGTGACATGTGGAGACCGCACCTGCTGTGGTGAGCACTGAATAATGTATAGAATTGCCAAATCCCTATATTGTACACCTGAAACCAATATGACATTATATGTCAACTATACTTCAATAAAAATTTTTTAAAAAACCCTGGAAACACTCCCCCCCCCGCCCAAAGGACAAAAGCAAAAGCCCCAACTAAAAATGGACAAAGGGTAAGAAGCCAATTCCCAACAGAGCACCTCTAAAGTCAAACATATATTCAAGTTCTCCCCGATTCCCCAGTAGGCAGGGAAATGCAAACTAAAGTCACAAGGACAGATCACTCCGCACTCATCAGGATGGCAACGTTTACAGCGTGCCCTGGCATCGGTTGATGGTGGGAACTGTGTGCATTGAGGCAGAAGGGTCAGGTGTCACAGAATCTTGGGAAGGTAATCTGTCAGCATCTATTAAAATAAAAGTTTAGGCCTTCAAACCAGTAACTCCACTCCTGGGAATCCAGTCTGTGGGAAGAAAAATACTGACACTGACCAGGAGATTTCCTGCCCATTGTTCTTAGCCGGCAAGGGCAGGGAGAAGGCGCACATCATGGGATGTCATCAGCCTTTCAAAAGAACGAGGCGAGTTCCCTGAAGAAGCTAGCGCGGATTTCAGCAGGTGTTGGCGAGCCTGAAAAGTAAGAAGCAGTTAAATGTGATTAGGAGGGATTCTTTTTGTAAGACACTGACCCCCAAGCTCCCCTGTGGGTGCGTGTATGTGTGTGAATGCACGTGTGTAGGTACGTAGCATATACTTACGTGTGTCTGTGGAGAAACATATGGGAGAAGGTAAGCCAGGGGGTTATCAGGGGCCACCTCATGGGGGATGTGCTGTGGAAATGGGGAGGGGGAAGCGTCCAGAACAAAACCATCGTGTTTTTATTACGCCCATTCATGTGAATGTATCTTCACACGGGAGAGGCACAGAGGCCTGGTCACCGGAAGGCTCTCGGGGATCACCCCGGTGTGGCGAGATTCAAGGTGACCTTTGTTGTCTCCTTTATATCCGCCTGTACTGTTTGAATTCTTTACAATAAGCATGCATTATTCATAGAACCAGAAATAGCCCACAGAAAGCTGTTTTCCTTGAATGGCGTAGAGGAGAAGAAAGAGCATGTCCTGGCCTGGGGACGCTGCGTCCCAGGAGGCCGGACTCCCCGGCACGGAAAGGGATACAGAACTTGGACACTCTGCCCGGCCTCCCACCCCTCATGGCTGATCCACCTTGTTTCTGGAGGGAAATCCGCAGGCCCTCGGTGCCCACCCCGGGGCAAAGCCCTGTCCTGTGCAGGAGACTCCTTGGGCAGCTACCTTCGTGATCATCCTGTTTCTTTAAAAAATAAACTTTTTGTATTGAGATCGCTGGACACTCACATGTAAGAAACAATAACGAGCCAGTATACCCTTCACCCGGTTTCCCTCAAAGGTAACACCTTGCAAACCTATAGTTACAACATCACAAACCAGGCAACCGACGTGGATAGGATCCACCCGCCTCAATCAGATTTCCGTGGCTTTACCTGAGCTCACGCGGGCGCATGTGTGCGCGAACTTAGTTCTGTGCGATTTTATCACTCGTGTAGACTGGCCTGTGCACCGCCACAGTCAGGGTAGAACCCAGTGCCATCCCGCTACCCCTTTATAGACACGGCCACCACCCTCCCCCTCCCCAACTCCTGGTGCCACGCATCAGTCCTCTATTTCTATAATCCCGTCGTTTTGATAAAGTTCTATAAATGGAATCACGCAGCTGTTGAGCTCAGCATAATTCCCATCGTCATCTTTTAGGATCTGAACGTGAGCTGATGGCAGCGTGGGCTTGGGGTCGGAGACCTGGCTGCAGTTTCCAGATCCTTTTGTCTGACTCTCCTTTGTCTCTTCCAGAAAATGACAGTAACAGCGCCTGCGGGGACACGGAGGGAGGTAAGCTTTTCTGCTACGAATCCCAGCAGTGTTCAGTGCACACATCGAATAGCCTCACTTTTTCAGGTGCGCCATGATCACATGCCTAGGTCCTATTCTTCCCATCACTCGGACGGTGGCACTGGGGGCCAATGGTGGAACCAGGACTCACATCCCAGAGTGTCTGGCAGGTGTGTGTGTGTGTGTGTGGGGGGGGTGTCACCATTTCTATTCGACAGGGAGGAAGGAGACCTAGGCTCAGAGCACTGATGGGACTTGTCCCAGGGACACAGAGCTCCCCGCCCCTCGCCTGGCACTGGTTTTGCTGTGCCCCCTACCTCAGGGCATCTTACCAGCAGTGGAGTAGTTTTCTGCTACTCAGGAGATACAGAGAGCCTGAGCGGTGTCGGCCACTGTGGAAGCCAGGTCTGCTGGTTCCGATCCCCAACTCAGCCACTGAGTTGGTGCCCTGAGGCAAGTTATTGAACCTTTACATTCCTCGGTGTCTAAGGATAAGGAGGGAGGGATTGAAATGGGTTAATTTCTATGAAGCTCAGACAGTGCCCAGCACACAGTAAGTGCTCAGTAAACGTGAGTCGTTATTATCAATGTGATGGTTTATTTATCCCCAGAAGCAATTGCATTCTGGCTCTCCTGGCTGTGAGACCCTGCGCAAGCTGCCTAACCTCTCTGTGCCTAGGGTGGTTGTGCAGATTAAATTAGTACACGCAGCGTACCTGCATCAGTACCTGTTTGGAGCAAGCTTGACCAGCGTTTGCTCTTGTCATGGGTACCCCTCCCCCAGCACCGCTCACCACCCAGAAGGCAAGTCTTACAAGTTGGATCAGCCTAGTTGGGGGCGGGGGTGCCGCTCAGAGGGTTCTGACCTGTCCTCCTGGGACCGTGGGTCAAACTGCCCGGATTCTGACCCTCAGCCTCCTTCGTCTCAGCCAACGCCACGGTCTCTTGCCTCCACCTTCCCACCCAGCCTCCATGCAGATGCCAGAGTCTGCCAACCAATTCCAGGGGCGTCATGGCCTGTTCCAAATTCCTTGATGACCAGAAGTCCCAGTGAGGCTTTCAGGCTCCTTGTGATCTGGTCTTGCCAGCCTCTTAACCTCGTGTGCTCCCTACGGGGCAGCAGGCCTGGAATCCACGGCTCAGTCTTTGTGCCTCTACGGTCCCTCTGCACATGCTGTTCCCTCTGCCTGGAAGGCCTGCTTCCTCCCTCTTTGTCTAGCTGCAGTGCACATGTCTCCTCCTCCAGGAAGCCCCTCCTGACTCCCTGAAGTGGTCCCAGGAGCTCCTTCCCTGGCACTCGTATAGTCAGGGTACCCCATCATAATGCTCCACTGTGGTCTCTCCCACTGACCCATGAGCCACGGGGCAGAGACAAGCTGTCTCCCTGCCATGTCCCTGCTGCCTGGGCAGAGCATCCCTGTGCAGTGGGTGCCTGTGTCCGCGGGATCCCTGCTGCAGCTGGCGGGGCCTGCCTTGCCCTTCTGTACTTGACCAGGCCTCCTTGAATCCGGTCACTCAAGGCCTTCCTCCAGAACTCCTGATGGCTCCCTTCCCACCGGAAGGTCAAGTCCAAACTCAGGACCTTCACACTGCTGTTCACTATCCCTGGAATATGCTCGCTTCCTCTTTGTCCAGCTAGCTGAGGCTCGGGGCTGACTTCCTCAGGGAAGGCTCCCGGACCTCAGACCACGCCAAGCTCCACAGGATGTGCTAGCTTCGCACCTTTCCCCCCTCCTTAGGAATGATCACAATTGTAGTTAATAATTCTGTGACTTACAGTAACATCCTGGAACCTGAGAGGGTGGCCTTACTTGGGAAAAGGGTGATTAGATGTGAGTAAGTTAAGGGTCTTGAGGTGAGATAATCCTGGATTAACTCGGTAGGTCCTAAGTCCACTGACAAGAATCTTCATAAAAGAGGAGATGGGGGGGCACCTGGGTGGCTCAGTTCGTTGAGCGTCTGACTTCAGCTCAGGTCACCATCTCACGGTTTGTGAGTTCGAGCCCGCATCAGGCTCTCTGCTCTCAGCACAGAGTCCACTTGGGATCCTCTGTTCCCCTCTCTCTCTGCCCCTCCCCTTCTTATGCTCTCTCTCTCCCAAAAAGTTTTTAAAAAGAAGACGCATGGACAGAGGAGGCAGCCACAGTCATGGGAAGCCACATTTGAGTGATGTGGCCACAAGCCCAGGAGCATCTGGAGGCCCCAGAAGCTGAAAAAGGCAGGAAAGAATTTCCCCTAACAGTTTCTGGACTAGGGACTTTTACCCTGTAATATTATGAGAGCACACATTTCTGTTCTGTTAAGCCTCCTGGTCTGTGGTAATTTATTTTTATTTTTATTAAAAATCTTTTTGAGTTCATTTCTTTTATTTTCAGAGACAGAGCACAAGCAGGGGAGGGGCAGAGAGAAGGAGCGACAGAATCCCAAGCAGGCTCTGCACCAGCAGCACAGCGCCTGATGCGGGGGCTCGAACTCACAAACTGTGAGATCGTGACCTGAGCCGAGATCAAGAGTCAGACGCTTAACCGAATGAGCCACCCAGTTGCCCCTGGTCTGTGGTAATTTATGATGGCGGCCTTCAGGAAGTAGCAGAGATCCATATATATTAGGTCATTTAATCCCCGCCCAAACCCACCGATTATCACTGTTTTAAGGTCCATTTTACAGACGAGGAAACTGAGGAAAGCCAAGGGTCAATCACTTGCCTAAGGTCACCAGCTAGTAAGTGGTCAAACCGGGATCCCTCCCCTGACCCCCAACAGCTTGGTCCCGGCAGAGGCAGGCCACTGGGCACTGACTGCTCCCCGTCTGGAACGCAGCAGGAACCCCTTCCCCAAGACCCTCAAACGTGGACGGCCTGTCGAGGGGCTGGGAGCTCAGCACATCTTCGAGAGCGGCATCTCTGAGAAGAACGTTTGTCCTCTTGGTGAGCTGAAACCCGCCTCCCTGCGACTTGGAGGTCTGGGCTCACGAACTTTGAGTCTCAGGGTACCTGGAAGGCTGTTCTGGACAAGTTTGGACCCTTGGCCCCCACCTTGCTACCTGCTGTGGATCCTGGGACCCGGGGCCTCCTCATCCCTAGTGAGGAGAAAGTGGTGGTACCTGCCTCTCGGGTGGTCCGGAGGGGTGGTTCAGACAGCAGATCAGCGCACTTCAAATACGTAACTCTGACGTTGCCCCCACAGACCACTTTCCCTGGTGAGACGGGCTCAGGATAAACTCAAATTCTTTCCCGTAGCCAGAGACCCTACAGCCCTGGCCTCTACCCGTCTGGTCACCCTCCTCTTGGCCATTCATCTCACCTGTCTGTAGCCCGGAGACACCCCCCTCTTCTAGATTCTCAAATAAGCCACACTTTCCTGCGATCAAGGTGCTTTCTCATGCTTATGTGAATGCTCCTGCCTTCCTTTTCTTTGCCAGAATATAAGCTCCCGGAGGGCAGGACCTTCTGTCTGTTCACTGCGGTATCCCTAGATCTTAATGGCTCCCTGGTACATAGTAGGTGCCCAATTAAATATTTGTGGAACGGAATTGAATGAATGGATCTTTGCCTCACGAAATCCTACCCTTCCTTCAAGCCGAGGCTGGACATCACATTATTCGTTCCACTATTTTTTGCTGACACGGGTTTGCCTCGCGGTGAAGGCTGTCAGCTCTGGCGTGAGACTCCTGGCTCTGCCCCTGGCTAGCCGTGCCACCTTCAACACTTCCTTTCCTGGGACCCGGGACCCTGAGAGTTCCATGTGTACAAAGGCTCAGGTCGTGTCTTCCCTGACCGCCGATGGCCTTCGATGCCCACCGTCCCAGGTGAGGGCAGGGACCGGCTTCCCAGGGCCTTCAGCCCGAACTGGAGCTGGCAAGCCCCTCCCCAGGGCGGCTCCCACCCGCCCGGCGCCGCGGCCCTGCGCCTCGCCGGGCGCTCGGCCGCGGGACCCCGGCCCTTCCCCGGCGCGGGCCTCGGGGCCAAGTGCGCACGCTCAGGCCTCCCCGCACCTCCTCCGGCTGCCGCCGAACAGCTCCCGGCCTCGGCCCCGGGCGGGGGCGGGCGAGTGCCGCGCCTTCCCTCTGACTGGCAGGGGGACGGGCCAATCGGAGGGGCGGCCCGGGGAGGGGCGGGGCCGCGCCGCGAGCCGGGCGCCGGGTGGTCGCCCGAGCTGCAGCCGGGAGCGTGCGGCACGCGCCTGCCGGCTGCCCCGAGCGCGGTCACCGGCGCCGCCGCACCTCGCCCCTCGCCCCGCCGAGCCGCGCGCGCGTCTGCCCGTCTTCCCCGTTTGCTGCTTACGATTTTTCTTTCTTTCCTTTTTTTTTTTTTTTTTTTTTTTGCACGCAGCCTTTTTCTGTTCCGTTTTGTCCTTTTTAAGGCGGGGGCGGCGGCAGCGTAAGCTCGGGGCGGGGAGGGGGCGGCCGGATGATGCGGCGCGGGGCTGCGCTGGCTACGTCCGCTGCTGCTGCCCGGCTCGGGCCTGAGCGCCGAGCAGGTGGGTACAGGTGCGCCGGGGGGCGGGAGGCGCGCGCTGGCCAAAGGGGACCCGCGGACCCCACGAGCGAGGGGCGGACCCGGCGGCAGGGGACTCGGTGACCGGTGCCGCCCCGCCCAACGCCCACCTCCCCCTCCTCCAGCCCTCGCGCCCCTCCGGATCCCTTGACGCTCTCGCGTCTCACCTCCGTGGACCCCCACCCTTCCCATCCCCCATTCCCCCCCAAATCCCCCCGCAGCGTCTCTCTCCCAGCAGGAGAACTCTGCGTCGTCTCCCTCCGTAGGCCCCCTCCCCGTCCCGCCCCCAGTGCCTCTATCTCCCTCACGCCACCCCCATTTTCACGAGCCAAGGAGGGGGAGGGGGACCCACCGGCTGCCTCCAGGGAGTGGCGCGGGGGGCGTGGCCGGCCGGTTCTCTCGGTGTCCTACCCACTGAGTAGGTCCGGGTACCCCCGGGTCCCGGCCGAGGTGGCACAGAGGTTGGAGGCCGGAGGCGGCGGGGTGGGGGGCGAGGCCGCCCTGCCTGCACCCCCGCCCCGCGCACAGCACCCGCCGCCTAGGCCCCTGCCACGCACACCCCCGCGCTGCTCCGCCCACGTGGGTTCGGGGAGGAGGCTGTAGCGCTGGGAAGAAAGGCTGGTACCCACCCTGCTGCCCCGCCGGCGCGCCCTGGGCGCACGCAGCCTCGGGAGATGGCGCAGAGGGATCGGCTCTGCGGGGCCGGGCACCTTGCCTGGGCGCGCTGCGTTCAAGCCCCGGCCTGTGGGCCTGCGTTAGTGCGCCGTGCCCTCGCCCCCAGCCCTCTGCCCCCCCACCCCATCACTCCACCCTCCCTGCTTCGGGTTCTTGAGGAGCCGGCCTCGTCATCCCTGATAGAGGCAGCTTGCCAGGCTGGAGTCTTTTGCCATAGAAGCACCCCCCCCCCCCCCCTTCCCCACGACCTCCCCTCCCCACACACCGGAGTCTGCCTTTCTCCTGATGGCTTGGCCGGCCTGGGCTCTCCGCCAGCCTCTGCCCGGCTCTTTAGACTCCGGAGATACTGTGTCTAACCGCGGGTGCTCCGCCACCCCCACCCCTTCCACGCACACTCACAGGCACACTGTCCTTGGCCTTTGCTTGTGCTGTTCCCTCTCTAGGAACGCCATTCCTTCAACTGGTCGGCTCCTTCTCTACCAAGGTCAGGGAGAACCCCTTGCCCCGCCTGAGGTTCCTTGTATGGCAGAGTGGGACACACTCTCGTCCTGTCTGATGGCTTCAGCCTGCCAGACCAGATTAGGAGATCTTGGAAGGGCAGGGGCAGCCTCAGCCCCTCATATGGGGTTCCGGGGCTCCCTGCACCTGAGGGGGGCTCTCCCCATGAACTCTGTCTGACCTGCTGGTGTAGGGTGAGTCTGTGGGGGAGCTGGCTTCTCCTCCAGGACCTTGGGCAGAGCCCAGATGGACAAGGAGGAGGGGCAGGTTTGGGGATGGCATGGGTGGTCAGGACCCTTCTCAGATGCTTGTCCAGCAGGGCAACTTCCCGGATTGCTGCTGCTGAGAAAAGTCTTCCAGAAGGTGGGTGATTGCCAAGTGTTTGTTGCTGAGCTCTTGCACGTGGGTTGTAATGCTGAGCATCTCTGCAGAGCATGGGGGTAATTCTCATTTTCAGACTTTTCACGGTGAGAGGCCCCTCAGTGGGTCAGAGTGTGGGCCCAACAAACGCGATCATTGCCATTGTCCTCCTTGACAAACCATCCTGGCTCCCGCTGCCCCTGTGACCTCACCTGTTCCTCACATCCTGGCTTCCTTGGCTCTCCTCTCTCTCTCCCTGCCACGCCGTCTCAGCTAAGTGTGCCACCTCTGCGTTCCCCAGACAGGTCTTGACCCTTCGGCTTCTCCCCCTGTGCTGTGGTTTTGTTACTGTTGTTTTTGGGGGAGATGTTCCCCTCCCTTGTCTGCCTGGAGAACTCCTATTCATATGTTAAGGGCCAAGTCTCTGGTCCTTCTTTGGGATGTTTCCTGACTTTGGCAGACAGATTGTGGGTTCTCTTATCTGTGCCCTTTTGGAACATATATCCGTGTGTGGTTTAATATTTGTGTAGCTTTTCCTTAAGCAGACCTTGCCCACCGGAGACTGGGGACACAGTGAGGTCTGAGGGGCAGCCCTGCTTTGAGGGGGGCTCCGCCTTCCAGGGGGGCAGTCACACCGTCATGGATACTGCCAGCGCCGTAAGAGGGACGGAGCTTGATGGTCTGTCCTCGGCCTGACCAGAAGGTTTCACGGTGAGGAGGCAGGAGGGAGGCCCCACCCTCTTAGGGTACAGGGTGGATTGGGGCCAGGAGGGGAGCAGGAGAAGGAACAATTTTCTGAGGAAGGCATAAGCCAGCAGCCAGTGCCACCCTTCCTCTCTGTGGGCTCTGGAGCCAGACTGCCCCGGTGCCACGGCGGCCCCGCCCCTCACTCAGCTGCAGACCAGCAGGTGCCTCCCCGCCCTGGGCTTTGAAGCTAAAACGGGGTGCCTCCCTCAGAAAGATTGGGGATGACTGCACTTGTGTTCCAGTTCTCCTCGTTTGATCTCCTGAGGGTGTCTGAGCCCCCACAGGGCTTCTGAAGTGGGGTTCACCTTTGTCCTGTTCCTTATGGTCGTGTGATCCCGGGGAACAGGATTAACCTTTCTGGGTCTCCCATTTCCTGTCCAAATGGGGGCGGCGGTCTGTCTGGCTGGGTTGATGTGGGGATCAGAGTGTGGTCTCCGGGCACGGGAACCACTGAAGTGGCCGTGATGATGAGGGAGTGTATGGTTAAAAAATGAATCCTTTGGTTTTGTCCCAAAGCGGCCACCCCAGTTAGAGGCCCTCCGCGTCCTTCCCTAGCTAACAACACCAGGCCAACGAGCTAAATAAATAGTCAATGCGTGGGAAAGACAGGCGGAGGGGGTGCGTGCGTGTTGGCTGCTGGGAGTTGTGCACATCTGTGTGAGAAGGTGCTGAGGGCTGCGGGCAGGAGTCCTGAGCTCACCGTGCGTGCAGAGAAGGCCACCCCCCTGGCCACCCTCCGTCATCCGAGCCTCTTTCCTGCTCAGTGGTTAAGCCGTGAAGGCACAGGGCGGGGTCATGGGGGCTGCACTGAGGACCGGCTCAGACCCTACTGGCTGTGCCACCTTGGGCAAGTCACTTAACCGCTCTCTGCCCAGTTCCTTTCTCTGCGACGCTCACGTGAGGAATGTAGCTATGGTTGCTTAAGCTCCCACTCCTGCTGTGAGTTCTCTCCCCGAAGCTGCACAGAACCTCCCTAGGGTAAGGATTACGTGAGCACCTGACAGGCAGGGGCTGAGTCCGGAGGTGGGGGCGGAGGCGGAACTCACGGGGCGGAGGGGAGGGGTCCCGTGCTCCAGAACTCTGGTGTTGCTTCGTGGAACACGCTGATCCCTGTAATGGAAAGTCGACCTTCCCAGAAGGCCCGTGCGAGGAATCAGTGAGAGGAGGCTTCTCGGTGCCTTTAGTGGAAACAGGTTACCTTGAAGCCAGTAGCAGCCATTAGGGTTGCTGGGATCTGAGGCTCAGGAAGGGACCCCAGGGCGGGCCAGCAGTGGGACCTTGCTGGTCATTGTCATTCTAGCCCTGAACACGGTCAGAAAATGTTTCCCTTGCTCTTGCCTGTCTAAGGCCGGGTGGACAGTCCAGGGATCATGGGCCAGCGGGGAGGGGCAGGAACAAAGAGGGGGGCCTGAGGGCCTCGGGCTCTGGGGCAGGGGTGAAGAGACCTTCCTGTAGGAGGGGGGAGGGGGAAGAGCTTGTGGAGAGTGGCCAGGGCTGGTTCAGAAAGACTTGAAAGCAGCGGAGTGGGGGCAGGGCCTGGGGCTCAGAGTGAGGGAGCTCCCCGCCCCCCCCCCCCCCCGCCTCCACTGGGCGGGGGGACCGAGGCTCTGCTCTTGCCTTCGGTATTAGTATTTATTTTTGGAACTGCCACAGGAAATATTTTACTTCTCATTCACCTGTAGAAATGAAATAAATGCCATTTTTCTTCATTGTAACAGTTAACATTTGTTAAGCACCTACCAAGTGCCAGAGTAAACGCCGGGGTGGGGGGGGGGCGGCAAGCTGTGGCCCATCAGCCCGCCGCCTGCTTCTGTAAATAAAGCTTTATTGGTACCCAGCCACGCCCACTTGTGCACCTGCTGTCTGTGGCTGCTTTCCTGCTGTGCTGACAGGGTTACCTAGCTGGGGCAGTTACCCGTAAAGCCAGAGACAGTTACTGCCTGGCCCTTTGCGGCTGGAGTGTGCCACCCCCCTGGTCTGTGCTGTCCCTGATTTGAGTTCATTCAGTTCTGGACACAAGCCCAGAGGGAGGTACCTTGCGCCTCTCATTTTACGGATGGGTACAGCCTGTAGCCTGCCCAGGGTCACAGAGCTGGTACATGGGGGAGCAGGGATCTGCTCCCGAGCAGCCCACATTATTACTTTTTTGGGGGGGAGGGAATTTGTATTTTTTATTAGCTTCTAATTTGAATTTTACCACGTTTAGAGAATATGGTCTGTATACTATCGATTTTTAAATATTTATTGACAATTAAATTTTTTTTTTAAAGTTTTTTTCTTTTGAGAGAGACAGAGACAGCAGGTCAGCAGAGGAGGGGCAGAGAGAGAGGCAAAGAGAGAGAATTCCAAGTTGGCTTCAGGCTGTTGTCACAGAGCCTGGCGTGGGGCTCGAACTCACAGAACTGTGAGATCATGACCTGAGCCAAAATCAAGAGTTGGACGGTTAACCAACTGAGCCACCTAGGCACCTCTCTTTTTTTTTTTTTTTTTTAATTTTTAGTGCTTATTCATCTTAGAGAGACACACACACAGAGTGCAGTGGGGGAGGGGCAGCGAGAGAGGGAGACACAGAATCTGAAGCAGGCTCCAGGCTCCGAGCTGTCAGCACAGAGCCCAACGCAGGGCTCGAACCCACGGACCGTGAGATCATGACCTGAACGGAAGTCAGATGGTTAACCAACTGAGTCACCCAGGTGCCCCCTCCTTTTTTTTTTTTTAATTAATTAATTTAAATTCAAGTTAGTTAACATGCAGTGTAGTATTGGTTTCGGGAGCAACCTGGGACCTGATCATTTTTAAAGGATCTTTGTGTTAAATATATATGTAATATTTTTAGTAACGGTTAACATATTAACGGTTAACATATTTCATAACCGGTCAGTGGCGTGGAGTATGTTCACACCGTTGTGCCACCATCACCGCCCAAGTCCAGAACTTTCCCGTCCTCCCAGAGTGGCAGTCCACGTTCTTAACCATGACTCCATGCTGCCTTGTGGGAGTTTTGGAGGAAAAAACGCAAACGTCAGCGGCGTCCTGACTTTGCACAGGAGGCTTTGGACGGCAGCTTTGCGTTTGAGCGCTGGGTCTGCCATTTACCAGCTGATGGGGGATGAGGCACGTGAACTCCTCTGTACCCGCTACGACTCGGTGTCCTCATTTGTAAAGCGGGGATGCCCCCAGTCCCTGTCCCTGGAGATGGCGTGAGGAAATAAAGAGTCGAGGTGAAGGCCCAGCCTCGTGGGGTGGACAGTGGCAATGATGGGGCGCTACGTCTGTCCTCTCTGTGGCCCGTGGTGCCCCCTTTATCCTTTCCAGGTCCTGGAAGCATCCTCGGGTCCCATCACATGCCTTGAAGCCCCTCCTCCTGGACCTCAGAGGACCCAGATGCCGTGTGGATGAGGCCTCCCGCTGTCCCTTCTACCCCGTGGCCCAGACTTGGCTGGAGGGCCACCTTAGAGAATGAAAGAGGGTTCTGTGTGCGACCGTCCTGACTGCCCATGTGGCAGTAATGCCCTTGTGTGTGCCAGGTCAGGGGCCCCAGTGGCTCTGCCTCGGCTGCATTTTACTTTGGGAGTCCTGGACTGGCCCCTGGTCCCTTCGTCAGAGCTGGGGGGGGGTGGTGGTGTGGAGTGGGACATATCACCGAGGGGGTTTCCTGCTTCCTTGGGAGGACAGGCAGCCTGTGAGGATCACAAGGTAGTAGGGGCTAGGAGAGGGCTGGCAATATTAGCTTGCTGAGACACGGGGACGCAACCTGGCTTTCCTTTGTCACATCTCCCCCTTTTGAAAAAGCGGGGCGGCCTTCACACAGCATAGGATTAGCCATTTTAAAGTGTCCCATCCAGTGGCATGTGATGCGTTCGCGAAGTTGTATAACCACCACCTGTATCTGGTTCCAAGACATTTTTGTGGCCTGCGGTGAAAGCCTTGTGCCCGCTAAGCGGTTCCTCCCCGCCGCCCCCTCCCTCAGCCCCTGGCAACCACCGGTCTGCCTTGCGTCTCTAGGGATTTGCCCATCCTGGACGTTTGGAGTGAATGGGATCCTATGTGAATGTCCTCAAGGTTCATGCAGGTCGTAATGGGGGTGTCTGTGCTTCAGCACTTTTTATGGGTGAGTAGTATTTCATTGCGCGGACAGACCACATTTTATTCTCCATTCGTCTGTGGATGGATGTGTGGGTGGTTTCCGCTTGGTGCCTGGTGCGCCCAGCGTTTGAGGCAAGGCTTCGAGTGTTAAGATGCTCTTCCGGGGGCCTTTGCTGCCCAGGTTGTGTTGTCGCCTCTTACTGCCAGTGTCGTCACCGACCCGCTCGGCGGATGCTCCTGGACAGACACTCCATGCTAGCGTGTGCTGGGAGCGGCCGGCCTGGACTTGATCTTGACCCGAGAATGGCTTGCTGGCTTCCCATTTTCCAAGCCGGGGTGTGGGAGTGCCCTGCGGCGGGAGGGGTGGCATGGGGGCCGCCTGAGTCGCCCCAGAGAGGCTGCTGACGCGGCGCTGGGAGCCCGGGCACCTTTCTGTTGGTTCCTGGAACATGCTGGCTTCTTCCTGCCCAGAGGTTTTTGTGTACTGCTTGCCGTCTGGCATGCTCTTCCCTGCCCTCGCCAGAACGGTTTTCTGAGCCTCCACATCTTAGGTTAAATTTTCCCCTCCTCGGAGACGTCTTCCCTGTCCATCCCGGGTAGATGCCCGCCTCCCCTCTGCTATTTCCCCTCCCCGCACTCTGTTTTCTTCTGAAGTCATCACCATCTGAAGTGTTTTTTTCCTCATTTATGATCATCCCCTCATTTATGATCATCCCCTCCCCCCTCAATGAGCTGGGGGGGCGGGTAAGTACCACAGGACAAGAACCTTGCCTGACATGTTTATGCTCATCTTTCAACACAGGGTATTGGCGCACAGTAGGTGCTCAGTAAATAATTGCCTGTTGCTTAGAGTCCGACGTATCTTAACTTCCTGATTCCAGGCATCAGGCTCTGTGTCCTAGAACACGTTTCTTCTGAGCATCACTTCCTTTCTTAGCCAACACGGAGACCATCCGGTGTCCCTACCTCTTGGGGTTGGTGTGAAGGTCAGAAATAACCTGTGCAGCCTTCCCAGAGCTGTGCTGGGCTGTAGTAGGCACTTGGCAACCCGTGCTGCTGTTGGTGGAAGTTGGAGACGTGGTCACGGTGATTGCGCAGGAGTCTCCCTATGCTGGGTGACCTGTACGCGTGCTCGCCCAGAGGTGGGCAGGGGACTCCTGGAGCCAGGCTCCCCGCCACTCACCACTCGGAGCTGTTGAGCCCTGAAGTGTGGCTCCTCTGGACCGACCTGCTGGCGAGTGAAAACAGGTTTCTAAGATGTTGTGTCAGCGGAGGGTGTAAATGATCTCAGTAAAAAACTTTAACAGCCATCATGCATTGAAATGATACTATTCTGGATCTGTTGGGCCCAATGAAATGTATTATCAAAATTAGTCCCATTTGTTTTTTTGTTTGTTTGTTTCTTTTTTTTTTTTTAAGTGGCAACTAGAAAATTAAAAACTGCAGGTGGGGCTCGCATGGTATTTCTTTGGGGACAATGCTGCTGTAGACCCTAATCTCCTTGAGGGCAGGGGCCAGGCTCAGGGTACCCTGCCTCTGCCTTCTCCGAAGTACATGTCCCTAGGCAAGTTAATTAAATTTTGTTGTGCTTCAGTTTCCTCCTCGTAAACAAGCAGTCGGGTCTGATGACAAGCAGTGACAGTGCACACTTGAGGGCTTCCTGTGTCTCCTGGGAAGGAGCGAGAGCCCCAGTAAGAGGAGGTGTGGCAAGGGCCCTGCCCACCCCAGCCTTCACTCTGGGGAAGCAGAGACCCACGCAATCGAAATAGAACACGGACCCAGTCCCTGAGACCGATTGTCCCCCGAAGAATCCAAGGAAGAAGGCGCCGTGGACTTCATACTGCCACGAGAGCCGGGTCTCTGGTTGGGAGGATCTCCATCCAGGGATGGATCTCCGCCCAGCCTGGTCCATAGCAGGTTCTTCCTAACTGGCAGCCGAGGTGACTACTCTGGGACGGCTCAAGAGCATTGGGCCACTCTGCTAAGATGAACCTCCACTTGATGGCTCTGGCCTTTTTAATCCCAATGCATGTAATCACCACATCGGGATTTTGCTGCTGTTCTCTGAAGATTTTGCAACCTCACCTTTATTTTCCATGGCTCCTGAATGCAAGACTCTCATCCCAGCAGCTTACTCACGGCCAGCTCTGATTGGACAAGCACCTGATCGGCCAGCTCTGATTGGACGAGAGCAGCTGATCAGCCAGCTCTGATTGGACGAGAGCAGCCGATCGGCCAGCTCGGATTGGACAAGGGCAGGTGATCGGCCAGCTCTGGTTGGACGAGAGCAGCTGATCGGCCAGCTCTGATTGGATGAGAGAAGCCGATCAGCCAGTTGTGATTGGTTGAGGGCAGCTACTTCTCGGGGTGTGGCACAGCCGCCCTCCTGCTGTACATATTGCTTCTGCTCCATAGCCCATCTCCATGGATTTTCTGCCAGACCTGGGAGGGAGAATGGATTTTGTCCCCAGTCCAGCCAGGAACCACTAGGGAGACACCCCCCCCCCCCCCGTACCCGTCACGAGGTGTGTGTGCTCCACATGGACAGATGCCCAGAAGAGCTTTATTTCAGTTCTGCAGAGGTCTCCTAACATTGTCCTCCTAGTTGTCCACAGGTACCCGCCTGGCCTGCAGGTGCCTGGCATTGTACTGCCTTCTGGGCTGGGGGGTTGAGAGTGGAGACCCAGGGTAGGTGATGGAAGGCGCCAGAGTCTTCCTTTCCAGCCCCCACTGGGCCGGCACCACCTCAGTGCTGCGGAATGAATGAATTACCTGAGGTTGCACAGGTAGAAATGGGAGTGGTGGGCCTGCTCTGGCTACTCCTACAGTTGCTGATTATATATGAAAAGTGTGCAGAGGCCTTATCTAGGCGTTCAAAGCTCGCGTGGACTGCCCCCAACTCAACTGCCGGTATTTACCCCAGTGGACTGCACCTACCCCCTAAGCACTGCTCTCTCTTCCAGATCCTTGTTTGCCAGCTCCCTCTGCCTGGAATGGCTCCCCATGGCCCGCCTGTGACCTCCGCTTGCTTCATGGCCTGGTGGGCCCGCCTGGATGTTTCTTCCTCCATTCTCCCCGGGCCCCCAGGAGAGACCTGTTTGCTTACTCTCCAAGTTCAGATTGAGTGAATGAAGTCACCGCGGTTGGATTAAGACAGGAACGGCCTGGAAGCAGAAAGAATGCACCAAAGGGGCTTCTGCTCATCCTAATTTTGCCAGCATGGCGTGGCCCGCTCCTGCCTCCCTCTCCTCCCACGCTTTCAGTAGGGCGTGTGGCCAGCTACACCATCTGCCCACGGTTCCTGACTGAACCAGGCTTTTGCACAGGCTGTTCCCTCTGATCGATTTGCTCATTAGCTTTTCCTGTCCTCATCCACCCGGGGAACATCTTCCACTTGTGCTTGGGATCCATCATCAACCTTATTTCCTCCAGAAAACCTTCCCTGATGTACGTACCCTCTCCCCTTCCCCAGGCCAGGTCAGTCGTGTCCCTAGGGCTCCTGCTGCCCTAGGCATCCTTCTGTTACTGCCCTGGACATAGTATTGCAGCTGTCAGTGACTTATCTGACTCTTCCATTAGACAGAAGTCTCCAGAAAGTTCTGGGAGGCTTGAAATGCCATCTGATTCACAGTGGGATTCCCAGAACCTGGGTGGGGCACACAGTAGGCAGTCAATAGGTTTTTGGCCCTTAGTCTCACAGATCCCAGTAATGTCAGTGTTGGGAGTGGCCTCAGCAGGGAGGTGGTAGGCTCTCCTCTCTCTTGCTTGTGTTGGGTCCACTCGGCCCTTAACTAGCCTCACTCCACTCTCTGCAGCAGTCACCTCTAGTGACTACCCTGTGAACCTTAGATCCTGCAGAACTCGGGGCTGAGATACTATAGTGGTTGTGTTAGCCCAGAGATGACACTGGGGAGCCTCTCTCACTTCTCCGGAAAGTCTCCTTCCCCTGCACGCAGGGCTTTCGCTGTCTTACAGTGCAGCCTGCTTTTGGTTTAGGACAACAAATATGTTAGAAAGCTGTTCTCCAGAGTCCAAAGCATCCTCTCATGTTTATTGAAAGCTGTATTTCTTGTTAAGTTGTCCCGGTCTCACCCTTTATCCCATCCCCTCAGGATGCACTCAAGGAGGTGTGGCTTCTTTTAGGAAGTTGGCAGAACTGCTTCCTGGGTCAGGGCAGCTGGGTGAGGAAGCTCATTAAGTCGGGCAGTAATTGGGTTTCTGCAGCAAGCCCGGGGTGCTTCATGGCTTGGGACTAGGTGTTCTTTTTGTCAACCAGATACTTGATTTTGAACCAGGACCTGGATGCCTACAAATTGTGCCAAATCTGTTTAAGCCTTCTGGCAAATGGGCTCTTTAGTGACACTTGTCTCTCCCTGGAATGTGACAGTCACCCAGGATGAGCCCCATTTATGACAGCCTGGGCATTTTAGATCCCCTGAGACTTCTACAAGGGTAACTGAAAACAAATGCAAGACACTTCAGACCAAAGACACAAACAAGTTTTATGGCTGGGTAGGATATTGGAACTGGGGGGGCGCTCCAGCAAGGAGATGGGAGGAGGGGTGCCAAGTGCCCCAAACCTCAGGTGTTGACAACATAGATTGGGGATTTGGGATCTTACAGTTCACAAGCTCCTGGGTTACAGCCTCCCTTCATGTTTGTTGGTGAACAGAGAGCTTAGTAGGTAAACTAAGAGGTCAAATGACCAGGAGGTTGGGGTGTAAGTTACTTAGGGCAGGATGTGGGCTGATCACTTCAGATGGGGTGTTCACTATGGCAGGTACAGAGGGACTTCTGCTCACTAGACCCTCGTTAGCATCCATGCCAGGCATCTGCAAGAACAATGCCACGGCATTTGAAAATACCCATGTTGTGGACTTGTGAATTCAACCATCCCTTCCCACTTTGGTTTGAAGCACTGAGCCATTACCACACTTGTAGTCGCTATGTGTCAGGAAGATGACTCCCAAAATATTGCAAATGGCCCCATCCCTTTTCCTTGTGGGCAGGTCAATTTGTAGCTTCAACTCCTCTGATTCAGGAAGTTGATAGTAGACATTTCTTTAGATGGTGTCCCGTGACTATTGGACAAATAATCGATGTGCTCCTGTCTGCTGGAACCAGAGAGAAGAAATCATGATTGTTTTGAAAATGAGCCATTTAAGAAACGGAAAATTGTCAGGGAGGTCATTTTGTTATCTGAATTAAAAATAATTAGCCCTTTGAAGTTCTTGCTCTACCTTTTATGCCAAACCCAGTGTCTGATTCACTTAATACAAGAGAATGCAGTAAAGGAGGAGCAGAGGAACCAAAAAGACACGAGATCTACAGAAAACAGTAAGTAAAATGGCAGACGTGAACTCAACTATACAAATAGTAATATTAAATGTGAATGAGTTAAACAATCCAATCAAAAGGCAAAGACTGTCAGAACATATAAAAAATGATCTAAAGATACACTGTCTACAGGAGACACATGTCTTTGGATTCAAAGATAAAATAGATTGAAAGTACAAGGATGAAGAAAGATCTGTCATGTGAAGAGCAAAACCATAAGACAGCTGGAGTGGCTGTACTGATATTATATAAGACAGACTTAAAAATAGAGATACGGAGGGACATTTTGTAATGGTAAATGGGTCAATCCATCAAGAAGATATAAACAATGACAAACATATATGCACCTAACAGAGCGTCAAAATCCATGAAGCAAAACCTGACCGAAATGAAAGGAGAAATAGATAATCCCACAAGACATAGTTGGATACTTAAATACTCCACTTTCAATAATGGATAGAACAACTGGATAGGAGATCGGCAAGGAAATCGAAAACTTGAGCAACCCTGCAAACCGACTAGGCCTACCAACACCATCAGAATGTGTATTCTCAAGTGTACATGGATCATTCTCTAGGACAGACCATAGGCTCAGCCATAAGACAGCCTCAATGCATTTAAAAGGATAGAAGAAATAATGCAACCTATGCTTTCTGACCACAAGGCAATGACATTAGGAGGCAATACCAGCAAACAGTGCCTGGCCTGTAGCTGATGCTCTGCTCCCCTCTTGTCAGCCTGACATCCCAGACCTCCACTTGTCCTTCCCATCTCATCCTTCATCACTCTCAACACCTTTACTTCCTGGCCAGACCAAGCCACTGACTTCTCCAACCGCTGTGTCCAGCTTCCCTGTGTTTGCTCATGCTGCCCCACTTTCTGGAAACCCCATTCCACTGCCTTCCCCACCCCCATCCCATCTCCCAAGTTTGCATCCTGCTCTTCCTGCCTTCCATGAACATCTGCCTTAGCGAGCCACAGTGAGGATGGTACATAAGGAACTGACCAGAGCGGTGGTTCTCTAAGTGGGGTCCTGGACCAGCAGCATCAGCATTACCTGGGGGCATTTTAGAAATGCACATCCTTGGGGCACCTGGGTGCCTCAGTCGGTTAAGCGTCCGACTTTAGCTCAGGTCATGATATTGCGGTTTGTGAGGTCGAGCCCCGCGTCGGGCTCTGTGCTGACAGCTCAGAGCCTGGAGCCTGCTTCGGATTCTGTGTCTCCCTCTCTCTCTGCCCCTCCCCCTGCTCATGCCCTGTCTCTCTCTCTCAAAAATAAATCATTAAAAAATGCACATTCACAGGCCCCACCCTGAGCTACCGGGTCAGAAACACTGGATTGGGGTCTGGCAGCCTGACTTTTAACAAACACTGGGAAATTCTGACACTCCCTCCAGCCTGAGAACCAGGGCAGGAAGGGCTTGTCCCACTTATCCTGCAGTTACACAGTCTGTCTCTTGGGTCGTCACTAAGTGGAGGGGGGGGGAGGGTCAGTCCTCCTGTCCTGCCGAATCTACATCTGAGCACAGGGACCCTTGTTTCCCAAGGGCAGTTCCTTAAGGGCGGTTCTTCTCTGCCCAGTAAGCACAGGCTCCAACTGGCGCTCAGAGCGAAGGGTGCTTGGTTTCCAGGGGTTTCTGGTGGGAGAAGGTGGATGTCCTGACCTTGCTCTACTGTACCTTCTCCCTCTTTGTGATGGATGTGTGATTTCCAGGAAAGAGGGAAAGGGCAGAGTGTGAAAACCAGCCCTGAGCTGGGAGTCACAGGGCCCGGGCTTGCATTCTGCCCACCTACTGCCTGTAACGCCCTGCGGTGGTCCTTTCCCAAGGGTATATGTGGAGCGTCAGCCACGTGCTGGGCACTTGGGTCCTGCTGTCTCAAAGCACACTGAGCAAGCACGATAATCATAGTTAATCACAGAACAATGCAGCAGCCTTACCTCCCTCTAGATCTGTTTTCCCATTTGTAAAATGAAATGTTTTCAAAGAAAAAAAAAATTTGTAGGGGCACCTGGGTGGCTCAGTGGGTTGAGCATCGGACTCTTGATTTCGGCTCAGATCGTCATCTCAGGGTAGTGAGATTGAGCCCCGTGTTGGGCCGTGTGCTGACAGCACGGAGCCTGCGTGGGATTCTTTCTAACTCCCCCTCCCCCTGGCCCTCCTCCACGTTCGCACACATGTGCGCACTCTCTCTCAAAATGCATAAAAACACTTACGTTTTTACAAACAGCTACACTGTAATGTGGTCAAATATACAAAGCAGGGCCATGACGGCTTATTACTGCATGCATTTTATGACCTTGAACTTAACAACTCTTACTGGTTCTAAGGTCAGTCCGTGAGAACAGGGAGGTTGATCCGGTGAAGATAGCTTTCAGAATGAAAAACTTGGGGTGACAGTTGTGGTCTTAGCAGCTGTGGCATCCTCGGCGTTGCCAGGCTTTTGTTGTGGTTGGGAAAACATTCTGCGTTTCGAGAAGCCTCATATGCCACGTTGGCCATGGGTTAGGGTTTTGTCAGGAAGTTGCCTTGCGTTTGACCGGGGGTGATAGGAGAGGCCGTACAAAGGCCTGCACAGAGCCGAGTGTTCTCCTGGCAGCTCGGGTCCACGCAGCAGGTTAACATCTGGTGTGCAAGTCATTTGAGTTTGTGTGCTGTCTGTGTGGCTGAAAACGATCACACCTGAAAAGACAGAATCAAACACGCGTGGCTCCAGACCCCTGATCCCTGACCCCCGAGCGTCTTCGCGGGGCACCAGGGCTCCGTGGCACGGGGTGTGCGATCCAGGCCCCCGCCGTCACCTCCCAACCCCCTGACGTGCTGATGGTCCTGCTCTGTTTTAGACATTGGCCACCGTCGCTTCACAGGTGCCTGTGCCTGTGTGTTGTCATCTGGCCTGTGCGACTCATGTTTGGTTCTTTGTTGGGTCTTAGGCTCCGAGTGTCCCACGTGGCCCAGGCTGGGACCTGGGAAGGCGGAGCCCAGCCGAGCAGGAAGAAGGGTGCGTTAGGGCCAGCCCCTCGCTTCACCTCGTCCCTGGGAGCAGACCCGGGGGGTACAGTGCCCTCCTGGGAGGCTGTAGGTCCTGCCGGCCCACTGCTTCTGCATAAAGGCCTCGAGTTATCGGGTGTTTGGGAAGAACAACAACCACGCCAAGGAGGATGATATCTCCCTGAAGTGACACCTGGCTGTGTCACTCCTCTACTTAGCGGGCTCCCCGTGGCCCAGGATGAAGTGCACGCTTCTTGTCATCACATCCGTGACCTCTCCTGATGCTCCTGCTTTTACCGGCTGTCTTAGCTCAGGCTGTCATAACAAAAATACTATAGAATGGGGGACCCAAAACGATGGAAATGGAATTACTCCTGGTTCTGGAAGCTGGGAAGCCCAAGGTCAGGCTGCCAGTCATTTTTTTTTTTAATGTTTATTTATTTTATTTATTTTTGAGAGAGAGAGAGAGAGAGAGAGAATGAGCAGGGGAGGGGCAGAGAGAGAGGGAGACACAGGATGCGAAGCAGGCCCCAGGCTCCGAGCTGTCAGCACAGAGCTCAACGCAGGGCTCGAACCCACGAACTGCGAGATCATGACCCGAGCTGAAGTCGGACGCTCAACCGACTGAGCCCCCCAGGTGCCCCAGGCTGCCGGTCAATTTTGATGTGAGCTCTCTTCCTGCCTTCTTACTGTGTGCTCGTGAGGGGGCAGGAGAGGGACAAAGCAAGCTCGCTTGTGTCTCTTCTTGTAAGGGCACTCATCCCATCTTGAGGTCCCCATCCCTTAAAGTCCCCAAAGGCCTCATCTCCAAATGCCAACACACTGGGGATTAGGGCTCCAACATACGAATTTGGTGGGACACAAGCAGTCTGTAACACTGACGCCTACCTTAGGGGCCCTGTGCCTTCCCTGAGCTTGCCAGGCCCCCTTCCTTCCTCCTGACTCTCTACATCTGTGCCTTCTTCCTAGCACTGCCCTTCTGCTGCCTCTGGAGTTGGCCTCAGTCTCACGTCCTTGGGCGCCTTCCTGACCCCCGGGCCCCTGCACGTCTTTCTGTGACAGCCCTGACCACACTGTGGGGCTGTCATCTTTCATAGTCTTCCTTGCTCACTGGCTGCAGCTCAGGACCCAGGTGGGGTCCGTGTTTGAGGCTTCGGTGCCCGGCCCGGGGCCAGCAAATGTGACACCTGATGAAGTCATCCTTGACCACCTTCCTTCCCGACTCAGCTGGCAGTCACCTGGCAGGGAGTAGCCCGACAGTAAGTACACCTTAATCCAAGCCCCCCCCCCCCCCGTAATTAGTGTCCTTCTTTGAGCCCCTGGTCTCTCTCTACCTGTTTCACCTCCCCCCCCACACCCCACCGTCCCTTTCATTTCTAGAGTCACCTTCTTGAGAGAAGCCAGGACACAGGCTCTGCGTCCCCTCCCTGCAGCTTTGGGCACACAGCAGGCACTTGGTAGGTGTCTGTTGAAGAGCGCCCCAGGCACAGCACGCCACGTTGGGTGGCTGCTGTAGAAAGGATGTGGAAACCACAAACGAAATCGGCTTGAAAGTCACTGGTCGCCTCTGCTTGTTCCTGGCAGTGTGATTGCCTGTCAGCCCTGTGACTCATTTCAGCAGAGGTGGGACAGAGACGACCTGACAGCTGGGGCCTTTTCTGGGACTTCTTGAGGGCACTTTGCACCTCAGTAAAGAGGTGATTCCGAAATGGAGCAGGGGGTTTGCCAAAGGCCAGCAAGCGGCAGTTGAAAGAGCAAAGGTAGGGACTTGAGCAAATCCGTTACTCACTTGAGGTTGAACTTCTGTCTCCGCGAAATGAGGAGGATGACATGTGTCTCTCCGGGACCTTGTGAGTGCTGGGAGTATGTGTGTAAAGCACCTGATGCCAGGGGGCCGCAGCCTTCTCCCCCCAGGTGTACAGAACAGCCAGGCTTAGCCCGCTGCTCCATCAGTGTGGTTCCTCTGGCCTTCCTTTGGACGAGGTGATGTCTGGGTCACCCTCGTGGCTCTAGCCTCAGGCTGGGACCCACGTAGCAGAGCGGGTAAGAGCATAGACACTGGAGCCAGACCACCTGCTCATCTTCCCACCACTATTTGTTGGCTGAGTCACCTTGGCCGAGTAACCTCACCCCTTCCTGCTGGAATGCTAAAATGGGGACACTGATAGCACCATGTCTTAGGGCTGCGGAGTAGTAGATAATTTGGAAATGCTGGGAAAGTTTCTGGCACGCCGTGACGGCCGCGTGAGCGGGGACTGTAGTTATCAGCACTTGGTGCATGTTTGTTGAATTGTGTTGAGTTCTGTCTGCCAGGAGAGGATGTGGGTGTTGCCACGATGCTTTACTTTTCTTAAAGCCCGGGTATCAGTTCCCATTGCTTGTCCCCACCTCAGATTTTTCTCTCCCGTTCAGCATTTGTAAGGTTCTACAGTGAAAAGTTAAAGAAAACAGAAAGGTCCACACGCGCAGAATGTTCTACAGGAAGTTTCCTCATGTTCTTGTAAATGCTGATAAAAACTCTCAAACCCGCTCTTTGATGGGAGTTTTGCGACGTGGGTTTTGAATGGGAGTAGCAATTTTATCGGGCATATGTTTGTGTTTGTGGGTGTGTCTGGTGGGAAAGTGAAGTCGGTGGCTTTCTGTTGCTACTGGAAGCTTTTCATGGACTGGACTATTTGGAAACGAGCTTTATGGAAGCGTTGAGGCTAATTCAGCGGTATTTAATTTGCTGTCAATATGCTTTGCTCTGGGAGGGTGATGGCACAGTGAGCCTGGCTGTTCCTCCCTAAAAATGTGCTTGGGTGCCTTCTGAGACTGTGCCTGGCACGGTACTAACTCCTGGGGATAGAAAGCAAACCGACACACTTCCTTGGGCACCTGGGAAGTGGCCTCAGAGGCAGACGGACGTGGGTTCGAGTCCTGACTCTGCCACTCACATGCTGCGAAGACGGGGCAAGTGAGTTCACCTCTTTGAGCCTCAGTTTCCTCATCTGCCAAACGGGGATGACCCTGTTACATGTTTCACAGGTTTTGAGGCTGAGTTGAGATGGGCACGCCCAGCACGTTGCCTGGCCGACAGTGGGCTCTTAGAAAGGGCCGCTCTTGTCTTAGTTGCTGCTTGGGGCTGGGGGCAGCAGTGATGTTCTGAGAGACCCAGGCCCCCTGACCTGGGGCTGCCCCCTGGGCCACTTCCTTTCCTTTGCTCTCCACCTGGCAGAACGGGCAGGGTCACTGTTTGCAGAGGAGATGCCTGTGTCTGAGGGTGAGAGAGGCCTGGTTTCCTGTGGGCTTGTGGCTTTGTCCTATTGATGGCACCTGCCGGGGTTTCTTGCATGCCTAGGAGCAGGTGGTGGGGGCTTCGGGGAGGGTCCTCCGTGGGCTGGGCTTCCTGTCCGGGTGTGTTCAGTCCGCCTCTCAGCCGTTGGGTGTACCCAGTGCCCCCCAGGCAGGTCCCCTATGTGCCTCTGTGGGCCTCTCCAGTACTGTGCAGGAGGGAGGGAGATAGCAGAGCCTTCCAGCAGTCACAGGAGGTGAGCCGTGGAGCCTCAGGAGGCCACCTTGCCCTCACCCACGCACAGGGGGCCTTGTGGGTGGGCTCAGTGAGGGCTGCTTGGGAGGCTGAGGTTTGGGCAGCGGGTCCTTCCAAAAGTAGCAGCCTCACGTGGACCCCCCCCCCTGCAAGATTTCATTGCTCAAAAAAAAAAAAAAAACAGGGGCGCCTGGGTGGCTCAGTGGGTTACGCCTCTGCCTCTTGGTTTCAGCTCAGGTCACGCTCTCACCGTTTTGTGAGTTCTAGCCCCACACGGGGCTCAGCGCCGACAGCATGGAGCCTGCTTGAGATTCTTCTGTCTCTGCCTCTCTCTCAAAATGTGTAAATAACAACGTAGAAAAAAAAGAAAAAAAAAACACATTCGATAAGCACCATCCTTTTTTTCTTCCTGCTCGTTTGTGCGTGTTTTAGATTTTACTGGGGTCGCGCTGTGCCAACTTGGTAACCCGGCCTTTTCTTTGACTTTATTTTTGTTTAAGTTTATTTATTGATTTTGAGAGAGAGCACAAGTGAGTGGGGGAGGGGCAGAGAGAGAGAGAGAATCCCAGGGAGGCTTCACGCTGTCAGCACAGAGCCTAATGCAGGGTTCAAAACATGATCTAGGGGCGCCTGGGTGGCGCAGTCGGTTAAGCGTCCGACTTCAGCCAGGTCACGATCTCGCGGTCTGTGAGTTCGAGCCCCGCGTCAGGCTCTGGGCTGATGGCTCGGAGCCTGGAGCCTGTTTCCGATTCTGTGTCTCCCTCTCTCTCTGCCCCTCCCCTGTTCATGCTCTGTCTCTCTCTGTCCCAAAAATAAATAAAAAATGTTGAAAAAAATAAAAAAAAAAAAAAACAAAAAAAAAAAAAACATGATCTAAAACTGTGAGATCGTGACCTGAGCCGAAGTTAAGAGTCAGATGCTCAACCGACTGAGCCACCCAGGTGCTCCTGGGCCTTCTTTTTAAACATCACAGCCCGGGCCGAAGGCTTCCCGGCTTCTCCCTGCGCTGGCCTTGGAGGCTGGGTATCCCCAGGGCTGGGGGCGGGACTGTTGGTGCGGACAGGAAGCGGAAGGGGAGGAGTCGGCTCGGCTTATCCGGGTGGTGGCCGGAAGTGAGGCAAAGCGGAAGTGGGGGCGGGGTTGGGGCTGAGGAGTGAGGGTGAGCCTCGGCACCCCGGAGGCCAGGCTAGCCCTGGCGTGAGGAGGCCTGGCAGGGGTGGGGAGGAGAGGGCCGGCCGGCAGCGCTGGGGGCTCGGAGGCACGAGGGAGCTAGGTGCTTTCCAGGCGCGGCCAGGAGGTGGCCCTGACGTGGGTGGTGGCCCTGATGTTCCAGGGGAGGCAGCCGTCGTTGTTCCCCGGGTCGGGCTGCGGAAGGGGTTGCTTCGCGTCAGAGCCTGCAGTGGTTGTCCGAACTCACTTAATCCATGCCACAGCCTCAGGAGGCGGGAGCGCCTCCGGCTCAGGTGGCGGGACTGGATGCACGTCCTACAGGCAGTAAGGGACGGAGCCATCAGCCAAGTCCAGGCTTTCTGGGGAGGCATCGTGGTGATGATGGAGGGCTTCCTGGAGCAGGTGGTGCTGTGGCTCATAAAGCTTCACCAAGCCCCGTGTGACACCAGGGTACAGGCAGATTGCGGGAGGGGCAGTGAAGAGTCGGGGTTCCGTGGGGATTAGACACCCCCACCCTCGGCCCCCTGTTCCATCTGTACAATGGGGAGATGGGACCAGATCTCGGAAGTGTCCCTTCCGAGTCTGGAGCTCACTTCTCCACGTCAATGTTTGCTAAATATTTTTCCCTTTAGGAAGCCTGTCGTCTGACTGCCAACGCCCCCTCTCTCCCCAAGCTCCCTTTGTGGTTTCAGGGTTGTCAGTGGGTGTCCCGGCGGCGATCACTATTCATGACCACAAGGGCTGGAAAGACTCTTATCTCTTTCTGGCCACCCAGGCTGCGGAAGCGGCTAGAAGGTTCACCCTGTAGGCGGTGCCACGAAGCAAGCCCTGGAGCCGGACAGATCTGCGTTCAATCCCCTGCTTTTCCTGCATGTTCCGTGGAAACCTGGGCCCATCAGTCCACCTCCGAGAGCCTCAGTTTCCCCATTTGTAAATATGGAGGTATTGTCTCCCAGCCCTTAATTTCCTCGGCCCCGCTCCCCATCCCGAGTGGGTCAGGGTGACGTGGAACAGTCATGCTTCTCATTTTCTGCCAAAAGCCAGTCCGGCAGCAAGAGTAATAAGGAGCCGGGCCAATGTTTGGAGAGGTACAAAAATAGGTCCCCATGTACAACACCACTGCACTCCAGCTTTAGGAATTCTTCCCTGTCCCCTGCACTTGGGCTGTAGGTCCTGTCTGGTTCTGCCTCCCAAAATGTCTTTATCCATTGCTTACCTCTGTCCTCTTCTCCCGTCACGAGATGAGGACACAGCTTCAGCACTGTCTCTGCCTCGGGGGGGGGGGGTGCTCCAGGCAGCCCTCCATGTGGACCCTGAGCAACTGATCTGAAATGCATTGGTGTCCAACGTTTTTTCCTCCCTGGCATAAACCTCTCCGTGGCTCCCTGCTGGGCTCAGGGTCACGTTCAAGCTTTTTAGGGATTTATAGTCCTCCCTCCCTCCCACCAGGCGTTCATTCACGCCAGGGCAGAACTGCCTTGTTCATCTCTCTATCTTTATTCATTTTTGAAAGGCAGAGAGAGCGCGCGCAAGGGGGAGGGGCAGCGAGAGAGGGAGACACAGACTCCGAAGCAGGCTCCAGGCTCTGAGCGGTCAGCACAGAGCCTGACGCGGGGCTTGAACTCACAAACCATGAGATTGTGACCTGAGCTGAAGTCGACGCTCAACTGACTGAGCCTCCCGGGCGCCCCTCATCTCTGTATCTTTAGTGCCTGGGAAAGTATCTGGTGCTTAGTAGCTTCTCAGTGGTAATAAATGGTAATGAGGCCGTTTGTTGTCTGTGGTGGAGGGAGGGCACCTCATCCACTATGAGGCACGTCGGTGGTCGTTCTGTGCATGTCAGTATCACCACCTCTTGCATGGATGAGGAAACTGAGGTTCAGAGAAGATAGGGGTCTCGATGGGATTCAAAATGATCATTAAGTAAATATACGCGTACCCTTTAAGCATCTGTTACTTTAATCGGAAAGCAAAAGTCTGAGCCCTGAATCTAGAGTCTTTTCTAGGTTCAGAGAGAGCCAAGGATCGACAGACACGCGGCAGGGGCGGGCAGGGTATGGTCTCGGGCAGCGTCCGTCTGCCTGGACCTGCCTCGTGCCAGCCACTCTGGGTGAGTCCTCAGCTGAAATCAGGCCACCGGCATTATCACCCGTGCGTAGCGATTCCCCGATGCAGTGACAGTGAGATGCGCGTGGGACTCTTTATCCCTTATACCTGCTGATTTCTAGTCCTTACCATTTTCCCACCCTCAACATAAAACTGTGTCAAAGTGAAGGTCTCGCGAAAAGATTCCCACCACCCTCCGGACCACTGTCAGTGTTCTTTCCAGCCTCGTCCGGAGGTGGCGTGGAGAAAGATGAGTGTCGATGAAACATTTTGCTTTCTACGTAGAATGAAGGGAGCTCGCTTAGTTGTGCCCTGGTTCTCTCACTCCTGAGCTGAGTGACCTTGGGTGAGTTCCTCAACCTCTCTGAACCTCCGTGGCCTCAGCCGTCCCCTAGAGGATTCACCCACCCGCCGGGGTTGCCGTTCTCTGAGGTTGGTTTGGCGGACGAGGAGGGCTTGAGCAGATCTACAGTAAAGGGAGAGGGGAGGCAGGGAGCAGACGAGGAGGGGCCTCATCCAGGCCCAGAAGTGTGGTTTTCACTCTGGGGGCAGTAGGGAGCCCACGGTGTGAATATATTTCGCTGTTCTGTAACTCTTCAAGAAGTAGTAATGGCCAGGATCCAGGGACCCTGAATCAGGACTCTGCATGGTTCAGGGTGACCGTGGATGAGGGGAAGGTGGGGGGGGGGCTGCATGGGGTGGGGCAGAGGGTGAGGAGGTGGCCAGTGGGGACACACTGTAGAGGGAGGCAAGAGAAACCAGCCCTCTGCAGGGAGATGGGTGTCGTGGTCTAGTTGGGAGTCAAAGGGGTCAGAATGGAGACAAGGGTTTGGGCCACGAGTGGCTGGGGCTTTGCGTTTCTGGGAGCCCTTTCAAGAGAGCCTGGGGGTAGGCTGGGTGCACGCTGCACTTGCCCCTGGGGCCCTCGGGGAGGCGCTGCGGGCCTGTCGATGGGACACTGAGGCCCATGCAGCTGTGTGACTTCTCCAGAGTGACTCAGCAGGTTGAGAGCTCTGAGCCCCGGGTCCCTGCTTTTCTGCACTGTGGCCTGACTGGTCTCCTCTGCCAGCTCCCAAGGACAGAGGGGACTCCACAGTCAGGCGTGAGGGCGTGTGGCTTGTGTTTTCTCAGAGCAGGAGCCAACGACCAGGGTCCGGCGTCAGCTGAAGATTTGTAATCCTCTCCCTCTGTGCCCAGAACCCCTTCCGGCTGCTCTGCCCTATTGTCAGATGATGCTTATTAATCTTGATTATCGTCATGTTTTACTTTTCTACTTGGTTAACTCGGGGAAGTTTGTCTCTGGTCCCGAGTACATCTGACAAGGACATGGGTGCGTTTTGCGGACAGCTTCTCTCAATAAGCGCTCTGAGACTTGGGTCAAGAAAGTCATCATTTTGCTACAGAGACATTCTTGTGACAACCGGTGACGTTTGAATATGAGATGTATGAGTGATAACATTTCCTGGGCTTGTTCGCTGTGTTGTGATTTCGTAACGTCCTTGGTCTAAAGGGGTGAAAACCACAGCATTTTAGGGCGAGATGCTGTGATGTCTGCAGTTGGCTTTCAAATTGGTCTTAAAGATAAACGAGAAACACGTATCTTGATCTGTAGATAGCGCAGATGTGGAAAAACGTGAACCAACAGTGAGTCTCGATGAAGGTACAAGGAGTTCATTGTACTCTTCTTGGAACTTGTCTGTAGTTTTGCAACTTTGAAAAAGAAAACATTTTTAAAAGGGCTGCTGGGTTGGGGGGTGTCCCGAGTATCTTGGGGTCCGCCCGTCGGCCCTCTGCTCCCTGCCCTGTCCTGGTCTCTGTCGATTGGAGACCCAGGGAGCTGCCTGCCCCACAGTTAAATTCTAGGCAGCCCGTTGGGGTCCGGCTTTGAAAGAGCGGCAGACGCTTTTGACAAAATGTACTCCTTCCTCTATAGAGAAGTCACTACATTTCTAGAATCTTTCGTTGGGGACCAACTTCCCTTCAGGTTTTCATTTCTCCCCTCAAAATTTTCTTTTAAATTTTGATTGCCTTCTAAAATGACCGAGGCCGCATTTGTTGTTGTGATGATCCAAACAGAGAAGAGGATAAAGAAATTAATAGGTCCCTGTTTTTTCCATCGCCCGTGGGGTGGTTAGAGCCTCTTGAACTTTGTCCTGTGCTCTTGGGAACACATACAAACACCCACAGGCATCCAGTGGAGCTTGACGTCTTGTCATTTTTAACCTTTGTTAACCTGGCTGGCCAGCCGGCTCCCTACTTCTCCTTGAAGATGCAGCTTGGGGGTCATCTCCTCCAGGAAGCCCCCCAGGCTCTCCGTGCTGACCTCATCCTTTGCAGTCATCCGAATCTGAGCTGCCTCCCCTGCCAGGTCTTGGGTAACCCGAGGGCAGCTGCTGTTTCCCTTTCGCTGTCTGCACTTGAGCTGGGAGCCCAGGAGACGCACAGTCAGTGTTTGTGGAGCCAGCAAACGGGCAGGGGAGGCATCCTGAGCGAGGAAGAGGAAGCCGCCTGAGCAGAGCCTTGCAGGTGAGAGAAGCTTTCTCATTCAAAACATTCCCCCTAGCCCCTGGGGGAAGAGAGTGCCAGGGCCCTGCATGTCTGGGGACAGAAGGTCACTTTAGGGAATGTGGACGCTACCTCCCTGGGGCTACCTGTGCCCTGGCTGATTCTTTCCTGGCACAAATGCCCTCTGTGGGTTGGGCCGTTGGGGTGGCTATGAGCTACTGAAGGGCTGGGCTGGGACTGGGTCCTTTCTTCTTCCCAGGGCTTAGTAGGGCCTGGTTTGCTGGGCGGGGGGGGGGCGGGGGGGGTGGCTCTTGGGGGCGACAGGAATAAGCGAGGCCAGGGCTGGAGCAGCCCAGGCTTTAGATGTGGGCCTGGCCTGGGTCTCTCTCTCTCTCTCTCCACGATCCTGCCTCCTTCCTCATTAGGGGCGCTGTTTTCCACAGCTGGGCTTTGTTAATGTCTGCAACGCATCTGATCGATGCCAGGGACCGGGTCACTGCCAGCTTGAGGAGGCTGAGAGTGGAGTGAGGGTGGAGAACCCAGTGGCAGTGTAGACCAAAGCATCCCTTGCTCTGAGAAGCTCTCCCGAGCTCGCCCCCCACTTCAGGCCGGCCTGATGGTGGGCTCGTAGACCTTAGGGCATCGGGCCACCATCTCCAAGGACTTACGTTGCAGGAAGTGAGTGGGGCCGGGAATCCCCACGTGGTGCCGTGCGGGTTGTGTTCTAGGAGAGGAGTCAGTGTCGTTTGGGGAAATCGTGGAGGAGTGAGGAATTCTACTCTTCTGTTAGCGGTTGACTGCTAACGTAAATGTCATTACCGCTTGCCTATGACCTGTCTACATAGCTTTGCAAAGATATCCCCCTCACCGGTTTCGAATTCAGCGCTCTCCCCGCCGAACGGAGGCATGAGCGGAGCGGGAAGTGACTCGGAACGTCGGGGCTCGCCGCCTCCCCGGGTTGTGTGCCAGGCCCTGTGGGGGGAGGTGGAGTTTGGAGGTGAGAATGCACGGTCCTGCCCTCAGGGAGCAGCTGGCCTAGGTGATTTTGGAGGTTGAAACACGGGTATCCAGGTCCTGCAAAGGTTCCGCTGCCGTCGTCCCACCCCTGTCTCTAGTTTGCACGTATGCCCTGGGCATTAGGTTCCGAACAAATGCTGAAGCAAATTGAGATGGCTTATGTGACGGCAGGCCCTCTGTCCTCCCTCTCTCTCGGTTTCTTGTCTGCCGTTCCACCTAAACTGGCGTTCTTTGCTGCTGGGACCGTACAGTGACTATCTGGCGATAAGGGCAGTGGCGGTGATGGTGGCAGTGAATGTGTGGGTGGCAGGGGCGGTGGCGGGAGCGATGACTGCACGAAAACTGGAAATTCCAGGCACATAGCGGGCATTCTTAGAATCGCTCGAGCCCTCACAGCAACCAATGACTCATAACTGTCACGGCCCATTTTCCAGGTGAGACCCCCGAGTCAAAGGGCCACCCCGTCAGTGCCCGGTAGAGGAAGATTCGAAGCCTGATAGACTAGTTTTTTTTTTTCAATATGAAACCAGGAATACCCAAGTGTGGAAATGCACATTCGGGGGCCCCCAACCCCCGATCAGCACTGCCGGGCAGGGATCCGCTCAGGGAAATTCAGGGCACTGGTAGGGTGTTCTCACTCTTTAATGGGCCCCGATCCCCTGGGGACCTCGTTTAAACATGCAGGCTCTGGTTCAGCGGGTTTGGGTGGGGCCCGAGACGTATCTTCACAGGAGCCCGCCGATGCAGACCGGGCTGGCGCTTCGGGCGGCCAGGCTCTCGGCGACAGGTCCTCACGCTCCGGATGGCTTAGCGTCACACGGCGGGCCGGCTGACACGGACTGCGGGCCCCCACCCCAGAGTGTGGGATTTAGTAGGCCTGGGGCGGACCTGAAATCTGGCAGCCCCAGTGAGCTCGGTGGTGAGGCGGGGACTCCTGGCACGGAGACCACACAGGGCCCTAAACCAGAGATTTCTGCTTTGACGGCACATTGGAATCAACTTCAAAACCGCGGAGACCCGGGCCCCACACTGAAGTCCTGAGTCAGGGGGACTGAGCGGAGCCCAGGCATTCTGGATCGTTCTCGTGTACACCCCTGGTCGAGGCCCCCCCGCGCCTGAGTTTTTCTTTTTACGCTGGCTGCCTAGGTGCCTGGAGAGGTGACAGTATGAGTCAGGCCCACCGCCAGAAAGATCTGATCGGTGGCCAGGTGGCGCCAGGCGATGGCACGAAGAAGAGGTTCTCCGGGTGTTGCCGGGGGGCGGTGGGGTTGAGAGCAGCTTCTTGGACCGAGTGCTGGCCCCTCTTGGGTCCCCTGGGCTGCCAGACCCGGGCCCTGGGGAACGGCCTCTGGTTCCGAGCCTCCCCTTCCTGCCCGGGGTGGGGGAGGCGCCTTGCAGTCGGACGTCTACACAGACTCTGCTTCTGCTGCTCCCCTGCTGGGCCGTGTGGCCTTCGGCGACTCGGTTCCTCTCTCTGGAGCTCTTTCTTCTCTGTAAAATTGGAGAAATAAATGATCTGCGCCAAGGAGTTCCTTGAGAAATAACATTGCTCAGTGCCCGACACCCAGGAGGCCTCAAGATCAGTTCTTGTGTATGTCCGGGTAGGGTAGGTTGTCACGTACAGCAGCTGGAGGACATCGGTGGGGGAGAATCCCCAGGGGTCTGCAGGGGCTGGTCTCCGTGAGCCTCCTCAGCTCTCCAGGTGTTCTGATGCTCAGCAGTTAGAGCACCGCTGATGTTGCTGTGATGACCGGATCACAGCTGGGGAACCTGATCGTTGGTGGTTATTGTTAGCCAGTAGCCAGGAAGGACGCCCAGATGTCATAGGTTTATGAATTACTGTTTTTATTTTCTTTGGGGGAGTACCCACGAGTGGAGTTTCTGGATCGCATGGTACTTCTATTTTTAATTAAAAAAAAATTTTTTTTTAACATTTATTTTTGAGAGACAGAGAGAGCATGAGTGAGGAGGGGCAGAGAGAGAGGGAGGGGCAGAGAGAGAGGGAGACACAGAGTCCGAAGCAGGCTCCAGGCTCCCAGCTGTCAGCACAGAGCCCGACGCGGGGCCCGAACCCACGAACGGTGAGATCTTGACCTGAGCCAAAGTCGGCTGCTTAACCCATGGAGCCACCCACGTGCCCCTCTATTTGTAAGTTTTTGAGGAACCGCCACACTGTTTGCCACAGTGGCTGACAGTCTACATTCCCACGAGGGTCCCTTTTTCTCCACATCCTCACCAGCACCTGTTGTTTCTTGTGTTTTTGATTTTAGCCGTTTTGGCGGGTGTAAGGTCGTACCTTACTGTGGTTTTGATTTCCATTTTCCTGATGACGGGCGATGTTGAGCGTCTTTTCCTGCGTCTGTTAGCCATCTGGATGGGTTCTTTGCCTATTTTAACATGAACTCGTTTGTCTTTTTATTGTTGAATTGTAAGGTCTCTTTATTCTAGATGTAGGCCCTTCATTGGCTACATTGTGCCCATCCTGTGGGTTGTATTTCCATTCCTTTATGCTGTCTGCATTCGTTTCGTAACCTGCCATAACAGCCGTAGGTGGGGGACCGTTGCCTTAGCCGCCACCAGAGTCCTACTGGCCCTGACGAAATGGGACTTGGTGGAGGATGGGGAGGTGGGGGCAGAGGTGAGGAAGGAGACGGAGGGCCGGGCCGGTCCAGGCCAGAGCAAGACAGTGGGGACAGAGAGACTAAGCAGCTAGCCCCGGCAGGACTTGCGGCCTGTCAGGTGTAAGAGGGAGGGAAGGGGGTCTCACAGGTCTCTAGGATCTGGGTGATCGACTGGAGGAGGGTGGCTCTTTGCCGAGCCAGGTCTCATCCCAGGGAGGAGGGGCAGGTTTGGAGCAAGACGGATTCCAAGAATTCTATTAACAGCAGCCGTCACTGCATGCGGCCCGTGGGCCAGGCCCTTTCCTAAGTGCTGGGCGTGGACAGCTGGATCCAGTGCTTGCCAGGCCCTGAGCGGTAGAGACTGTTGTTGCAGACAAGGAAACTGAGGCACAGGGCGGGTAAGAAATTTGCCCAAGGCGCACAGCTGCTGTGGGGAGCTCAGAGCGTGTGCTTTTAGCCTCCCGTCTCCACTGCTGCTTAGACGTAAGCCGTCTGCTAGACCGACCTTGCCTGTTGGCTGGGTTGCACACGTGATATCTGTCGTGGCTGAATGGTGGCCTCCAAAAGAAATGTGCGCGTCCTTACTCTTGGAGCCTGTGAATGTTACTCTATGCGCCAAAAGAGCGAGTATTACCTTACATGGCAGAAGATGTGAATAAGAATTTGGGGAGGGGGGGGAACTTATCCTGAATTATGTGGGTGGGTCCTAAATCCAGTGACAAGTGTTCTTATACGAGTGAGGCAGGAAATGTGATGTAGGAGAAGGCAGTGTGAAACTGGGGTAGAGGCTCCACGAGCCGCCGGGAGCTGGAAGAGGCAAGGAGGGAGTCTTCCCGAAACCCCCCGGGGGAGTGAGGCCCTGCTGAGCCCGTGATTTCTGCCCCGTGATCTGCATTTGGGCTTTGACCTGCAGAACTGTCTGAACTCTGCAGGACCCAGGCCTCCGGCTCTCAGGGGCACGGCCGTTTCTTTCCACTGAAAGCCCCGCAGAGCCTGAAGCTGGGTTTGATCACGAGGCAGCAGGGCGGAATGTTCCAGCGCGTCTCACGTCCGGGGCCGTGGCCTCACACGGTCACGGTGGAGCTGGTGTGGATATGCTGCTTTGTGGGTGGCGGGAGGGCAGAGCGGTGAGCAGCTTTGCAGGCGCGGAGGGGCACGGGCTCGCTCCCGCACGGTGACCGCTGGTTCCCACAGCTGTGCCACCGTCCCGTTGCGGCCCCACAGCCCCTCCCGAAACTCGGCCTGGACTGCGTCCCCTGGCCCGTCGGGCCGTGAGAGGTGCTGATGGCGAGGGACCCGGGCTTTGGGATCAGACACGCTTGGGTCCCACGCCCAGCTCCTAGCTGGGCGACTTGGGGCAAGTGTCAGCCCCTCTGAGCCACTCTTCTCCCCTTGACGGTGGGGGTACTGGTGACAAGGTGAATGCCGCCCCCTTAGCCGGTGGCCGTGACGGCGGCAGAGCCGATGGATGGGATGAGACAGCGGCTTTCCCACCGCCGTGACTGCCTCGTGCAAGTCAACCCCTTCCCTAAAGTGCAGTCCCATCTGCGTTTTGGTAATCAAAAAATGGGAACCTGCATCTGGAACGTGTGGAGAAGCCAGACCTCTGGTTTCACCCAGCCCCGCCTCTCGGCTCCCCAGGGACCTCAGCGGGAAAGACCAGGGCCAGGCTAACGCGGGTGGGGAGCTTCCCGGACCCCTGCCGACCTGACTGTGCGGGAGCAAGCCCGGCTGTGCTGCGGGGCTGTGTCCCGGCCCCCCGGGGGCCTTCCTGCAGCTAAGTCGCGTCCGTCCCTTGTCAGACCGGCGGACCGCACCAGTTCCCACCGCCCTCCAGGAAGACAAGGGCCAAGTCTGGTAGTGGCCCTCACGAGCCCCCCTGGTGACCTGCCCCCCGATCCGGCTGAGCTCCCAGCCTCCCGTCTGGGTCCCGCCTGCCCCATCCCAGGCATGGCCGAGCCTGAACGTGGGGTCTGCCCGTGCAAACCGCTCCCCTTCCTGGCTCCTCCACCCCAGCAGGGAGGCACGGTGTCCCCACTGTGCCGACCAGACATGAGGGTGCCCCAGCGTGGCCTGTCCCTCGGCCCCCTGTGTCCCGTGCATCCCCCGGTGCCCCTGGTGATCCTTCCTGCCCACCTGCCCGCCATGTGGGCTCCTTGCTTTCCCCTGGTGCGCCAGCTCCCTCTGCCTGGAGTGTTCCACTCCTTTCCACTGGGTCGGCCCTTTCTCCTCCCTCAGAACTCCGCTTAGCATCACTTCTTGCTCAAAGTCTTTGGGGAACCTCCGTGTCCAGGACAGTTTGCCCCCCCCCCCCCCCCCCCCCCGCCGGTGGCCAGTTTCCTTTCTTGCAGGGCACCTGCCCGGGGTTTGGCATCTGCTCAGCTGTAGGTGTGTTGGACTTAGCTCCTCCCACTCGAAGGTGACGCCTGCATGTTCCTTCTGGACGCTAGATTCCCAGTACCCCCGGGGCCTGCATGGAGGAGGTGGCCAGCGGGCGTTCTCCCACCGGATGGTGGGAGAAATCGGGGGGCATACGCATGGTTCCTCCAAACAGCTGCCTTCTCTTACTCCTCTGGGCTCTAAAACTGTGCTCTGATTGACGCCCCCCACGCCACCCCATGCCCGGACCCCCACCCCGGCCGGTTCCTGTTGGTGCTGAATCTTAGGCCACGGTCTCCAGGACTTTCCCTGAAGCTCGGGCCCCCACAGGACCGTGGGATTTCTTGGCAGAGCTCGACGCCCTCTTTCTCTACCCAGTGCTCTTCCCTATTGGACTGACGCCTTCACAGAGGCGGGGAGGGACCCACCCGCACGTGTGCTCAGAGCAGATGCTCACGGGGTATGTGGGACACCAACCAGTTGGACCCCATAGGTGTTAATCATGACCCTGAGCATCTGCTGTGTGTCACGTGCTGCGCTGGGCCCTGGGGGAACCGCCGTGAACACGCCAGGCCACGTCCCTGCCCTCCTGGAGCTCGTCTGCCAGCGGGAGAGATGGGTCACCCACACAGACAAACATGTGACACGGGAGGTGGTGCTGAGATCTAGAACTATGTTAAAGGGGGTCCAGAGAAGCCTGAGGGGACTGAGGGAGGAAGCTGTGCGGGCATTTGGGCGAAGAGTGGTCCAGAGAGAGAGAGGTAGCAAGTGCAAAGGCCCTGTGGTTGGCCCTGTGCTTGGTCGGTTGAGGGACAGCAGGAGGCCAGTGTCGCTGGAGCAGGGGCCGAGGGAGGGAGGCTGTGAGGTCTGGGGGGTGTTGTGGGGGGGATACACGATAGAGGACCTCACCGGTGTTTGATGGCAACGAAGCCGTCTCACCAGAGCCCACGCCTTTCCTTCCCAGGGCCCTGCGCCGTCAGCCTGCCAGTCTGGGGGGTGCATCCTCTTGCCTGGAAGGCATGTCAACTCCCCTCCCAGACCTCCTTGCTTGATCCCACAGGGTGCCTCGGGCGCTCTGTTTGTAAAGTGACAGTGGTATCAGTGTCGGCTGAGAGGGGGGATTGAGTAGGACGGGGCCGTCACGCTCTAGCGTGGTGCCTACGCATGGCGAGGATTCGGCGGTCCTGAGCAAGTAAGATCATTACCTTATGGACTAAATGTGACCGTAATCATCAGGGGAGAGAGTGTCTGGGCTGGAAGGCTGGGGTCAGCGATGTCAAAGTCCACTTAATGGTCAAAGAAGTTAAATTACGAAGCGTGGGCTCAATCTGGCAACGTGGCGGTCAAGGGAGGGTGAGTGGAGGCCAGTGGAGGTGACGCCACACTGCAGAGAAGTGAGGAGGCCATCCGGACGACAGATGGAGACAGCCCCGAATGACTGTGGACAAGCAGAGAGAGGCAGAGGTTGGGGGATTGGGCGCAGGGAGGCTCGGTTTTGTTTTAATGGGGGCGACCTGAGTATGACAAGTGGATGGTGAGGCGCCCTTGGAGGGAGGACGGCGTGGGAGTTTTGGGGAAAAGGTGGGAAGGACAGGGGGCCATGGCCAGGGCAAAGAAGGGAGTATTGCTTTGGGGGTTCAGGCTTGAGGATGATGGTGTCTGGTTCCCAGTTCAGCTTTCTTCTGCATCCGCGAGATGGAAACACCACTTTCTTCTCTCTCCTGAACGTTCTGTGCTATTTTTCCCAGCTGCTTTTGATTCAGGCATAAATAACCACCCTCTAGTTTTGTGCACGGATTGCTTATTGCTATTACGTTGGAAAGCATTTTTTTTTTTTTTTTTTAGCACTTAGCTGCTATCCAGTGCTTTGGGGGACCCTAAAAATCCCATCCGTGTGTTTTGGAGCAGATGTGTGACTTGACCTCTCCCCTCTCCATTTCTTCCCGGTTTTCTTGGCCCAGACCTACCCTCTCCCATGTCCTCGGTTCTCTCCCTCCCCTGCCCTTGGTAGGAGCGGCCACCTTCTCTTTCCAAGAATTCTCTTGGTTCACACAGCCTCCTCCCCCTGCCCCCAAATGGAAATAGCTTTCCTGGCTTCCCCTGTTCCTTAGGGCTGTGATGTCAGCAGGTGTCTGTGTCCGTGTGGGTTTTTTTTTTTTCCCCCTGAGAAAGGGGATCTCACTGCTTGTGACTGGCTTTTCCCCACACGGCAGGTGTGACAGAAATTGTCCCCCAGCCTCCACGGTTTGGACACTCTGCGCCTTAGTTAACTAACCAGTTCTCTGCCATCCCCGGTGTTGTGGACCATCCCCTTGTCCAATTACCCCCTTAGGACAGAGCCGAGAAGTGACGTTAGGGAGCCAAAAAGCGATCCATATTTAAATTTTTCACAGAAATTGTCAAACAGCACTCCAGAAAAAGTTGTGCCAACTTGTACCCACCGAGAGTGAATGAGAATAGCAGTTTGCCAGAGCCTTGCCAACAGTGAATGTTGCAGATCTCGGCTAATGTGGTAAGTGAGAATTCTTCTGGTCCCCGTTCCGTCAGTTACATCTCGTGGTGTGTGTACCGGCCACGTGCTTTCTCCTCTTCGGGGAACCGTTTCTTCATTATTCACACTAATTCCACGATTGGTGTGCTCTCAAAACACCTTTGATTTTTTTTCTTTTCAATTTTTTTTAATGTTTATTTATTTTTGAGAGCGAGAGAGAGCGCACGCGCACAAGCAGGGGAGGGTCAGAGAGAGGGAGACACAGAATCTGAAACAGGCTCCAGGCTCCGAGCTGTCAGCACGGAGCCCGACGCGGGGCTCGAACTCACGAATCACGAGATCGTGACCTGAGCCGAAGTCGGATGCTCAACCGACTGGGCCACCCAGGCGCCCTCAGACCACTGTCATTTGTAGAGCCCTCCTAACCCATTAAATACATTCGCCTGTGGTCCGTGACACGCGACTAATGTTTTCTCCCCACCTGTGGTTTGACGCTCTTGCCTGTGATGCGATGCTTTTCCTCCGTGGAGCTTCAACACAGGTGTCTTCTGTGGCTGCTTAGGCTTTTTGGTCTCCTTTTATGGTTGTTTCCCGGAGATTTCTTAGCTTTGTCGTTTCTTTGCGTTTATTTAGCACGTGGCCCACCTGTAAGTTGTTTTGCTGTAAGGGTCTCAGTGGACGTCTGGTCTTACCTGTTCCCAAGCAGTTAGTCCTTTGCCCGGTGTGGCAGCAGGGGCTCAGCTGCTCTCTCTTGCCTTTTACGTGGGTCAAATTCCTGTCCGCCCTTGAATCTGTGTTTGGACTGTGTCTTCTGTCTCATCGATCTGCTGAGCAGCCCAGTTTTTCTCCCTCTGGAGAGAGATGCAAACTTCCAGCTTGAAGTTTTCAGACCAGCTTTTGTTTCACGCTGAAAAGATGAACTTCTTGGGGTGCCTGGGGGGCCGAGTCAGTTAAGCATCTGACTCTTGGTTTCGGCTCAGGTCACGATCTCCTGGTTCGTGGGTTCGAGCCCCGCGTCAGGGTCCTCACTGACAGTGCGGAGCCTGCTTGGGACTCTCTCTCTCTCTGCCTCTCCCCTGCTCGCTTGCTCTGTCTCAAAATAAATAAGTAAACTTAAAAAATAAAAAAAAAAAGACTCCCTATCAAAAGTTGGCTGCTGTCATCTGGGAGGGTGGCCTGGGGTGGGGGGGTGTTGATTGTCCTCCACTCCAGCCTTTCTGGAATGTCCTCGTCCCTGCTTTCCATTTGGTCACAGCCCACCCCTGGCTCCAAACCCTCATCTGTATTTGACCTACAGCCATTTGCTCGCCACCTCCCAGATGAATTCGCCAGGGGCTTCCGAAGCCACCAGCTCTGGTGCCGCGAAGCTTCGCGGCCCCGTGTTCCTCTGCAGCATTTCCGAGATCCCTGCCTGCAGGCCGGTGGGCAGGCAGGCATCACCGCCTCACCGTCGTCCCGACGCTGGAAGGTTCTTGGCCTTCAAGTGCTTTGTGTTTGCAGTTGAGATCACTGGTGGGAAGCCGGAGCGTGCCGGGGAGAACACGGGGACGCCTGGAGCTCGTGCCGTGTGCTGGGCATCATCTGTCCGCAGCCCTGGCCTGTTCTTACCATCCTTGCTTTCCAGCCAGGGGACGGAGATGGAGAGGGCGGGAGGAGCCTGGACGGGGTCCCCGGAGCCAGCCTACGGCCGGGGCCCCGCCTTGTCGCACTCACTGTTCTCTATTGCTGTCGCCCCGGAATGCGGCCCAGAGAACCCTTCTGAACTTGTGCGAGCTTGGCCAGCTTTGTTGTTCGGGGGGCTGAAACGATCCTCAGCAGGAACGCTGCACCGGCCTCACGCCGCTGGTGTAAATGAAGACCTACGTCGCCGGGAGTAGCTCCCTTCCCCACCGTGCGGGCTCTGGCACCAGACAGAGGGCAGGTCTACCGCTCGGGGAATGGGAGCGCAGCCAGCCAGGGCCCCGTTTACACACAAGGAGGCTTCGGGGGTCTTGGGTGGCCCGGCCAGGGTAGCACAGGGGGACGGTGGCCGTGGATTTGGGCTTCACATCCCGTGTCTTCACTGCCGGCACCACTGGCTCATGAGAAGGTCAGGACAGGGTAGGGTTTAGTCAAAAAGGTGAGGTGTTCCGTCGGGAAGTCGGAGGGCTTCTCTGTCTCCACATCGCAGCTTCCTGAGTGTCGCTGATCCCCCCCGTGTAGATGTTGCTGCTTTTAGAGAGTTTTCAGATGACTCTCATGTGGTTCTCAGAACAACCCTGGGTTGGGGGCCAGATTCCCATCCCCGGTCCCCTCCTGCAGATGAGAGTAACTTGCCCAGGGCGTTCGGCTCTCTTCTGAGCCGTGGGACTAGTTACGGGAAACGCAGGGCCGTGGAGCATCAGCGAGCAGGTGCCGGTCCCCCGAGTGCTGGGAAGTCACAGCGGGACCGACAGCCGCTGTGGACAGACCACGTGCCCCGCTGAACATCCAGGGCCAGTGGGGTTGGAGGTACCCGGGTTCTGGCCCAGCACCGGCCTCTGGCCCATCCTGTGCCTCCGAGGAAAATGCTGTAGAAAAACCCCTCCAGCCGATGCTGTCACAAGTGTCCAGGTGAAGACACGTAAACTGCCATTTGCATCAGACCTTGCATTCGTATCTCAGGAGCTAAGTGTGGGACGGCCAGGACCACTGGGGGCTGAAGCCAAAAGCTTAGAGCAGATGGCGTGGGATTAATTTTTGCAAACCATAAGAAAGGGAGCGCACGGCAATCTGTTAGCTGTGTCGGCATCTGATCTTAGTTTTTTAAATCAGAATCGTGGACTCCGTTAGTTACCGTGTTCTATTAAATCTAAGATGCCATCGGTTGAGAGATGCGTCATTGTATTTATACCACCGAAGAAAGGGAGGAAAAGCAACAGTGACAGAGTCAGGCTGTAAGACACATTGTCATTTCAGAGATGTTAGTGAAGAAACACGCACCACAGGGCTGGGCAGTGCATCAGTGTCCCCTCGTTGACCTGCTGACAGACCATGGCCGAGGGCTGGCTTCGTGTGGGCACAGAGGGATGAGAGGATGCTCCCAGTCCCTGCGCCCCAAAAGCCCACGGACTGCTCAAAAATGTAGCTAATGCTAAACAGATTGGTGTCAGAAGTTTGCTGATTGATGGGTTCACTCAGCCACAGAATATTTCATGAGCACCTACTATGTGCCAGGCACTGTTCTAGGCTCTGAGGACCCCACGGCAGACAAAACTTCTCACCGAGCTCACTCCCTTCCAGGGCAATCAGTATGCATTCCCGGTAGCAATTCTCAAACACTCCCGTGCAGAAAAATTCACGTGCAAAAAAATTTATGTTCTGATTGCCCGGCTTCTAGTCTTTGCTCTTTATCAGGTGTAGGATGAGACTCGGGGGTCTGCATTTTCCCAAGCACGCCAGGAGGTCCCAGGGCCGGAGGACTTCCAACCAAAATGTGACAAACAGAGCTTCAATGTTAATGACTTCATAGTAGCCCGTTGTATGAATGTCCTAGAATACATTTACTTGTTGGGGATTTAGCAGATATTTAGTTTGTTATTATTTTTTTCGATCTTCCCATTGTAAATGACACATCTGTGAATGTCCCTGCCACTGAATACTACTTGCATACCTCCTCCGGGGTTTCTTTAGGGTCCGTTGGGCAGGGATACTTGGGCTGAGTTTTTGAGGGTGAGGTAGGAGTTCGCTGTGGTTCTCCCCACCACCACATGTGGCCCTGGAGCCCGACTGCCTGGGTTCATTCCCCACTTATTAGCGGGGGACTTTTGGGCAAGTTCTTTGCCTTGCCACAGTGTTTTCTCATCCCTCAAATGGGACAGTCATAGTATCGACTTTTTAGGGCTACCATAAGGAGTGAATGAACAACGCTGGTGGACCCAGCTGTGCACGCCGTGGCCGTGGTGGCAGTGGTTGCCGATTTGGCATACGGCAGGCGGAGCAGGGAGAACCGTTTGCACGGTGCCCGCATCCACAGCTCGGGCGTGGCCGTGGCTCTGTGGACGGAAGCTCTGGATGTGCTTCGCCTCGCGTGTAGGAGCTGATGCCGGACGATGGACCTCACGTCGCAAATCCACGCCCAGCCCGTCACCCACGCTGCCCCTGGAAACACCTTTCTACCACATTGGTCTGGATGTGTCCCTCTGCTCACGTCCCCTCCCTCACATCCTGCTGCCTGGACACGACCCGTAAACCCCTTGGCGCACGGGGGAAGGGAGGAGAGCCCTTAGGACTTGGTTTTGGCCTTCTCTAATACCACCCCACCCCCGCGTGCCGCTGTGTGACAAGAGTCTCGTGGGAGGTGATGGCAGAACTCGGCCCTCAACCCCGCTCAGCTTTTGAGGAGTGAATAGGAGTTTTCCAGGTGGAGTAGGAAGGGAGGGCTGTCCCAGCTGATGAGCTGGCGTGTGCACAGGTACAGCGGTGTGTTTGGGGTGACGTCAGTGGGTCACGGTTGGGGTGGGGCTGCTAATGAGGGTGGCCGTGGGCTGCAGAGGCGGGCCCAGCATCGTCAGGCTCTTGAAAGTCGCCCTGGACTTCCTCGTGTCTCAGCTCTTCGGCTGTGCCTCTTTCTAGGCTGAAACGTGCCCCCACTCGTTTCCTAGCTTTTTAAAGGACCGTAGACATCTGACAAATTCTTGCCCGATTGCTAAGGGCGCAGAAGGCTTCCCTTCATTATTTAGTTTGCCTTGGAACTGGGACTTGGAAGGCAACCAGTCTTTCTTTACACGCTTTGTGGTAAATCCCTTCTGGGAAACCAAATGCGACATCTCAGAAGGCTTCTCTTGCAGAAGGTTTGACGGGAATGAAAATAACTTAGCGGGCTAAGACGCGGCTCCCGGGATGTGGCCTCTGGTCGTCTTCTGCGTCCACCTGGCTTGCTCTTTGCTTGGCCTCCAGAGTGGTGTCCATGCACCGTATTGATCAGCTCTGCAGAGCGTAAGCTGGCTGCCTCCCGCCAGGGGAGGCGGGTCTCAGGAGGGGAGAGTTGGAAAAATGGGCCTTGAATCATCACTGTGGTTCAGCCGCCAGTAAGCCCCTGCTGTATGCAGGCATCAGGCTAGACTGGACCCGGGCTGGAATCCAGACTTCCCTAGACTTCCCCAGGAATCCAGACTTCCTCAGGGAGTGGTCATTTCTCTGGGGGCCGTGTGGCTCTGTGATGCGGGAGAAGGGTTTAGGTGGCACGGGGACAGATGTGTTTTATTTTGATAGTATTTCAGTGTGTATTAGAGAAAATATAGCACATTCAGTCTGTGTGTGTGTGTGTGTGTGTGTGTGTGTGTGTACATGGACTGAAATAGTCCATACTTCTTAAAAACGTTATTTATTTAAATTCAAGTTAGCTAACATACAGTGTGGTCTTCGTTCCAGGAGTTTCATCACTTCCATAAAACACCCAGTGCTCATCCCGAAAAGTGCCCTCCTTAATGCCCACCACCCATGTAACCCAACCCCCAGCCACCTCCCCTCCAGCCACCCTCCGTTGATTCTCTGGATTGAAGAGTCCCTTATGGTTCGCCTCCCTCTCTGTTTTTATCTTATTTTTCCTTCCCTTCCCCTGTGTGCATCTGTTGAGTTTCTCAAATTCCACATAGGAGTGAAATCATGTATCTGTCTTTCTCTGACTGGATTATTTCGCTTAGCATAATACCCTCCAGTAGCATCCACGTTGTACGTATGATTTCAAAAGTCAGCGATTATAAGAAGAATATTAGGCAAATGAAGGTAAGTTGCAGAGGGGCCGTGAAGGAACTTTCTTGGGGTTCCCCAAGATGTTCTTGATCACAACGGCTAAAACGCTTTGATTTGTAACTTCCAGTGCAAACCACGCCACAGTAAAGTTGATTTTGAAAAAGTAAATATGGGTCATATGTGTTTTACGCAGAAGCCACAGCAGCCGCACTGGCGTGACTAAGGGTTGGAGACCCCCGTCTGGGCCAAACGCGCCTCACTTTTCCAAAGGCACACCGGAGGCCCAGAGAGGCGGGTGCCGCACAGGTGTTGTGCCAGGGGCAGGATGGGCGGGGTGGGGCCCGGCGTGGAGGCCTTGGCCGGCTTCACTGCCCGGTGTGGAGGGAGGTGGCCGTGATGGATGGGCGTGGGTGTGGCTTGTGGCAGAAGACAGGCTGCCCTCACATGGGCGGGCAGGTGGCGTGGGTCTGCTCAGGTTGCTAAGGGATGCCTGCTTCTGTGAGGAGGTCCTGCAGGAGGGAGCTTTTCTGTCCTTCTCCCCTTCCTTCCTTCCTTCCTCCCTTCCTTCCTTCCTTCCTTCCTTCCTTCCTTCCTTCCTTCCTTCCTTCCTCCTTCCTTCCTTCCTTCCTTCCTTCCTTCCTTCCTTCCTAGTTTTTTTAATGTTTATTTATTTTAGAGAGAGAGAGAGACAGAGCGTGAGCAGGGGAGGGGCAGAGAGAGAGGGAGACACAGAATCGGAAGCAGGCTCCAGGCTCCGAGCCGTCAGCATAGAGCCTGTCACGGGGCTCAAACTCATGAGCCGAATGACCTGAGCCAAAATCGGACACTCAACCAACTGAGCCACCCAGGCACCCCAGGAGGGAAGTTTTCTAAGTTTCAAGACCAAAGAACCCGAGTTTCCCTTTGGGGGTTATAGAGTCCTCTGCACGCTCCCAGGTATCAGCTTCCAATGTTCCATTTTTTTCTCTTTTAGACACTGCCAGTGTCGTGAGGGCTGACGCCCACTCCCCCCGGGGCCAGGTCTTGTCTTGGCTCCTCAGCAGGTGGGCAGCGACACCTGGGGTGGGGGTGGGGGTGTGGGGATCAGGGGCTGCGGGCTTAGACCTCCTGTCTTCCCCTCAGAGGCCTGGGTGGGTCAGGGCAGTTCACCAGCATCGCCGCGGGGCGCCCTGGCCAGGAGTCACAGACGCTTGGCTTTTTGGCTCCCATTTAGGGACTGGCTGTTGGTTAGGCTGTTGTATTCCTGGTTGATTCGTGGCCTCCCTCCTTCTCTGCCTCAGTGGTTACAGTGCATCGGGCACAGTGGTGCGGACCAGCAGCGGTTACCAAGTAATCCTACTGACATGAGCGAATGTTTTGTCACCGTGTGTCCTGTGCCTAGCACTGGGCGAACTGGTTTTACTTCTGTGACCTCGTTTACTTCTCAGGGCAACGCTAGGACGGAGGTGTGTTGTTTAAGGACGGATGGTCCGAGAGCTCACTGAATTCTCACCTGCTCCCGCGCAGAAACAGTGTCTTTTGTTGGGAGACACCGTCAGTGTCTCGCTGGGAAGGAGGAGCCTAAGGGCCAGGCATGGACGTGTCCTCCGTGGTCTCTTCCTCCTGTCCTGGTCCTCGGAAGCTGATTTTAGAGACCCGTGTTGCAAAAGTGTTTTTGTTTTTGTTTGTTTTTTAAAAAGATTTTGCTTCCTACCAGCAGCATCAGGCACTTTTCTCGGGCCCAGACGGGGGCTGCGGGGTTCCAGGGAGGAGGCCAGACAGACGCGGAGGCAGGCACTGCCACTCCGAGGGCTATTCATCAAGATCAGGAGGCCGCTGAGGGCCGGGAACGCGACGTCAGAGCTGGGAGCAGAAGCACGTGTCTATTCCTGGATGCAGAAACCACTCTGTTCAGCAAGCAGGGCCGTGTCCCTGCTGCGTCAGGCCCTGGGTAGGGCCCTGGGGACACAGAGGTGGATGAGCCATAGACACTGCCCTTGTGGTTCACGGCACAGTAGGAAAGGATTCGGGTAGATGGAGCTCTGAAGGGGTGGGGGCTGCTTCCCAGTCCGTGATCTTGGGAGGGTCCCACTGTCCCCTTCTCTGAAATGGGGGTTGGGACGGGGACAGTAACAGCATCAATTTCAAAGGCACGGAGCTCCGACCGGGAGCTGCCCCCCTTGCTCGGTCTCTCTGACCTGGTGGAATGTTCTATGCTGTAGGGAAGCAGGGATGCTGGCCTACTACCTGTCTCATTTGCCCTCCCTCCCGCAGCATGTCTGTTGAAAGAATGAACGTGACGTTGACCTTGGAGGATTTGGGGTTTAGGCGGGTGGAGGCTTGGGAAGAAGGGCGGTGTCGTGGGCAGGCAGAGGTGCAGAGGAGGGCAGGCCAGAGGCATGGGCAGGGAGGACGGGCTCCTGGGGGGGAGGGCTGGGCTGTGCTACAGATCCTAGCAGCCAGTGGGATACCTTGCTGAGGCGCTGAGGCCAGCTTTTGAGCACCGGGTAAGAAGGGTCTGCTCTGTGCTGGTGGGGAGGCAAGAAGCGTGGGCCCTGGCCCCCTTCCCAAGGAGCTTACGGCCTGGATGGGAGAGGAGGACCCCACAGGTAGAATGAGAACTTGATATAATTGGGACTTTGTGAGCAGATGTACATACTGAATTCAAGTCAGGTTTTTTTTTTTCCCCAATTTTCTACTCTTTGGGAGCTAAATGACACGGACCTTCCTTCCACTTTGGGCACGTGTAGGACAGACACGCTGGGGTTTGGAGTTGGGCCTGGTTTCAGGTCCTGGTCTCAGTACTTCTTACCAGGGCGGCCTTGGGCCCTGACTCCTGATTTCGCTGAAACCCTGCCTTCCCGTCTGTAAAGCGTGAGAGTCCTTCTTCATTGGTGAGACTTGAGGGTCAAGTGTGAGGGTCTGCCCAGAACTGGGCCGGGACAGGGCGCCTGCTCACTGTTGGGTCATTTCTTCGTCGGACGAAGGGCTATAAAATTGGTGTGTGTGTGTGTGTGTGTGTGTGTGTGTGTGTGTGTAGGGGTAGGCTGTAAATTACTTTTTGTTTTCTTTTCTGAACCCCTCGAATTTTTTCCTTGATGAGCATTTTATTTTATTTTTCTTGAAGACTGTAACTTATGAGGAACAGACCTGACTAAGCCATCTGCTCAGTTGGGTCTTTGCTTCTGCAAATTGGCCCTGTGCCCTCAGTGGCAAGTTTGGGACTCGTGAGTGAGCCCCACGCCTTGGTAGACACATGCCATGTGCTGCTTTAAAGCCGTGAAACGTCCCGGGCAGCCAGGAAGAAGGGAGACTCTTGGACCCTGGTTCCTTTGCAAAGCCTTTTGCCCCATAAACGTGAGCCTCAGGCTGTCAGTCCTGACCAGCCCTCCAGCCCCAGGACCTTGGATAAAATCCAGCCAGGGTGCAAACCCCCAGCCCGCTGTTTTCTGGGTGCGTGTATTCGGGCCTGCTGTGTAGCCTCTTGGAAACCCCCCGCCTCCTGCAAACCTGAAAGCACCCTGTGACGCCATCCAGTTACCTGCATCAGAAACCTGGGTGTCTTCCTGCATTCTTGCCCTGTCCCCTCATCCAGGCCCGGGCCCTGACCAGGAAACCCCCTGTCTCCTTCCACGTGTCTGTGGAGGGAAATTTACCCAGTGAAGAAAAGTGAGTGCTTACTATGAGCCAGGTCTCAGGATGGATGCTGTGGAAAATCCACAGATAAAGCCCCCGCCTCCTAGACTTGACATTCGGAGCGGATGGTGGGGGCTATGTTGGGCTGGTGCGGGAGAGCCGCGGTGGACAAGTGGAAAATATGTGAGAAATGTAAGTGCGCGTTTGCCGCAGCTCCTGGAGGTCTCCCAGCACCTGCTTGGCCCCAGGATATGCTGGCCAAGGGAGCTGGGTGCAAGAAGGGAAGACGTTGGCTCTGCCATCTTGAAAGGGCAGACTCGCCCTCCGTGGAGTCTGAGCGGTGTCTGGGTTACTGCGAGGGGCCGTGGAGAAAAGGAATGTTTGCATGTACTTCCTGGAGTCCGGAAGCTGAGACCTGAAACCCTCATTTGCTTAGGAAGAAACAAATGCAAAATGGCGCCACGCCTCTGCCCAGGGAAGATCTGCTGGGCGTGAGCCAGCCTTTGAGACTGGCCGTCCTTCGTCCACCTGGAGCCTCTCACCAGGAAATGCGGTTGCCCTGCTCTTGGCCTGAAAGAGAGGCACCAAATCATTGCGCTCTAGCTGGCGTTCAGCGTGGGGCTCTAGAGTTTACTCAGCGGCGTCCACATCACCCAACCCACTGCTTTTCCAGAAAGCTGTCCTGCAATGGGAATCACGTCCAATCTTCATTTGGTCCCTCACTGTTCTCTGGGCACCTACCTAGGACCAGGCTCTGGGGGAGGTCCAAGCGCAAAGTTGACTAGACTGGGTTCTTGCTTCTAAGGATGGAGTGTTCAGAGGAGGTGAGCTCTGGGTGGGGGGACAGGGACAGTATACTGTCTGTGTTCTGTCTCTGTGTCCGGCCGAGCAACGGCTCGGCGAATCCTTGTTGCACGAACGATGCTTGGGTGAGATGAATGAGTGATTGGATGGGAACAAGTCAGAAGGTGATGCCAGCCCAGAGTGGCCAGGGTGGCCAGGGCAGAGGGGAACACAGGAGCCATAGGTGCCCTGATGCAGGTTACAGAAGCCTCTGGGGGAGGCTTATGAGCCGAGGAGGAGAATATCCACACGGCATCCGGTCCCTCTGGCAGAGGGAGGCACGGGAGCGAACATTCGGAGAGCTGAAGGGGGCGGGGGTGTGGGGGGGGACTTTAGAGGAAGAGGAGGCAGATGGGAGGCTGGTGGGCTTGGGCTGGACCCTGAGGGGGGGGACCACCTGAAGCCATTTCGGCGGAGGAGTGACATGACGGGGCACCCAGAAGACCACGTGGAAGACGGTTGGGGCCAACGGGGCCTGGGAAGCAGACGAGGCTGCACCTCAGAGCCCAGGCTTCCCCCGCTGTTAATTCACCAGGGTGTTGCCCAGACATTGGTGTTTCCGGTGTTTCGGGCCAAACACGTTCTTTGCGGACGGCCAGTTGATGTTTCTTTGTTACCTGTCGAAGTGCACTTTTAAAACTAAACAACTTTGTGTTAGCCCCCTTAGATGATTTAAGGGCCCCGCCAGTGACTGGGTTTTTAAGAGTTGGCCTCTTCTGATTTCTATGCCATTAACTTGAAGGAGGCAGAGGAGTTTCTTGTGTCATTTCTTCCTCTCAAGCGTGTGTTGGGCAAGAACCCAGACCTGTGTTCCAGTCCTGCTCCATTACCTACCAGCTCTGTGACCCGGGGGCAGTGTCCCCAGCTGTTTACAAGGGAGACGAAAGGTACAGGAGATAACTGCCCTGCCTGTTAGAGATGGCGGCGTCTGACCTGAGGGTGTCAGTGCCCAGTGTCGTCTCTTCGATTAAACTTTTAATTAAAGTTGGCCGCAGGGAAAAGGGTACCTAGTAATCGAAGCTCATTCCCTTCACAGTTATTGGACTTTCATGTGCACAGGGGGCACCCGGGTCAGTGGAGTGCGCTGTGTGACCTTGCCCAAGTCACTCAACCTCTCTGAGCCTCAGTTTCTAGTTTCTTAGCCTGTGAACTCGGGACCATAATCATTTCCGTCTCACTGGGTATCGGGACAGATAGGAGAACTCCAAAGCTAAGAATTGACCTGGAGTTTTCTGACTCCTGGTTTTGTATCCTCAACCCAATTCATCTGAAATGGTGCTTTCAAGATAATACCTTATGCGTCCTTTTAGGCCTGCTATTTAGGGGGATCCTTAAAAACAAATAATGTTCAGGAGTTAGTAAGTTTCTTTGGTAAGTATTTTTGGTAAGTTTTGAAACGTTAAGGTAGGCCATATTTGAGGATGAGTTCAGCGGGGCTGGCTTCCCCCAATGAGCTGTGTCTGGAAGGAAGCACAGCCCGGGGTAGGTTGTGTCCTTCAGGCAGGTTAAGTGGGAGAAGATACTAGAGAAGCTTCACATCTGTTACTAGCAGATATTCTCGACCCTGGCACCTGCATGTTGGAATCACCTTGAATCACCTTGTCTGTTTTGGAAAAATACCCACGTCTGTGTCCACCCCTGCCCCCCACCCCTGCCCCAGTCAGTGTTGTCTGGACTCCATCTGGGTGTTTTCCTAGTTTTGTTTTTTCATTATTGATACAGAAATACAATTAATTTTTGTATACGGATCTTGTGTCCTGCCACCTTGCTGAATTCGTCTATTAGTTTTAATAGTTTCGGGTTTCTTGGTTTTTATAGATTCCTTAGGGTTTTCTGTACACAAGATCCTGGGAGCTGCAAATAGAGATAGTTTGAGTTTTTCCTTTCCAATCTGGATACTTCTATTGCTTTTTTTCTAGCCTACGTTTTCCGGATAAACCCGTAGTCCAATGTTGAATAGAAGCAGTGAGAATAGACATCCTCACCTAGTTCCTGCTCGTAGAAGGAAAGCTTTCAGGCTTTCACCGTTGAGTGTGATGTTGGCTGTGGGGTTCTGCAGATGCCCTTTATTGGGTTGAGGAAGTTTCCTTCTGTTCCTAGTTTGTTGACTGTTTTCATCATGACAGGTAGCCGATTGCATCATATGCCTTTTCTCATCTGTTGAGATGATCTTGATGAGGTTTTTGTCCTTTATCCTATTTTTTTAACTTTTAAAAAATCTTTCTTTACTTTTGAGAGAGAGAGAGAGACAGAGACAGAGACAGAGCATGAGCAGAGGAGGGGCAGAGAGAGAGGGAGACACAGAATCCGAAGCGGGCTCCAGGCTCTGAGCTGTCAGCACAGAGCCCGACATGGGGCCCGAAATCATGCACCGCAAGATCGTGACCTGAGCTGAAGTCAGACGCTCAACCGACTGAGCCCCCCAGGCACCCCTTTCCTTTATCCTATTTAATATGGTGTATTACATGGGTTACGTTTGGGTGTTAAACCAGCTGTGCATCCTGGGATCAATCCCATCTTTTTATATGTTGCTGGATTTGGTTGTTAGGCAACCAAATTTTGTGTTTTGTTGTGTTTTGGCTTACAGATGCATCGCCCCAAGCTCGTCCATCTTCACGTGACCTTCTCCCTTCTCTCTGTCTCCGGATTTTTCCTTTATATAAGCACACCAGTCATCTTAGATCAGGGCCACCCTATCATGTTAACCTGACTGTGTTAACCTGACTGTGTTGGTAAAGACTTTATCTCCAAATAAGGTCATGTTCTGAGATACTGGGGTTAAGGCTTCAATACATGAATTTTTTCAGGAGGGGAAGGAATTTAACCCATTATACAGATCAGGAACACTTTTCAATATCATTGAAATGTTCTTCTGACATTGATTTTCAATTTTTTTTTCATTGGGTGGAACCCATTTTTTTTTTTAAAGTTTATTTATTTTGAGAGAGAGAGCATGCATGCGAGCAGGGGAGGGGCAGAGAGAGAGTTGGGGAGAGAGAGAATCCCAAGCAGGCTCCACACTGGCAGCACAGAGCCAGCGGGGGGGCGCGAACCCGTGAACTGCGAGACTGTGACCTGAGTAGAAACCAAGAGTTGGATGCTTAACCGACTGAGCCACCTGGGGACCCCTGGGGTGAAACCCTTTTAATGACCAGAATCTTATCTTGAAGTCCATGTGGAACATGTGAAACCCCCCCAAAGCAAGCTAAAGTTGGGGGTAGTGGTGCCCCAGCCTCAGATGGGTCCAGAGATGAGTGGAGTTGTCTGTTGTTGTGTGTGTGCACATGTGTGTGTGAGTGTGTGCGTTCCTCACTATTAATTCTTAATTATTAACATTAATGAAATGGTTATTAGTTATTAATCAGGTATCCCCGATTCTACCAGAAGAATGGAGGGAGGAGTGATTATTTATTTATTTATTTTTTTTAACATTTATTTATTTTTGAGACAGAGAGAGAGCATGAACAGGGGAGGGTCAGAGAAAGAGGGAGACACAGAATCCAAAACAGGCTCCAGGCTCTGAGCTGTCAGCACAGAGCCCGATGCGGGGCTCGAACCCACGGACCGCGAGATCATGACCTGAGCCGAAGTCGGACACTTAACCGACTGAGCCACCCAGGCGCCCCAGGGAGGAGTGATTTTTAATCTCATCTTTATCTGTCTTCCCCAAATTTTTAACAATGAACACATAATACTTACTAATTAATCATTATGCTCATTAATAATAATAATATCAATCAAATTATTAATTAATGAGTTAATGCGACTCTTGCTGTATTCACAACAACCCAACCTCCTGAGGTGTAGGTATGATTATTTTCCTCATTTTTCCAGGTAGAGAGACAAGCTCGGAGAGGACAAGTAACCTGCCCGGGGACACACAGCCCATAAGGGGTAGGGGCTCGATTCTAACTCAGTCTGATACTGAGCTGGGCCTCGAGAACACTCTGAGGTTCTAGAACATGAAGTTCCATCAGGGGAACTTGGGTGTGGCTAGGCTCTCTTTGTAGTGAACGAGAACAAAGTATTAGGTTTTCTGCTGTGTTATTTGAAGTTGTTCTTTATGTCCCTCTTTAATTTTGGTGCAGTTTTCTGGGGCACCCCTATCTCTACCTGTGTTCATCTGTGGGGCTACTTCAAACAGGGGTGGGGGAGGCAGGGGTGGTTGGAAGGTGGAGGGGCTGGGTCTTGGCTGGGTCTCGGCTGGGTCTCAGGCTTGACCCCAGAGTTGCCCTGCAGGGAGCTGAGGGGGGGGTCAGAAGCCATTGTGCCACGGCTGGCTCCAGCCACAGCTGTAAGCAGGGTGATGGCCACACCCCAAAAGCACCCCCCCCATCTGCCAGGCTCACACCAACAAACGGGCACCTTGCAGCACCCCCTGGGTCCCCATTGATCCTGGGGTCAAATCTCGTGTGGATGAATGAATGAATGAATGAATGATGTATCTATGGTTACCTGTAGAACCCAGCTCCGAGGCAGTCTAGGAAATGTAGTTTCTGGCTTTGTAGCCTCCACAGTTCAGGGGGGATGGCTGTCCCCCTTTGGGGTCATTTCCTCAGGGTGATGTGAGTACAGACAGACTGAGAAGGGGGGTGTTGAAGTGCCTCTGTCTCAGATCTTCTTTTTAGGTTTATTCATCTATTTATTTTTGAGAGAGAGAGGGAGAGAGGGAGAGAGAAGGAGAGAACCAGCAGGGGAGGTGCAGAGGGGGGACAGAGGAGCTGAAGCCGGCTCTGTGCTGGTAGCAGCGAGCCTGATGCGGGGCTCCAACTCACGAACCGTGGGGTCGTGACCTGAGCTGAAGTCAGCCGCTTAATCTCCTGAGCCGCCCCGGCGCCCCTCGAATCTTCAAGCTACTCATGGTTCCCAGGGTCCCTCCCGGACGGGTGGCACGTACCATCTCTGAGCAAGACGTACAGCCTAAGTCTGCTCTGGCCCCTGTGGCCCCTGTTAGGACAGCAGGCCCTCCTCCGTTCAGCTGGTGGTTCACGGGAACCACAGGGCCCAGCAAGCAAGTGGCATGGACGAGGCAGGGCTGCACGCGGCCGTCTGCTGGGGCAGGAAGGAAGGAAGGAAAGCCAGAGGGCAAAACGACAGGCCGCCCCTCGGCCCGAAAACGTGGGGAGAAGAAACATGTCCCATCCCACGGGTAGCCCGGACGGGGCCACCCAGTGGGAATCCGAATCCCGGAGCAGAGGAGGGCTGGAGCAGGCAGCCTGCGGAGGCCGGGGTGGGATCTTGGCTCCTCACTTCACCTCCTCGAGCCTCAGTTTCCTCACCCGTAAAATGGGATAGTCGGTTGAATTCCATGAGCTCCGTGTTGAGATTCAGCACAAGACCCCGCGTAGCTGCCCGGTGGGAGACGAGCTGATCGCAGGCACTGTGGTCTGATCTCCGCGTGCCGTCCGCCGGAGCTTTCTGAGAGCAGTCCGGACCCACTGGCACGGGGCTTACCGTCGGCCGGCAGGAGCGGAGGGGGAGGGGACCTTCGTGGCTGGCCTCTTCCCGAGTCGGCGGTTCCTCGGAAATCTAAATTCTTTACCTTAGTTCGGCTCTTGACCAGCACCGACCATCATCAAAAGTAAGAAAAGCAGGGGTGGAAAGGATAAGTCAGGGGAAACTGAGCGCCGGTGTTTCTGGCCATGTGAGCGTGGGCAGTGGGTTGGCCTCTCTGTGCCTCCCGTTGTTTCCAGTACGAGGCACGGAAAATGAGACCTCCCTCTCGGGAGCTTGATAGGGTTAAAGGGATGGCCTTAGCACTTGTAATAGGTCCCTGTGGTGCTCCCCTCATTCCTGCTCCTGGAGGAAGACATTACCGCCGGGAGGCAGGAATAGGCCTTCCCAGGGCGATTAAATATTCTCGTGGTTGTTTGGGTTCAAAGAGACCAATATACGGGTTTATAGGTGCCTGCCGAGAGTCCAAGCCCTTCTGGAAACGTCGAAGGAGCTGTTCGTTCACCGTGGGATTCTCCCCACATCCACCGTTTCTCGATTCGCCCGCCACCAGTCCACCCGGGCGCTAGGTGATAATTTGAAAACGTCTGTGAGAACTTCTGTGAGAGCTGGCCGTGCTGGCGGGCAGTGATTTGGGGAGGAGCCAGTGGCTGGGGCTCACGGGGGCTCGGGTTCAAGTGCAGGGTGGCTGGGGCTCCGCGGGCCTCTGTTTGCTTCATCGTAAAGCGGGGCCATCACTGCCTCCTCAGCTGGGCTGTGGTGGTTGATGCAATGAGATGGGGGGGGGGGTGGCTAGATTATTTTACTTTGCAACGTGCCATGTACATGGTGGCATTTTTGTTAAGGGAGGGCCAGGCTGGGCCCCGGAAGTGCGCATCTCTGGAATGGGCTGGGTCAGCTCTGGTGGCATCCCGCAGCTTGAGAATGGGGGAGGAGTGGTCCCCGAGGAACCCCGCCCCAGGCCCCTCCAGACTCCGAATAGATGGACCCTCCGTCTTTCTCCTGTCCCTGCCCGGGTCCTGCTGGTGCTGCGGGGCCAGCTCACAGGCTGCCTCCGTCACGGAAGGCGCCTCTCTCGCCTCGGGGCATCCACGGCGGGCTAGCCCTCGTCTTCCGTGTCGGGCTGATTATTACGGACACCTCACCCCTGCCCTGCCGAACTTGAAGACCCGGTGGGAGAGGGAGGGTCATCATCTGGATCCGGTCACCTCTCTATCCCTGGGCCCCCGCGGCACCTGCTAGCGTCTGCGTGCGTGAAGGCATGTGAACGTCCTGTGTCACAGGCATGTGCCCGCTGCCTTTGCCCGGGGACAGGTGCCCAGCCGGGCTCTCAGAAGGTGGAGGACATGTGTGTCAACACAGCACGATCAGGACTCCGAGGAAGGGAAGCTCGGGGGACCACGGTGTGCAGGGGACGCCCCCGCCGGCCTGAGGGTGGGAAGTCGTGCCAGCACCAGCTGTCCGAGGAGGTAACCCCCAAGCTGCATTTGGAAGACGGTGGGCAGGTGGGGGCGCCTGGGGGGCTCAGTCGGTTAAGCCTCCGACTCTTGGTTTCGGCCCAGGTCACGATCTCATGGTTTGTGAGTTCGAGCCCCGAGTCAGGTTCCGCGCTGACAGCACGGAGCCTGCTTGGGATTCTTTGTCTCTCTCTCTGTCCCTCCCCCACAGGTGCTGTCTCTGTCTCTCCCAAAACAAACAAATAAATGTAAAAAGGAGATGGACGGGCGGGAAAGGGGGAAGGGCATCGCAGGAAGGGAGGATCAGCTGGGTTTGTCGAGGTGATGCTGGAGCCCCGAAAGTTCCCTTCTGGGTCACCCGTGCTCTGGAGCAAGTCCCCTGGGCTCTCGTCCGGGGGTGGATTTCAGGGGTCCTGCGCTCCCGTCTGGTCATGCCGTCATCTCAACACGTGGCTTCGAAGGCCTCTGCCCCCAGGGGGAGAGAGGAGGAGTCACTAGGGCTCTTCCCCTCCTCCCCCCCAGCCCCGTAGTGACACAAGTCACTGCCGCTCACGCACCACTGGCCAGGGCTGGTTACACGACCCCCACCCCCTGTAAGGGAATCTGGGAAGTGGAGGGAAGCAGGTGCGGGATTTGAGGGGCGCACGGGGAACCCGCTTCCAGAGATTCCCCGGGGCCCAGGGGAAGACGGCATCGATGGGGCTTATAGTCCCCGGACTTCGCGGCTCTGCCAGAAACTCGATAAAACACCGACTCCCTCCCCGCGCCCCCCCCCCCCAACCACTGGGCATTAATATTATGGCTGGAAAAGAAACCCGTGGAAAGAACAGAGCTCAGGGGATAAAGGGAGTCTGGTTACAACATGTGGAGAAGGACTAAGTTCTTTGGTGACCGTTAATGCTTTTAAGGAAGTGGGTTTAACATTGGCCCTGTCTCCTTCTTGCCCTCCCTCCCTCCCTCCATGTCAGAGTGTAAACACTACGGAGTAGGTATGGTGGGCTTTTTCGCGTGGAAACGAGCCCTTTACATTTACGAGTCTTCTAAGCCTTTCAAAGAAGCTGCTCACAGAGTCTGCTTCTCGTTGCTTCAGGAGATGCTGGCAGTGGATGGGGAAGCGGGGCTGAGTCCTGCTCACGAAACGCCCAGGAGCACAGGCAGGGGAGTCCCGCTCAGCTACCTTCCCCGTTCTTCTTGGCAAGGGCTTGGTCTTCGCTTGCGAATTTACATTCGTCATCATGGTTTTGTGTGTTCTTTCGGGCCACATTATTTCCCAACGTGCTTCTGGAGAATCAGTTGTATAATGCAGTTTTTATCTTACCGAATTTATTACGAAGATCTTTCTTTAATTCAAATAGCTGGCGCTTTGGGGTGTAGGTGAGAGACTGTCAGCATCGGGAGACCAGCAGTGGCTGGGGGTTCGTTTCCCTTCGTTGACTAGGAGCGTGCGGAAGACAGCTAGCTTTGTGGCAGCCTGGGGGGGGGGGGTGTCTCGAAGTTCACCGCTGTCTTGTAGACCACACACAGCTGCCTGCCGTTTTCCCAACCACTCTGACAGTCCCTGTCTTTTTATTGGTGCAGTTAGACCACTGATGTTTAAAGATTTTTTTTAAATATTTTTTATATTTGAGAGAGAGAGAGAGAGAGGGCACATGAGCAGGGGAGGGGCAGAGAGAGAGGGAGACACAGAATCCGAAGCAGGCTCCAGGCTCCAAGCTGTCAGCACAGAGCCTGACGCGGGGCTTGAACCCACAAACCGTGAGATCATGACCTGAGCCAAAGTTGGACGCTTCACTGACTGAGCCAGCCAGGCGCCCCTGGACCACTGATGTTCAAAGTGATTATTGATATAGTTGGAGTAATATCTACCATATTTCTTATTTTTCTTTTTTTAATGTTTATTTATTTTTGAGAGAGAGAGAGAGACAGAGCATGAGCGGGGGAGGGGCAGAGAGAGAGGGAGACACAGAATCGGAAGCAGGCTCCAGGCTCTAAGCTGTCAGCACAGAGCCCGACGTGGGGCTCGAACTCACGGACTGTGAGATCATGACCTGAGCTGAAGTCGGACACTCAACCGACTGAGCCACCCAGGCACCCCTGTTATTTTCCTATTCATACCCGTTCTTTGTTTCTCTTTTTGCCTTCTGCCCTTTTTCTGCCTTCTGTGGTTTTAACTGAGCATTTTACGTGTCCCCATTTTCTCTGCTTTCTCGGCATATCAGTTACACAGGCACACCTCATTTTCTTGAGCTACGCTTTATTGTGCTTTGCAGATAGGGCCTCTTACAAATCGAGGGTTGGCGATAACCCTACGTCGAGCAAGTCCTGTCTGTTAGAGCCGTTCCTTCCAACAGCATTTGCTCCCTTCGTGTCTCTGTGTCACATTTTGGTAATTCTCACAATATTTCGAACTCTTTCATTATTATTGCATTTGGCAGGGTGATCTGTGATCGGTGATTATGAATCCGGGAAAGCTCAGATGATGGTTAACAGTTTTTAGCAATAAAGCATTTTTAAATTAAGGTATATACATTTTTTTTAGACATTGTACTATGGCACGTGTAACAGCACAGTATGGTATAAACGTAACCTTGATGTGCACTGGGAAACCAAAAAATTCGTTTCACTCCTTTCGCTGAGGTATTCACTTTATTGCAGTGGGTCTGGAAGCAGCCCTGTAATGTCTCCAAGGCGTGTCTGTGTTTCTTAACTTCTCAGAGTGGCGGCCTTAGAATTTGCAACAGACACATAACACAGACGCCTAATCCAAGTCCCTTCCCAAATGACACCGTGTGACGTCACATGTAGCATGCAAGCACCTTCCACACAGTCTTCCTGTTCCCTCTGTCTCGACCCTCACCGCACTGCTGCCTTCCGTGCCCCTCATCCAGAAGCTGTAATCGCGTGACACATTGTTGCTGTTACTATTTTGACCACCGTCACCTGATAGATCATTTAAGAATAAGGAAAATAAGGGGTGCCCGGGTGGCTCAGGCGGTTAAGCATCTGACTCTTGATCTCAGCTCAGGCAGGCCCTGGTCCCACAGTTCATGAGTTCAAGCCCCACATTGGGCTCTACGCTGGGCATGAAGCCTACTTGAAAAAAAAGAGAAGAAAACTAAAAGTTTGTATTCCTTGTCTAGCTCTCTTCCTTTTCCTGTGTAGATCTGTATTTCTTTTCACTTTAATGTTTTTAATTTTCATATTTTGAAATCTATCTTCCTTCCTTCCTCCCTTCCTCCCTCCCTCCGTCCCTCCTTCCTTTCGTGGTCTGCATTTCTGACCTACATCATCTTTCTTCTCACAGAAGAACTTCTTATCACTTTTTTTTTTTTTTTGCAAGGAAGATCTACTGGTGACAAATCTCTTCAAATTTTGTCAGAAAAGCCTTTACTTCTTCACCTTTGAAAGATGATTTCACGCGGTACAGAATTTTAGATTGGTGGGAATTTCCTCTCAACACTCGATCTCACTCCACTCTCTTCTTGCGTGGTTTCTGAAGAGAAGTCTGATGTGATTCTTACCTTGGTTCCTTTTTAGGTAAGGCGCCCTCCCCCCACCTCGGCCTCTTTCAAGATTTTTCATTGATCTTTGATCTTCCTCAGCGTGAGTGGGATGTGCCTATGAAAAGATGTGTTGGCTTTCTGGTATTTATCCTGTTCGGTGTTCGGTGAGCTTCATGGGTCTTTGGTTTGGTGTCCAACGCTGACTTTTGGAAATTCTCAGACATCACTGGTGCAAGTATTTCTTCTCTTCCTTTCTCTCTTCTCTTTCTGGGATTCCCACGATGCACCTGTTACGCCTTTTGTAATTGTCCCACAGTTCTGGGATACTCTGTTCTGTTTCAGTCGTATTTTTTCCTTGCTGCTAGGTTTGGAATAGATTTATGGACCTATCCTCACTGGTTCTTTGCCCAGCCGGGTCCAGTCGGCTAATGATCTCCTCAGAGGGATTCTTCGTTTCTATTTTAGTGCCCTTTTTTTTTTTTTTTTTTTTTTTTTGGTTTGTTTTTTAACCTTTAGCACTTCTTTGTGGTCCTTTCGCAGAAGTCCCGTGTGTGCTAACATTAGCCATCTCTTCTCGTGTGTTGCCTACTTTTTCCTTTGGAGCCCTTCGCGTATTAATCATAGTTACCGCACAGTCCTGGTCTGATAGTTTCAGCATCACTTCCCTATCTCAGCCTGGGTCTCATGGTCTCATGCTTGGTCTGTCTCTCCAAGGTGGGTTTCGAATGCCTTGTAATTTTGCAGTTGTGGAAAAACTGGGCAGGAAGTATCTGGTAAAAGGAACCTGAACTGATTTATTTCCATGGCAGTTTCTGCCCTGGTAGGGTTGTTATTCTCGGTATCCATCTGTCTGCCTCTCCAAATTGTGCCGTGTGATCTCAGCTGACAGACGGGCGTAAGAAAAGTTACTGATTTTCGGTTCAGCTTTTCCTCGTGCGGTTGAGGGTGAGGACTTCCAAGCTCCTTACGCGCCAGACCAGAAGCTGGGAGTTGGACGCAATTCTTTCTGTGTTCTCCCTCCCTCCTTCCTTCCCCCCACCCCGGCCTCCCCTGTTCTCTCCCCCTCCTGCCTGCGTGTGCCCCACCTGCGTCGCACTGGGCAGGACTTGTCTGGGCATTGCCTTGACTGGAGGTTTCTCTGGTTTTTGTTTTTATTTTTTATTTTTTAGTGGGGGGCATCATGAGTTCAGGCCCGAGCTCTATGCGTTGGTGTTTAGAGAGGCCTCCCTTCCCTGAACTTGGCTGCACTTTACTCCTTGGGGACACATCAAGATGGGCATGCTAGGGTCAGGTGACAGAGGTCGTCCGGAGTTTCCTGGGCCCTCCTGCCCCTGTTGAAGGCCGTGTCTTCACGGTCCAGCTGTGCTTTCTCAACTGCACCCCTCCATCCAGCCCTGAGCTGGGATGGAGCATGGAAGGCCCTGAGATGACCATGCTTATTCTGTGGCTGGGGTGACAGTGACAGGTGGCAGTGGTAGGTGATGCAGCCAGCGGAAGGAAGGGGTGTCTGACTAGGGACAGAGGAGCATGGCCCATGGGGGAGTTTCGCTGTGCCCCTTCTGTGGCTGTACGTAGGATACAGAGGTGGTTTCTTCGTGATCTATGTGTAGAGACGTTGAAACGAGCAGACAGACAGAGGTCTAGGAGAGGGCTTTGGGCAGGAGGGGTCATGAGCCCGTAGGGGCAGGGTGGGGTGCGGCTTGCTCAGTGGGTAGGAGGCGGGCAGCAGAGTCATGCTGGGCAAAGCATGGGATGCATTCAGCCAGCTGAGCTCCTCTGCTCCCAGTTGTGTTTACCCAAGAGCAAGCCCCAAGGTCCTCGATGCTCAACGTCTTGTCTTTGTGCTGCAGCCATATTTAAATACGGAGGGTGCGCGACTAGGGTGGGGGGAGGCCAGAGAGCCGAGCCCACCATCGGGTGCCCCGTCTCTGCCCACGCACATGCCAGTCCTCACGTGGCTGTACTTGGCTTCTCTGTGGAATGGGGCTGTTTTTAATCAAGGACTCAGGAAACCTTCGTTCCCTGAAGGACCTCTGGTGTCCTTCTGGCTTTGTGACTGGAAGGACACCCATGGGGATGGGTCTGGGGATGGGCGATGCTTTCACACCCAGCGGACATCCAAGGAGGGAATCCTGATGTTTGGGGCACCTGCTCTGGGCAGGCACTTTGCTTGGTGCTGGAGACTGAGTAAACCAGGTGACTGAGGAGGAGCTGAGAGTCCACAGGGCCAAGGCCTGCAAACAAGCAGAGGTGGCCCTGGGGGAGCCAGCAGACACCCCACTGCAAGGTCCCTACTGGGCCTGTCCCTGAGGCAGGGGGACTCCTGAAGCTTGATTTGCTGTCGTTGTTGTTATCACTGGTGGTGTTTTGTTAATTTTCTGCACTGGGGTGGGAGTGGGCTGACCTCTGCTTTGGAAAGTGCCCTCAGTGGGGGACTGGGGAGGTAGGTGGCTGGGAGGAGGGGGGCAGGGAGACTGTTTAAGGCCTTGAGGTTCATGGGGCTGAGAGTTGGCACCAACTTGGTGAGAGCATGTGGCCCTATGTGTGTGTGTGGGGGGGTTCTTGAGCCTCAGTGGCCCCTGGAATAGGAGGGTCCTAGGCAGGGGGGCTGCTGACCCAGGCGGGGGGACCCCCCAGCTGCTGTGATGAATGACATCATCAGCCAGACAGAGGGGGCTGTGGAGCCAAGGGCACCTCAGTGAGCCTGGGCGGGGTCCACGGTGTCCTGGGCGGGGGCAGGGGGTGGTGTTAGTTCCACTGCTTCTAAAGGGCCAGGTAAGCTCTGGTGACCACCTTGTGAGATGGGGGGGGGGGGGCTGTGGGGTCTTCTCTCCCCTCTGGGCTGGCCAGTCCCTCTGGGACCCCAGGCAGGCCTGTGATCTTCCTGGGCCTCAGTTTCCCCATCTGTAAATGCTGGCCTCATAGTCCTGGAGACAGTCAGGCAAAGACGCCTAGAATCATTCAGTGCAACGTGGGCTACAAGGACCCCCTGACCTTGCCTGTGGGTCCAACAGGGGCTTGGAGGAGGCGTGGCCCAAGGTGAGTCCTGGGAACGGTCAGGAGGTGGCCTGAGGTGGCCCGGTGGGGCAGGTGGCTGTTCTGTTGTCATTTCCAGGACCCGCCGGCTCTGAGCTTCTGGGGTGTGTGATGGGACGCAGGGGCCGTGGGGCCCGGGCTACAGGCGGCTTGCTCTGGCCTCTCTGACCTTACTGGCGCTCAGCAGCCCTGCTCCCATGCGGTGCCGTGTGCACGGCGCATTTCCCCTGCATGATGAGAAACGTTGGCTGAGGACACAGCCCAGGCCGGGCCACGCACAGGTCAGTGGCAGGCACGGTGGCAGGCCTGGGTGAGTGACTGGGCCTCTTCCGTTCCTCATCCTGGGTTCTCACTACAGAGCTTTACCCCGGAACCAGGATAAGTGTTAGGAAAACCTAACTCACTTGACATTATATGTTGCATTTTATGGAAGATTTAAAAAAAAAAAATTTTTTTTTAATGTTTATTCATTTTTGAGAGACAGAGACAGAGCATGAGCGGGGAAGGGGCAGAGAGAGGGAGACACAGAATCTGAAGCAGCCTCTAGGCCTCAGCTGTCAGCACAGAGCCCAACACGGGGCTTGAACTCATGAACTGCGAGATCATGACCTGAGCCGAAGTTGGATGCTCAACCAACTGAGCCCCCCAGGCGTCCTTGGAAGTTTTTTTTTTTTTTTAACTTCCACCGACTACTTTGCACCGATATGAAAAGAGTCTAGACAGCAACAGCCTTATTAATTTGTTACAAGTGGAGAACAAGGTCTCCTAAAAAAGTTAATATCTAGGCCTCTCGGGCTTTTTCTTTTAAGTATTTAAGGAATTATTATTTTACTCTCTTTTTTGGTGGCGGTGTGGTGGAAAATCTTTGCTCCCTTTTCACTGCCTGTGTTTATCTTTTGTAAAACTGTCTTCCAGTTCCTCGCTTTTTTTTTTTAATGTTTATTTATTTTTTGAGAGTGAAAGAGAGAGACAGAATGCAAGCTGGGGAGGGGCAGAGAGAGAGGGAGACACAAAATCTAAATCAGGTTCTGGCCTCTGAGCTGTCAGCACAGAGCCCAATGCAGGGCTTGAACTCACGAACTGTGAGGTCATGACCTGAGCTGAAGTCAGACGCTTAACTAACTGAGCCCCCCAGGCACTCCCCTCACTTTCCTTTTCTGCTCTGGGCAGGGAGACAGACACTGTGCTTGCTAGCATTGTATGTAAAGCATGAGATAATGCGCTCTGAGCGAGGGACTGGAGATTTGCCTACTGTGCGGTGCTCACTGGCCTTGGGTGGATGTTTGCTGAGCCTCTGTGGGGTTCTTCTGTCAGCCCGGGGCCGTGCCGTCTGCTCATGCGCTCGGAATGGAAAGCCCCTGGCACGGAGTGGGCACCCAGCTCATCTCAAGTAGGAGAAGGACCTACTTTTGCCTCCATGGGTGAGGCCGTCATGGCGGTCAGCAGCTGTGGGGCTGTTGGTAAGGATGACAAGTGACCCTGTGAGCCTCGGGCCAGAGCAGCGGGGGGTGTGTTCCTGGCAGAGGAGGCCAGCTGCCTGGGGCCCACGGAGAGCCCCAACTTTGAGCCCATAACTTGGGGTAACATCTCCTCCTGTATCCCCTCATCGCGACACGACTGAGGCCCCGGCCTGGCCAATGTTGCGTCAAGATCCTGCCCTCGAGGGGCTGACGGAGGAGCAAACACACAGGGCAGCCCTCTGCCAACCTGGGAGCCGAGAGGAGGTGCCAGACCATGGGGTCATGAGGGGAGGCTTCCTGGAGGAGGCAGAACGGGAGGTGGCCACGAAAGGAGCGGGAGGGAGGATGGCTTTCTCCGTCAGGGAACTGAATGCACCGCGGCCTGCTGGGGAGTGTGGGGCGGGTGGCGGGGCCCGAACTTCGGGGTGAGTCAGACCCTGTGGGGCCCACACCCCTTCACGGGCCAGGCTGCCTGCACCTTTGATGGCCGTGAAGCAGGCATCTGATTGCAGATGCCGATCTCCATTTCTCATCCGTGAAGCAGAGAACAGGTGCTGAGGCTCTCCTGAGACGCTGGTGTGCACGCACCTTTCCAGGGGCTGCGGTGGCTGGGGTGACAATGGGGCCGTCCCCACACACGGCCTCCCTTCTCGGGGTCTGGTCTGTCTCTCCTTTGGCCTTTCTGCTCTTGGGGCCCCGAACGCCTGGCTGGGAGACTACGAGGCATTGGGGTCCAACTGGCCAGGGGGGCTGATACAAGTTGGCGTCTGGGGACTGGCCCCGAGACTTCACCGGGCTCTGTTCTCACGGTCCCCCAGGTGCTCCTGGTGTACTGTCCCCCCACGGGCTGGGGCTTCCTCTCCCGCCCTCCCCTCGTGGCTCAGCTGGGGTGCCATCCCAGGGCCTCACGAGGAGTGGGCCCGTTTCACTGCCTGCATCCGGCGTGCTGTGTCGCCTTGGGCAGGTGCTTGACCTGCCTGAGGCCCAGATGCCTCATCTGCTACCCTGTCCTCTCTGGCATCTTCAGGGACCCTGGGAGGGGCTGCTGGGGAGGGAAAGGGGCCTTCAGGACATATACTAGGGCCGCTGAGAAACTGTGACACTGGCTGGGCTGCACCTTGATGCGGCGGCTTCCAGTGGTGCCTAATCTTAGCACCTGTTATCTTGACCTTCATGGAGGCTACTGGGAGGCTGGCATCGCTCCTCCTAATCGATTCATATTTCTTTTGTTTGGTGAGTGTCTTCATTGGGCTGAGTGTCCTGCTGAGCACAGATACGGATCTGAGCAATTCCCACACACCCCCGTGAGGTTTAGTGCCGTGGGGCCCATTTAACAGATGAGGACACTGAGTCTTAGAAAAGTTCAGTGACTTCCCCAGAACCATCCAGCCAGGAAAGCGTGAGCTGAGAGGACACACTTACTGTGGGTGACAAGGCCATCCTACAGAACAGTCAGCTGTGTCCTGGGGGATGTGGCTCGGGTCCTCTCTTCCCAGGCGGGTCCTTCCCTTCCAGGCGGCCCTTAGGGACGCGGGTGGAGTTGCTCCCGGAGAGTCCATCAGCCTCAAGAGCAGGTGTCGCTGCAGTGGTCCGGGGACAGGGCCCATTTGCTTTTCCTTTGGCTTCTGTCTTCTCTCTTTCCCAGCTAGATCCAGATGGTTCTCTGAAACTTGCTTTCTTTTTTTAAAAAAAAAAAAGGCATCATTTTTTTTTCCTGTAAAGCAGTAATAGAAATAGAAAATTTGATTTATCTGGAAGAGCGTAAAGAAGAAGGTAAATATCAGCTGTCACCCGGGCAGTCGCTGCTAACATTTGGGACGCCTGGCTGTCTGTTCCTCACCACTGCGTCCCCAGGGTACTGAGCCTGGAGCCCAGCAGGGGCTCAAAAAATACTTGTGACCAAATGGAAAAAATGAATAAGTACATACACACATACATATATATATATATTTCTTTTTTTATTAAAAAATTTTCTTTTACATTTTTATTTATTTTTGAGAGAGAGACAGAGCACAAGTGGGGGAGGGGCAGAGAGAGAACGAGACGCAGAATCCGAAGCAGGCTCCAGGCTCCGAGCTGTCGGCACAGAGCCCGACGCGGGGCTCGAACTCACGAACGGTGAGATCTTGACCTGAGCCGAAGTCAGACGCTCAACCCACTGAGCCCCTCAGGCGCCCCAAGTATATATATTTCTGAAAACTGAGATCACAAATTGTATTTGTTCTTTGACTCTGTCTTTTCACTCGTTCATCTTTCTCCCTGTGGTTTGGTGTCATTTACTCAACCGTCCCTTGGGCTGGGGGGACGGATTGTTGGATTGTTGGGAAGGAGAGCTGTGTTTCTACAGAGACCGTATCTCCGGTTAGTCCTTACGGCGTGTTCCTAGAGGTGGTGTCGTTGGGCCACAGGATGGAATGGACAGGAGAAGAGTCCTCCCTCTGGGTGATGGATCTGGAGAGTGCTCCCTGCTCACTCTTCAGGGGCGGGGCAGCTTCCAAGAGCTTCTGTGCCGGTAAAGGCAGGCGGGTCAGGGCAGCGAGGAATGAATTATGGATCATGCTCTAATAAGTCACATGATTGCAAAGGGAGTTCATGCTTCTCTGAAGACAGAACGGACCTTTCTGGAATCAATCCGTGGGGATGCTGATTGTGCCTGGATAATCCTTCATGGCATGTTGAGAAAACCGCTCCCTCCTGCTCAGCAGGGCTGTGGCCGGCCTCCACCTCTGCCTTCCCAAATGGCTAGACATTCCAGCGCCCCCAGGCCTATCAGGTCACGCTCGACCTCAGCTCACAAGTACTGAGCATCTACAGCTTGCCTGGAGTGCTGGCATCCATGAGACCCGGCCCCAGCTCCCTGTCTGCCTCCCTGTCCCCCTCCACCACCCCCCAAAGCAGCTCCTGCCGAGGCCCCTGACCCCCTCCCCTTCCCCTTCCCTGCCCCCCTGCCCAAAGCAGCTCCTGCCGAGGCCCCTGACCCCCTCCCCTTCCCCTTCCCTGCCCCCCTGCCCAAAGCAGCTCCTGCCGAGGCCCCTGACCCCATATTCCTGAATCTGGTGGATCTGTCAGTTGTCCCCCCTTGCCTTGCTCTTGCCCTGTCAGGAGCTGCTCTCTGTCGACTCCTTCCTTCTTCTAGAACCCCTTCTTCTTCTAGCCTCCCTGGTCCCCCCTTGTTCTCCTTCTAGCTCCAGGCTTCTCGTTTATGGCCTCCCTTGCTGGCTTCATCTCTTCAGCTCCACCTGCGAAGGCTGGCATTCCTGCATGCCGGAAGGTTCTCTTCTTGCTGTGCATGCTCTCCCAAGGCGATCTAACCCTGGTGCTACCACTGACTAGCTCTGTGGCTTAGGAGTAGCTTACTGCACCTCTCTGTGCCTCGATCTTCTCTCATCTCTAGGATGGCCCTAACATCTGTGCCTACCTCTCCAGGTGCTGCAAGGACCACACGCTCCCCAGCTCCTAGCACAGGACTTGATGCATCATAGGGCTTCACTCATTCATTCATTCATTCGCTCACTCGTTCATTCACTCATTCATTCACTCACTCATTCAACGCATACTTCTGGAGGGCCTCCTGCATGCTGAGCTCTGATTCCAGGCACAGGGGATACAGTGAGAAGCAAAACAGACCCAGGCCCTGCTTGTTTGGAACCCGCGTGGTTTGTCACGTGGGAAACAACCATGAGGCAGAGCAAGGGGACCAGGGGAGCAGAGTCATGCTGTCAGGGGCAGTGCCGCATGGGGTTAGGCTAGCACAGGGCTGGGGGCTGGGGGGCTGGGGGGGGGGGGCTCCAGACTCACCATGTCCAATCCAGCTGTGGGCCTTGACCAGGTTAATGCTGTTTTCTCGTCTTGGCCGTGTGACTGTTGCTAGCACTCGGCCTCTTTGTGCCTCAGTTTCCTCATCTGTGACACGGGGCCACATCACCTACCTCGTAGGGCAGTTGTGGCGATTAGTGAAAGGTGACAGGAGTCACCTGGATGCAGGTGCCATTAGCTGTCAGTCTAGACCCTATCTTAAGGCTTTGTCACCCTGTGGCTGGGAGGGCACCTCCACCAAATTGAAGGCCCGGGCCTCCCCTGGAGAAATATGGGTGCTGGAGGGGCAGTTAGCTCATCATGGCGCCCCCGCGAACCAGGAAACCAGCCCCGGCCTGGCCAGGCGGGCACAGAGGCCTGGAGGGACCGCCGTCACCTCCCCGGGGCACAGAGCTAGCAGTGTGAGTGACCAGTGCTGTGCTAGGCCGGGGACGGCATAGGGGAGCCACTGATCTTTATAACGGCCCATTTTTCAGGGTGCGGTCCTCAGATCCTCTTCCAGAGTCACCTGGGAGTGTGGACGGAACATCCAGTGTCCTTGGTCCCACCACGCACCTCCTTGTGCCCTGAGCTCTGGGCTCCCCGGGGACCTGCCTTTTGAAACACGCGCCCCGGGCAACTGAGGCTCACTGACGTTTGCAGCCGGTGGCCTACGGGTTGCTCCGGTGATGTGGTCTCCTCTTGATAAGGACAGTAGTACATCCAAACTACTCAAGGTGTGGTCGCCTGGGAGCATCACCTGGGAGCTTGCGAGAAATGCAAATCAGAGTCTCCGGGGGGGAGGGCCCAGGACTCTCGGCCTTAACAAGCTTCTGCGGCCGCCAGTCTGAGAAGCGCTGGGTCAGTGTTGTGAATGGCAGGGCCACCTGGCGATGAGCAGGTGCCCGGCCCAGGCGGGGAGGCCCCGGCAAACGCCGGTTGCCATTTGAGTGCCCAGGCAGGGACGCCAGTCCCTCTCTCTCTCCGCTAACCCCGTTTCCCTCTTCCCAGGGTCCCAAGTGATGGTGGTTTACACGGAGGACAAGCTGAGCCCTGCAAAACTGGTTAGCACGGCGGAGCCCGGAGCGGCGCCTGCTGGCTGGTGGGTGTGAACCGCGGGATCTCCGCGCCTCAAGCCACGAGGAAGCATGTCTAAGAAGGGCCGGAGCAAGGGCGAGAGGCCCGAGATGGAGACTGATGCCGTGCAAATGGCTAACGAGGAGCTGCGGGCCAAGCTCACTAGCATCCAGATCGAGTTCCAGCAGGAAAAGAGCAAGGTGGGAGGGGTGCGGCCTCCCAGCTCCGGGACGGGGCGCGCGCCCTGGTGGACGATACTCCCCTCCGCTCTGAGTGGAGGGTGTGTTCCGGGCTGGGGCTGGGGACGGGCACTGGACCTCTGAGCCTCAGCTTGTCCCTTGTTAAAACGGGTATAACGTCAGTGGTGGTACCACCGGGATTCCACTCCTGGCCCCGTCGCGTCTCTCTATGACCTCGGACCAGCTACGTTACTCTCCGCGTGGTAATCTCCCTCGCCTGCGAGATGGGGTCATGGCGGTACCACCCGAGGGGCCTGTGGCTGGGAGTTAGGAGGCGAGGGTATTAAAGAGTTTGCAGCAGGGTCTGGCTCTGTGACGGGGCACCGGAGCTCTGGTGGGGCGAGACTGAGCTTTGGGGCCGCTCGGCACCATCGCCAGGTGGGTGCCAGGCCGGCCGTGCGCATCCAGTTAGAGCGCGGCTGTGACAGGCACCCTGTCACAATGGAGGAGCGCGGGCTTTCTCACCGCACAGACCTGGCTTTAAACTTCAGCTTGGCCCCCGACTGGCTCCGTGCCCTCGGACAGGTGACATAAAGTCTCCAGGAAGAACCTGTTTCTTCCCGTCTGCAACGCGGCGTCATCATAACCAGCCAGTTCAGTGTCCTAAAGATGCAGTGTCACGGATACAACAAAAAGCCCATCGGTGTTCTCGCTTGGGTGGTTTGAGGGCAGCGCGGGCTGGGGCTCTGTGGTGTCCGTGGGAGAAGAGAAGGGGGGATGGGAGCTTGCTCCCGGGTAGCCTGAGTGGCCGAGGGTCTGGGCTGTTCTGGGTAGGATGGGGGAGGTTATACCCACGTCTGCAGTTGGTATGTCTTCCAGCACCTGGGGCCCCGGGAGGGGACAGCCGGGGTATGGCTGCAGGTGTCCTGTCTTATTGAGAGCTGGGCCTCGGCAGCAGCGGTGGGGGTGCTGGTTGGGGTCCAGCCCCCAGGTGGGGAGCGGAGCTGGGGCCTGGGCCCCCGACTCGGCCCCTGGCTCAGGACAGCGACATGGAGAGCAGAGGCAGAGTCCAGGGCCTGGGGGATAAAGGCTGGGCTCCTGGAGCTTGGGGACAGGTGCGCCCCTTCCCATCCGCAGACACTCAGGATTCCAGGCCCGCGGCCGTCACCGGCACGGATGCCCGAGGTGCCAGGCTGGCCACACTTTGTGCAGCTCGGGCGGGATTCACCTGCTGGGATCCCTTGGGCCTGGCACGTCCCACCCAGAAGCAGCGACGGCGGCTGTGGTTGCCGGGAAGCCGCACGGCCAAGGTCATTCTGCCAGGGCTCCACCACCTAATTCGCCTTGAGGTCCGGGGGCAAAGCCACGTAACTGCCCATGCCTCCGTTTTCCCATTTGTTACATGGGGTCCTCTGATGTGCCCGCCCCCCTGGGTTGTCGGCAGACTGGATGAGACAGTCACACACACGTGCTGCCCGTCACACGCGGTCACACGGCAGTTGGCTGACATTTATTATGTGTCTGCTGTGCAGGTGACAGCGGATGCCTCGGAGGGCCTCCTGACCCTGGCAGTGACCTGCGCGGTCAGGGGTGGCTTTCTCCAGTTTATAGGTCAGAGAGGAGAGGTGACTTTGCCCAGGTGCGTTAGCTTGCTGGGGCCACCGTAACGAAGCACCACGGACTGGGTGGCTTAAAAATTCCAAAGAACTTCTTCCGGAGGTTGGCAGTCATGGGACAAGGTGTGGGCAGGTGGGTTTCTCCAGAGGCCTCACTCCTTGGCCTGTAGATGGCCGGCCATCTTCTCCCCATGTCCTCACATGGCCGTCCCCCTGTGTGTCTGTGTCCTGATAAGGATACCGGTCATAACAGGCCAGGGCCCACCTACATGACCTCATTTAACTTCTTTTAAGATTTCACATCTTCTAAGATTCTCTCTCCAATTATAGTCACATTCTGAGGTCCCGGGGGTTGGGACTTCCACATGAGAATTTTGGGGACACACCTCAGCCCATCCCACAGCAGGTCCACACAGGTGTAGGTGGTGGCACTGGGCTGGGAGCCAGGCCTTCCCCGTCACCTGGCCGCCTCCCTGCTGGGCACGCCCGGCTGCCTGTTTTCTCAGCCCGGCCATCCACGTGGGCCCTCGGGAGGGCTTTCCCCGTGTCGCTGCTGGGGGAGCTCCTGTCCTCAGAGAATTCCGCACGGGGCTTACTGGCTGGTAGGAGAAACATAAATATAAAGTTTACAGTCGCATTTAAACGGTATTTTTATATGATCTCATAAAACTGTTGTCGATGCCCCAGTTGAAGCATTGTTTTCCCGGAGGATCGCCGTTGAGCAGGGGCGGATGAGGGGACGTGGTAAATGTCTCTGTGGATTCATTCATTCACTGAACAGCCTGTACCGTTGTTCCGTGCTGTGCGGAACGGCACGGGGGCAAGGGGGCCCGAGCAGGCTTCGCAGAGGCCGTTTGGAGCCGGCTCTTTTTTAAGGCTTTTGCTGGTGCTCCCACGGTCCCGTGAGCACCCCGGTCGCCAGTCAGGGGCGCCAAGGCCCGTGGGGCGAAGTCCCTGCCTTGCTGGCCAGCCCTGCGGTGGGCAGGGGCAAAGCAGGGAGATTACGGTTAGGAGAAAGCTGCCGCGGTCGGGCGGTAGGACCAGGGTGGCTGCAGGGAGTGGATGAAGTGGCCAGGCCTGGAAATGGGGAGCCAGCCCTGACGGATCGGATGAAGGACAGGGTGGAAGGGGACAGAGACGGGGGAGGCCGGCTTCGCCATTCCGGCTGCAGTGGCAGGTGGCACTGGCTCAGAGGCTTTTCTGCACCGGCCCCTCCCTCCTCCTCCAGGGCGCGGTCCCTCCCTGTCATTTTGCTCCTGTCTTATATGCAGCCAGGTGCTCGTCTGTGCTGCTGTGCCGCCAGACTTGGGAGTGGCTTGGAGGCAGCTGGCGGGTAGAGTGCTGGCACGCTTTAGACCTGCTCAGCGCTAAGGAGTCGGGAGCAGGTGCTCTGTGCACAGCCCGGGCCAACCCAGCCTCGCTCTGCTCTGCTCGGGTCGTGGCACCTGGGCTCGGCCCTCGGCTCCTCTGCGACCCAGCAGGGCCTTCTCCCTCGACCCCGTCTTCCATCCGCGTCCCTGCCCTAGACACCTGTCTCAGCAGGCCCGACCTCCCCCAGGCTGCCCTGCGCACGCCTCTGCTCCCCTCCACACCCCTTCCTTCTTTTTCACCTGTGAGCAAACTTCCCTTTATCCACTCAGTGCTTTGGGTTTTCCTCCTCCCAAGTCCCCCCGGGCAGCTGCTGATGTCCCTGTTTCACAGTCAGGGTTCCTCAGAGAAGCATGGAACCAATAGGAAATTGTGTGTGTGTGTGTGTGTGTGTGTGTGTGTAGGGGTGGGGAGTGGGAGGGAGACATTTTTTTTTTAAGAAGTTGGCTCACATGGTTACAGAGGCTGGCAAATCTGAACTTTGCAGAGCAGAGGCAGCTGGAAATTTCAGCAAGAGTGCATGTTGCAGTCTTGCGTCTTGAAGCAGCCTGGAGGCCAAATTCCTCTCGTTGAGGAGCTCAGCCTTTTCACTCGAGGCCATCGACTGATTGGGTGAGGCCCACCCACATTATGAAGAGTCAGCTGGTTTACTCAAGGTCTGCCGGCTTAAATATGAGTCACTTCTTTAAACACTTTCACAACATACAGATGGGTTTCTTGCCAAATGAGTTGGTACCACGGCCCTGCCGACTTGACACGCACCATTCACCATCGTGGGGCTCAGTAATCACACATCCGTGCAGGCTTGGGATGCGACCGACCCCTGTCGGCAATAACCAGGGAAGTCGGGACAGCGTTGCCTCCTGGGAAGGACAATGCCAGAAGCAAATATTAGTCCCTCGCTGGGGGCAAGCACGTTAAATGTTTAAAGTTCTGGCTTCCCGGCATTGCGTCCACTAGGAAAAGACTCCCAGTCCCAGCCCAGGGAGGGGGAGGCCCGGGACTGACAGGTTCTCCCGTCTTGTTTCTGAGATCACAAGTGTTTGATGTAAGGAGATGCTGACTTTGTGTCTTTGCCTGGCTTACTTTTTGCTTCTTTCTCCGCTGTCAGAAGGATTTATCCATACCGAGGGACACTGTAAAGCTCCTCACCTGACATTAATTTCAAAATGTGGGCATGCCATAAACAGCGTAGGCCGGGGAAAATGTTGGCCACCTTCCGCAGAAGTCGCGCGTGTCTTCTGTGAGGTACAATTGGTTCCCGTTCTCTGGAGACTGGTGTGATATAGAAAGCAAACGGACTGTAAAGGGTTCCTGCCCAGTGTGTGTTTTTGTGGGCTACTTGAAAAGGGGCGAATATGGCGTTTTGGAGCGCCTTAAGCAAATACTCCCTGGGCACATTCTACAAGCCATGGTTTAAATTTTGCTGATTAGACGGATGCGCTCAGGCTGGGTTGGCAGCCGGGGATCTGAGGAACATGGCTCTGGGGCCAGGGGCCTGGGGGTGAGCCGGGCTCTGTCCCCTGGCAGCCCCTCCCCCCAGGCAGGTCTCGGAGGCATCTCTGAGCCTCCACTGCCTCCGGGCAACACAGTCACCTCCCTCCTGGGACCCCCTAGGGATTAATGTGGGGGATGCTGTGGAGCCCCCAGCCCGCGGAGGGGACAGGTCAGCGAGGATGGTTGCCCTCCACTGCCCCTCTCTGCCTCCATCTGCTCTGTTTTCCCTGTGCCCACGGTCCAGTGCACGGGCACTGAAAAGGTACTTCTGGTGTCAAAATGTGTCCATCTTTGGTGAGTGACGATATCTGCTTATGTGTCTTGTGACCGATAAGTCTCCGAATTGGAAGGGATGTCAAAGGCCTGACTGCCCTCGCCGGCATCCGCAGGTGGCTTTCCACCTCTAGCGAAATTCCCAAGAAAACAGTAGCAAGTGAAGAAGCAGGTGGGGCTGCTGAGGGTCAGGACCACAGGGGTGGCAGGCGAGGGAACTGGGGTGGGGGTGGGGGACCCGGCGAGGGTCTCGGGGGCCCTCCCGCACAACGGGGCGCGGGGAGGTGGCGGCGGGGCCTGGCCGGCTCCCCCAGCTCCGACCCTGACCCGTGTCCCCGTCGCTCGGGCTGCAGGTGGGCAAACTGCGCGAGCGGCTGCAGGAGGCCAAGCTGGAGCGCGAGCAGGAGCAGCGGCGGCACACCGCTTACATCTCGGAGCTCAGGGCCAAGCTGCACGAAGAGAAGACCAAGGAGCTGCAGGCGCTGCGCGAGGTGCTCATCCGGCAGCACGAGCAGGAGGCGGCGCGCACCGCCAAGATCAAGGAGGGCGAGCTGCAGCGGCTGCAGGCCACGCTGAACGTGCTGCGGGACGGCGCGGCCGACAAGGTCAAGACGGCGCTCCTGGCCGAGGCGCGCGACGAGGCGCGCAGGGCCTTCGACGGCGAGCGCCAGCGGCTGCAGCAGGAAATCCTGGAGCTCAAGGCTTCGCGCAAGCAGGCCGAGGAGGCGCTCAGCAACTGCATGCAGGCCGACAAGACCAAGGCGGCGGACCTGCGCGCTGCCTACCAGGCGCACCAGGACGAGGTGCACCGCATCAAGCGCGAGTGCGAGCGGGACATCCGCAGGCTGGTACGTGCTGCCTGCGCCCCCTCCCGGCTGGCGTGCGTGCCTGCACCCCTTTCTTCCCGCCCGCCCGCCCGCGCGCATCCTCTCCTTTGTGCCTTCTTCCCTGTCCGGCTTGCATGCATGCGTTCCTTCCTGTGTGTGTGCGGTAAACGCCGAGTTTTGAGGACCCGCTGTGCGTCAGGCACGGTTCTAGCACGGGGCTTCTAGCAAAGCCCCTGCCGTCCTCGTGGTGGTAAAGGGGCGTTGGGCAGGTAGAACTCTTCTCGCTGGGTGTGGGATCCTTGGTCCTTCTTGGAACAGCTCAGAACCACAAGTTTCTGTAAAATGGGGTTAATAGGTTAACGGCCAAGGTTGTGGTAAAACAAAAACAAAAACAAAAAAACGACCGTGGAAGCTTATCAAAGTGCTGGGCATTTATTTATTTATTTACTCATTTAATTACTAAACTGGAGCACGCTTATACCTCCAGGTAAGATGTGGTAGGTAGGGACAGGCCAGCCATTCTGTTGCAACAACTGGGGAAAGCCAAAAATTGCAAGCAATCTCATCTCATCTCATCTCATCTCATCTCATCTCATCTCATCTCATCTTATATTTTTAAGTTTATTTTGAGAGAGACAGAGGCGACACCAGCAGGGGAGGGGCAGAGAGAGAGAGGGGGAGAGAGGATCCCAAGCAGGCTCCGGGCTATCAGTGCAGAGCCCGATGTGGGGCTTGAACCCATGAAACTGTGAGATCACAACCTGAGCCGAAACCAAGAGTTGGATGCTTAACCGACTGAGCCACCCAAGCGCCCCACAAGCAATCCTGTTTTTAAAGGCTGGAGGGCTATGGAAGGCCCGAGGTCTAGAAGAGCTAAAATTTCAAGGAGAGGAGAGAGAGCCTGGCCCAGGAGAGCTGACGGTTACCAGCCGACAGCTTCTTCCCTATGGGACATTTGTGTATCCCAAGAGCAGGCTGGGGATGGGGCTTCCCCCCAGCAAAGAGACTCCACCAGGGCTGAGACAGGTGAGCAGGGCTCTTTGCCATCTCTCATGGTCAGCATGAAAAGTGGGAAACTAAGGAGCCCCCACACTGGGGGGGCCGGTTCACACCCCAGATATTTCCTGAGTTCTGGGGTAATGCGGGAAGCCAGCGAGTCGGGGTGGAAAGGCAGAATGAAATCTCCCAGAGTCGTGTCATACTTAGGAAACAAAGCTCGCCAGACGGGGGAGGGGCTGCAGCAGGCACACCACCAGTCTGCCTCTCAGGACGACTGTCAGACTTTGAGCCTGTGTGCTGCAGGAGGCTGAAAAGGCGAGCAAGCTAAGTTTCTCAGGGTAGAGTCAACAGCAGTGACAACAGTGATGTTTCCAAGAGGCATATCTTGATTATGAGGATGCAGTGAGGCTGAAAGTTGTAAGGGTGGAAATAGATACAACATCCAAACACTAACCACCAGAAAGCTGCTCTGTATTCATGTTGAAGACCTCAAGGCAAGAAGTAATACTACAGACAAGTAGGGGATGCCTTTTTTTAAAAATTAAAACATTTTTTAAAGTTTATTTATTTTGAGAGACACAGAGACAGTGTGAGTGGAGAGGGGCAGAGAGAGAGGGAAAGAAAGAATCCTAAGCAGGCTCTGTGCTGCCAGTGCAGAGCCCGACTTGGGGCTCGAGCTCACAAAACCGAGATCGTGACCTGAGCTGAAACCAAGAGTCAGAGGCTTAACCAACTAAGGCACCCAGGTGCCCTGGGGACGCTTCTTAATAATAAAGGGGTCCATTTGTAATAGCACTTAGTAACGAAACTTCCAAATGTGCAAAAGAAAAGCATCAAAACTAAAAGGAGAAACAAAGCCACAGTTGTAGTTGGAGAATAAGACTCTGAGCAAATAATAGAACATATAGACAATAGATGAACAAAGACATGGAAGATTTAAACAGCATTCAGTTAACCAACTGGAGGTACACTGACAAAATATGGTATTTCAGCAGCTGCACATACTGTTCTCTTCAAGGGAACCTACACACTTTCTTTCAAAAATTGTGCTTCTTAGAATAAAACAGATTTTAGACAAAAAGGAATAAGTGCTGAAAACCAAACATCTAAGCTTCCATCTTGAGAACGAAGAAAAAGAACAGCAAATTAATCTCTGAGAAAGCAGAATTGAGGGGCTTAATCAATAAGGACAATCAACGCATCAAAAGTTAATTAAACTAGGTACACTGATAAGTCCTGAGGAATACCAATGAAGGAACAGAGACAAGTCCCCCAGTGTACAGAATGTAAAAGAGACACTACTACAGCCCTTACAGAAATTAAAGAGACAGTATGAGTACTTTCTGAACAGCATATGCCAGTGAACAAGAAATTTGGATAAAATGGGCAGATTTTTTGAACAAGTACAACTTAACCAAACTGACACTATAAGAAATAGAAAATGTGAGTAGTCCTATAGCTGTTAAAGAAGTTAAATCTGTAATTAATAGTTTTCCCTCAATGAAAAGTCCAAGCCCAGAGACTTCACAGGTAAATTCTATAAGTATTTAATGAAGAAATAAAACTAATTACACAGACTCTTTCAGAAAAGAGAAAAAGGGAACATATTCTAATTCATTTTATGAAGCCAGCATAACTGACTCCCAAACCAGTGATATACAATAAAAGAAAAAAATTAATCTTTTATAAACATAGACACAGGAGTACTAAATAAAACATTAACAAATAAAATCCAGCAATATACAGAAGGGCTAATAAATATAACCAAGTTGGGTTTATTCTAGGAACACAAAGTTTGGTTTAATGTTAAAAAATCAGTGAATATAATTCAGCTAGTAATAGAATAAAGGAGAAAAAAGCCATATGATCATCTTAATAGATACAATAAAAGCGTGTAGTAAAATTCAACATCACAGTATAAACTCTCAGCAAACAAGGAATAGAATAGAATTTTCTGAATCTGGTAAAGGGTTCTACAAAAAAATCTACAGGGGCGCCTGGGTGGCTCAGTCGGTTGAGCATCTGACTTCGGCTCAGGTCGTGATCTCGCGATCCGTGAGTTTGAGCCCCACGTCGGGTTCTGTGCTGACAGCTCAGAGCCTGGAGCGTGTTCCAGATTCTGTGTCTCCCTCTCTCTCTGACCCTCCCCCTGTTCATGCTCTGTCTCTCTCTGTCTCAAAAATAAAGGTTAAACAAATTTTTTAAAAAATAAAAATAAACAAAAAACAAAAAAATCTAACGTATAGTGATATTGAACATTTCCCAGCGAATTCAAGGACAGAACAAGATATCCACTATCACCACTTCTGTTCAACATTGCACTGGCTAGGACCTCAAATCTGAAAGACAATAAAAAGAAAAGTTTTAAAGATTGGGGGAAAAAAGGGGGAAACCGCCGTTATTTGCAGATGCTGTGATTGTGATGTAGAAAATCCAAGAGACTCTACAAACTATTAGAATTAGTAAGTGAATTTATCAAAGCCTCTCAATAGAAAGTAAATATGCAAAATAAAACTGTGTTTCTATATATTAGCAATGTGTAATGGGAAAATGGAGCTTTACAAAAGACCATTTATAATAGAGTTCCAAGACCTACGAATAAAGTCTGATGAACGTTGTGTAAGCTGCAACACGCTGAAAGCTTCAAAACACTGCTGAGGAAAAATAAAGGAGACCAAAATAAATGTAGGCAGAAGCCATTTTCATGATATAAGTATCAGTACTTCCATAAATGATCTATAGATTTAGGGCAATCCCTGTCACAACCCCAGCAGGGTTTTGGGTTTTTTTTGGTAGACATTAGCAAGTGCATTCTAAATTTGATAGAAAAATTTAAAGGACCTGGAGTCACAATTCTGAAGACAAAAAAGCCCAGGAAACCTGACACTACCATGTAACAAAGCTTACTATTAAGACCAGCTGAAGGATACGTGGATGAATCACTGACCAGGAGAGTCCCCAGGCAGCCCTATGCACGTGTGGTCACCTGGTTTAGGAAACAGGTAACATCATAGTCCAGTAAGGAAAGGGTGGTCTTTCCATAAACAGTGTTGAGGTAGGTGGGCATCTGTAAAACAGGAACAGTGATCCTTGCATCCTGCCATCCGTGCATCCATAGTGATTAATTCAAGGTGGACCATAGATGTGGATGTTAGAAAGTAGACTAGTGAGTTGGTTAGGTAACACAGAGCAGTATTTTCATGATCTTGGGGCAGATGACACCCCAAGAAGATTTGGGTCTTCTTGGAGTGAGAAGACACAGATACACCAGTCATATAAATGCCCTATTCGGAGAAGGTTGTACACTGAACTTTTGAGGAATAAATTTTGTTCATCCAAAGGCACCAATGAAAGAGAGACAAGGCACAGTACAGATCGGGAGGAGATCGTTTCAATACGTGTTATCATAAACCGCTTTTATTCAGATTACAAAAACAACCACGAGGCAAGAAGAAAAATAATTAAAAGGGGCAAAGAGTACTTCAAAAAGGGAAGATATACTTAAATGACAGATAAACATCTGAAGAGGCGTCCAACCTCACTGATCATCAGGGAACCACAAATAAAAATTATAACTAGATACTGCTTCATACCCAGTAGAATGGATGCAATTAAAAAAAAAAGAGGGGTGCCCGGGTGGCTCGGTGGGTTAGGCGTCCGACTTTGGCTCAGGTCACGGTCTCCCGGTTCGTGGGTTCGAGCCCCGCGTCGGGCTCTGTGCTGACAGCTCAGGGCCTGGAGCCTGCCTCGGATTCTGTGTCTCCCTCTCTCTCTGTCCCTCTTCCACTTATACTCTGTCTCTCTCTCTCTCTGTAAAAAAAATAAACATTAAAAAAATGAAAAAAAATAAAATAATTCAGCAGTTTCTTAAACTGCAATTTGCCTGCTCCCTCCCAGCACCTCTACCCCCCAGCTGTATACCCAAGGAGATGAAAACATGTTTCCATAAAGATGCATACGTGATCACTGCAGCATATTCATAGTAGTAAAAGCGTGGAAGCAGCCCATCTGTCCATCAGTTGGGGAATGGATAAAATGTGGTATCGAATGGGCTGCTGTTGAGCAGTAAGAAGTGGGATGTTTATTTACCTGAGTTCCAGCACTAGCTTAGGCATCAGAACTTCTCTTCCTTTCTGGGTGTGGGGGTGGGGTGGGGTGGGGTGGGGGGAGGTGTTATCACATCAGGGGAAGGGAAGCCTTGAGGGAGAGTCTGCTCTGGGTGCGAGTCCAGTCTTGTTTACTGGGTGACCCCAGCGAAGCTGCCTCCCATCTCTGAGCCTGTGGTGTCTATTCTGCGAAATGGGAATGATTGCGCACCTGCCCTGGGGTTATGAGAATAAAACGAACTACCGCGTCTGGCAGCTCTTACCATTTCTGTAACAAGAGACCCATGAACTGTGTTCCTCTCTGGCAGGAGAAATATACGTTTAAAGTAAAAAAAAAAAAAAAAAAAAAAAAAAAAAAAAAAATGGGGAAGAAACAAATATTTGCCTAAGGGACTGCCGGAGCTTATTTAAAACGTACCAGAGGACGTGGTGTCTGTTTCCGCGTCGGCCCTAAACAGGAATATCCTCAGTTCAGGTATTCTCGGTGGGCGTGTGGCTTTCACTGCAAACGCCCCACTTGGACGATCGAGTGAAGAGAACAGGTGTCCATTTCTCCCGTTACTTCCCCCCCCCTCCCCCACCCCCCTCCAGTTTGAAAAATGTGGCTTCTCAGGCAAGGCTGTTTGTTCGTGGCAACGTGTTCGGAAGGTGGCCCGCGTTTCATTTCTTGGTCAGCTGGATTGGGTCGGATCGGATTGGAAATGCAGGCAGGTCTGTGGACGCCCCGCTTACACATTTAACGTGCGTCTTAAGGGAAGCAAAGCAGAGGGGCGTCTGGGTGGCTCAGTCGGTTAAGCTTCCGACTTTGGCTCAGGTCACAATCTCCCGGTTTGTGGGTTCGAGCCCCGCGTCGGGCTCTGTGGGGACAGCTCAGAGCCTGGAGCCCGGTTCGGATTCTGTGTCTCCCTCTCTCTCCGCCCCTCCCCTGCTCGTGCTCTGTCTCTCTCAAAAATAAATGAAAATGTTTGAAAAAAAAAAAAAGAAGCAAATCAGAAAAGGAAGTTACGGCCCACATGGGGCAGGGACACCAGACTGGACTCCTTCCCTAGACCAGTTAGGCTCAGGCCTGGTGGCACATAAGGGACTACTCCCTCAGGACGCCGGGGCTTCAACGTTGGAAGTTTATTTCTCTCTTGTGTACGAAGTCCGGAAAGGGCTGCCACAGGGCTCCACAGAGTAGTGAGGGACACGGGTACCTCCCAGCTCTCTCCTCAGAATGGACTTTGGGATGTGGCCCTGCCCTCGTGGGCCTTCATGCTCACTGAGCGCCAGCCATCACGTCTTCGTCCCAGGTTGGCAGTAGGAGGGCCGATGAAGAAGGGCGTAGTCTTCACTGAAGAACGCTTTTCTTTTTGGAAGTTCCATACACTTCCGCTTCCACCGCTTTGGCCAACAATTACCCAGCCTCATCTACCTGCAGGGGGCACTGGGAAACGTAGTCCCTTTGCGGAGTGCACCGCAGTGTGATAAATCCGGTCTGGCGCTCTGTTAAGTTTTCCAGGGCTGCCGTAACAAGTCACTGCGAACTCAGCTGCTCCCAACAGGAATTTATTTCTCTCTCAGTTTTGGAGGCCGGAAGTCTGAAATCAAGGCGTCAGAGAGACCACGCACCGCCCCCCCCCCCGACCGCCGCTTGCAGGGAGGAATCCTGTCTTGCCCCGTCCGGCTCCTGGTGGTGGCCAGGAATCCTTGCTGCCCCCCCGGCCTGTGGCCATGCCGTTCTAGGCTCTGCCGCCACGTGGCCTGTCCTCCCCCGTGTGTCTGTGTCTCTGTCCCCTTCTCGCGAGGACGCCAGTGGTGGATCTAAGGCCCGCCCTAATCTGGTGTGACCTCATCTTCACGTCCATCGTAATCGCATCCACGGAGACCCCGTTTCCAAATAAGATCCCAGCCTGACTTTTAGGGTCGACGTGACATTTGGGCGAACGCTCACGCTAGTCACTGACCACAGGTAGGCGGGAGGAGGTGTCGGGGTAGCAGCCCCCGCTTCGTTCTTCGTTCCCCGAACTTTGGGGTGCGGTGGAGCTCACCAAGCTACGCGCACGTTGCTGGGCATGTTGGGAGCTGGCCACACGAAGGTTCTTGTCGGGACAAATGTCCTGGTGGATGCGACCGTGGGGAGGTGGTTGGATTCTGCACCCGAGGGGCACGTGGGATGGTGAGGGCGTTGCAGAGGCGGACCTGAGTTGGCCTCGTGGTCCTGCTGCTGACCAGCGCTTGGGCACATGCTTCTCTCCAGGCCTCACCTGGCTGTGAAGCGGGGCGGGTAGTGTCTACCGTGAGGGTCTTCTGAAGACAGAGCGTGTCTCGGAAGTATGGACGAGGCACCGAGCTCGCGCTGGCACGTAAGAAGGAAGTGACAGCCATCACCCAGTCTGTGTGCTTTCCCTAACTCCGTGTCAGGGTCTTTTGGTCGCAAGTGACAGAAATTCCACCTCCGACCCGTTTGAACCATCATCTGTCAGCATTTGTAACTGAAGGAGTAGGAGAAGCTTCAGGCAGGGCTCCAGAGGCACTCATCCCCCCCCCCCCCCCAAGGGATCCAGGGTTCCCAGGCTCTGCTCCGACTCATCCTGTGTCATTTTCAGCCTCGGGGGTCTCACGCTGTGCTGGTGAGATGTCACTGCTGTGCCGGGCCCCTCCCCCCATCCTCACACACACATCTCAGAGAAAGTGAATCTCCTTTTTAGCTCCTAAGGAGGAACAGGAGGGTCCTAGCTATGCTCTCTCTAGGCTATTTGTTCTGATTGGGTCCTGTATCCATCCCGGAGCTGTTGAATGTGAGGGGGCAGGGCATGTGACTGCTGTGAGCCAATCAGGGCCTGCCCTGGGAACTGGAATGATTTCAGCCCCACCCCTCTCCTGTAACATATGCTGAGAGCAGAGGCTGGGAGAGGGAGTCTGCTCGCTCAGGGGATGCAGGTCGGGGAATCTCGTGTCAGAGATTCATGGCCTTGTCAGCATCCTGGGGGAAGGGGACAGGGTTGCTGAGAACTCAGCCTGGGAGGCAGACATAAAGTCCATGAATGGAATGCTTGCCTTTAGCTGTGTGAAGTTGGCAAGTCTCCTACCCTGGGGGGCCCTGAGGACTGTGGCTGGGGAAGGTACAACAACCTGACAGATGTTGATTCCAGAATACATTCTGCGTTGTCCATTCGTTCCTGGCTGTCATCGCTGCTGGTGGAAACCGTTTTCCGGGAACCTTTCCCAGGGTGACGGGTGCGAGCCCTCTGCTCGTTTACGAGAGTAAGCGGGGAACGGGCACTTTCCTAAGATGCAGAATTTGGGGCTCCAGAGGTGTCCTGCTCGCAGTGCTGCCGCTTTGTGTGGGAGGAGCTAGTGTAATGCACGGTGGGGGCTCCATTTCTGGGCTCCAGTGCAAAGCAAGAAGTGTGTGGCCCGGATGCCGAGGGGACCCTCCCTGTTAACTTGCACTACGTCCCGCTGGCCCTGCTGATTCCCGCACTTTCTTTTCTCCCGCTTGCGCGAATCCCTCTCTCAGCCACTGCAGTGTTGACTTATTGTTTAGTGACTACGTCCCCCTCCAGAGTGGAAACTCTGAGGGCAGGGACTCTAGCCTGTTTTGTTTGCAGAGGCTTCCCAGGACCCATCAGTGACGCTCGGCTCAGTATTTGTTGAATTAATGGCAGCGCGTGAGTGGTTTACATTAATGAACTCCTTTCACGTACTGCTTAGTGCTTCTGGACTGGCCTGGGCAGTGGGAACAATTTCCGCATCCCTAAGGATTCCTCCCCACGGCCAGGAGGTGCTCCTCCCAGGGATTAGGGCCAGGCGGGGAGCTGATGGTGGGTTGCCACCAGGGGGAGCAGTGGTCACCTTCTGTCGCGGCTTCAGGCAGGCTCAGGGCTGGAGTCCCAGGAGATTGTCCTGTGGGGCTGGGGATGTGGCGGGAAGGGAGCACACTCTTTGCTCTAAAAGAAAGGCGGCTCAAAGAGTTTTTCAGAACTGTAGGACTTTTGCTTGAAAACCTCCCAGTATTTTGAGGGTACCAATTCCCCCTTCTATAATATGGTCTGCTGTTTCAATATGTTCACCAGGAGCTAACACAGATTCACGGGGGCAGCGAACATTGACCACAGCTTATAACATGCCAGGGTCTGCACTAAGATCTAACTCTCCACAACTGGACCGGGGAGGTCCTAAGAGGTCTCCGTGTCCCCACTTTATGGAGGCTGAGGCTGGGTCCGACAGGTGGCCCTGCCTGTGCTGTGCCTCAGGAGGTCACGTGGTGTCGGGGAGGGCCTTTGAATCAGCTTTACGTCTGCTGCCAGAACGGGGCTCTTAACCACTGTTCTCGGCCGTTGACTGTCTGTGGACTTGAGGTGCAACAGTCACAAGTAAGAGGTACAGATCACAGTCACGGAGTATCTTTGTTTCCCGTGACTTTCTTAACAAACGGCCACCAACTCAGTGGCTTAAGACAACAGAAAGGTATTCCCGCACAGTCCGGAGGCCAGGAGTCAGGAGTCAGGAATCAAGGTGCCGGTAGGGCCGTGCTCCCCGGGGGCTCCAGGGGAGGGTCCTTCCAGCCTCTCCCAGCTCCTGGGGCTCCTGGCAATGCTGGGCTCCCGCATCACTCTCTCCTAGTGCTTGGCAAATTATCCCTTCTAAAGCCTGTCTCCGTTTCCCAGGGCTGCTGTAATAAAGGGCCACACGCTGGGTGGCTAAAGCAACAGAACTTTATTGGCTTATAGTTTCGGAGGCGGAAGTCTGAGATCAAGGGGTCACAGGGCCATGCTCTCTGAAGGTGCTGGAGAGGAACCGTCCTTGCTTCTTCCAGGGCTGGTGGCTGCAGCCAGTCTGTGATGTCCCCAGGCTTCTGGGTCCATCTCTCCAGTCTCTGTCTCCGTCTCTACCCAGCCTTGTGGGCAGGGGCATCTGTGTGCCTCGTCTTCTCTTCTAAGGACACAGTCATAGGGACCACCTTACTCCGGTGTGACCTCCTCCTAACTATATCTGCAGCAACCCTGTTCCCAAATGACCTCACAATCTCAGGTTCTAGGAAGGACACGCAGTGGCAGGGGATACCCTAGCACAGCACCCTTACTGGGGCAGTTTCCCAGCCGTTGGCTCTCTGGAATCAGTTGAAGCGGATGGCCCGGGGCCAAAGCTTTCTCTTCTGTAAGCTGCTTTCTGCTTGGTTTCCTCTAGGGAATGCTGGACAAGACCGGGCTGGGGCGAACTGGGGCTTACTTTGAGGTTTGCATGTGGAGACGCTGAGGTCCTTTAGAGACCCCAGCAGAGGTGTCAAATACTCAGTTAGTTCTATGATTCTGGGGCTCTGAGAGAAGTCAGGGCCTGGGGAACACATTGGGGTGTCGGCTGCATATGGGGGTTTAACGTCATGGGTGAGGACGCGGCTGCCTGGGGAAAGGAAGAGGGCCAAGCCTTGGAAAGTCCAGACTTTAATGGCGGCCGGAAGAAGGTGAGTCTGTAAGGACAGAAACCAGGAAGTCATGGCATAGGGCGGGAGGGGCGGGAGAGCTTCGTGGAGCAGGGTGTGAGTGGCTTGGTCACATGTTGGTGAGGATGAAGGACAGAAAGTTGCCCTGTGGGTCTGGGGGCCAGGGGAGCATCCAAGACCTTAATGAGAGCTGTGTTGGTGGAGAGGTGGGGGCTGTGACCGGACGGGAGAGGCTTGGGGGGTGAGTGGGAGAGAAGAAGTGGGGGGTGAGTGGGAGAGAAGCTCGGTGAGGAAGTCGAGCTGTGGGGCGTGAGGTGGCTGGAGGTGCCTGGAGGTCAGGATTTTGTTTTATTTAATTCGCGTGAGAGAGAAACGAACGTAGCCCTGTTTCAGGGGTGAGCGTCTGGCCATCGAACCGTAACTTGTCTGCTCCTCTGTGCTCAGGGGAGCGGGGCCTGGGCCGTGGACAGTGGCCCCTCTGTGTCCTGAGTTTTCCCAGTTCAGCTGACCTGGGTCCTTGATCCTTCTTAACCTTTTCCTCTGGGCCTCAGGCCAGCGAGGGAGAGATTTCCGTGGTCACGAGCCCTGAGGCTGAGTGTTCATTCTTTCTCGTTTGCAGATGGACGAGATCAGAGGGAAAGACCGTGTGATCCTGGCCTTGGAGAAGGAACTCGGCGTGCAGACGGGCCAGACCCAGAAGCTGCTTCTTCAGAAGGAGGCTTTGGATGAGCAGCTGGTTCAGGTCAAAGAGGCTGAGCGGTACCACAGTAGCCCCAAGAGAGAGCTCCCGCCTGGCATCGGGGACATGGCAGAGCTCATGGGCGTCCAGGTACGGGGAGTGGCGACTCGCACAAGCACCGGGGCCCCGGGGCCCACCGCTGCCTGCCCTTCTTTCTGCGGTCGTTCCCCCCCCCCCCACCCCGGGCACCTTGCCCGCCTGCTTCCTCTCACCCCTCCCTCCCTTCCGTCTGCCCGTGCGTCTGGCCTCCCTCCCCAGACTGGCTGACGTTAACCACGTGCAGGGCCCAGCGTTAGGCCTGGGGATACGGAGGGGAGAGCAGCTGACTGCGTTTGCTTCCAGCCGGTCTGGAGCCCAGTGGGGAAGAGAAGTGAAGGCGTCAGCGCCGGGTGCACAGTAAGAGCACAGAAAGGCGCCCAGTCTTGAAGTCAGAGCCCTGCAACATGAGTAGGAGCTTAGCCAGAAGGAAAGGGCTCTGGGGGCAACGTGCTCAGAGGAAGCTGAAGCAGCGTGCCTTCGTTCACTCATTCATTCATTCATTCATTCATTCATTCATTCGTGCAGTCAGTCACCAGATGTTTGAACGTCTGTCGTGCGTGCTCTGTGCGGACAGCATACGAGGTGCTGGCGAGATTGGCCCGGTGGGTCTTGAGGGATGTCCTGGCACGTCCGTCACGGGCCTTTGTGAGAGAGACACAGCGGGCCCGGGCTGGAGCGTGAAGGTCCCCAGAGACCACGCACAGCTGTCTTGGCTTGACCTCTTGTCACTTTGAGACGAAGTCTCTTGCGGGTCCCTGGCAGGGCCTGGGGTGTCGTCCCCATGGCCTGACTGCAGGGACGCCCAGCGTGGCGTGGGGCCCTGTGAGGAGGAGCTCGCGGTCACGTCCCGCGAGTTCCCTGGGAGTGTTCCCTAAGACATCTTCGAAGTACGTTCGTATCTTGACTTTCTTTTAGGATCAACATATGGACGAACGAGACGTACGGCGATTCCAACTGAAGATTGCTGAACTGAACTCGGTGATTCGGAAGCTGGAAGACAGGAACACCCTCTTGGCAGACGAGAGGAACGAGCTGGTAATCAGCCCCCGAGAGACAGACGGTGCCTTGTAGGGTGCCAGAAAGCCACCCCGGGGCCGAAAAACCCGCCCTGAACTCATAGTTAGTGCAGAGGCCTCCTGGTTTCCTTTCCTTTCTTTCCCATTAATTCCTGACCAAAAATCTAGCACACGTTCCGTGAAGACACCTGCTCCTCCCCTTTGTTTCTACAGGAATTTATCCTGGGCAAAGAGTCAGAGCAAACAGTGAGGAGTTTAGAGAGGATGTTCACTGCAGTGTTGACGCTAGCGACCCAAAGTGACCCAAAACGAAACAAAAACCCAATTGTTCAACGCTCAAGTATTGGGCAGAGTAATTATGGAACATTTAGGCAGTGACCTGTCTACAGTCGTTAGGAGGGACGGTAGACATCGCGTTTATTTGCTCACAGTAAATTAAAGCGACACGCAGTTTACAAAACAAACACGCACATTGTCATGACGGACATTGGGAGCTGTTTTAGGTGGTGTAATGATGGATCATTTTAGGTTTTTTTTCCTCTGTTTACTTTCTTTTGCAGAAAAGTTCAGACATTTCCTTTTTAAAAATTTGTTTAATGTTTATTATCTATTTTTGAGAGAGAGAGAGAGAGAGGGAGAGACAGCGTGAGCAGGGGAGGGGCAGAGAGAGAGGGAGACACAGAATCCGAAGCAGGCTCCAGGCATCGAGTTGTTGGCACAGAGCCTGACGCTAGGCTTGAACCCATGAACCATGAGATCGTGACCTGAGCCAAAGTCTGACACTCAACCGACTGAGCCACCCAGGAGTCCCAAAGTTCACATATTTCTAATTTTAAAGATAACGAACAGGGACTCTGGGTTAAAAAAAATGAATCCCTAGGGACGCCCATTTCCTCTTTCTCTGCCCCTCCCCCACTCAGCACATGTACAGTCTCTCTCAAAATTATTAAATAAATAAACAAATAAAAAGATAATCTAGCTGGGGCGCCTGGGTGGCGCAGTCGGTTAAGCGGCCGACTTCAGCCAGGTCACGATCTCGCGGTCCGTGAGTTCGAGCCCCGCGTCGGGCTCTGGGCTGATGGCTCGGAGCCTGCAGCCTGTTTCCGATTCTGTGTCTCCCTCTCTCTCTGCCCCTCGCCCGTTCATGCTCTGTCTCTCTCTGTCCCAAAAATAAATTAAAAAAAAAAAAAAAGATAATCTAGTAAAAAGAGTAGTTTTCTGAATATGTGTAAATTTGCTGCATAAACAGCAAAGTGAACTTTTATGTCATGGGAGTCAGTCCATACACTTCTTGACAAGTGTCTTGTCATATTTCTGTTGATTCTAAATTTTATCGTGAAAGCGAGCGCATCTATAGAGTATGTGAGAGCCATGCGAGATGAACAGGGTAAGAGTCACCTCTTTGTAATCTTAACAGGATCGAAGTAAAGTCATTGCCTTCAAGTTTTTTTTGTTAATTTTTTCAAATGTTTTTATTTATTTATTTTGAGAGAGAGAGTGACAGCAAGGGAGAGGCAGAGAGAGGGAGAGAGGGAATCCTAAACGGGTTCCACACTGTCATCCCAGAGCCTGAAGCGGGGCTCGATCTTATGAACCGTGAGATCACGACCTCAGCCGAAATCAAGAGCCGGACGCTTAACTGACTGAGCCACCCAGGCACTCCTGCATCAAGTATTTTTAAAAGCATATTTTCAAGTGGCTTTAATCAGACTGTATGTCTAATATTAGATGTACGCTTTTCGCTTAAATATTCATTAACTAAAAAAAGTCCCTCGTGTACTGCATAATAGCTCACCGAGAAGATTAGAAAAGAAATGTAGCTTGTGTGAAACAATTTGGAGCACACTGAAGTGTTTAAAGCAAAAACTGAGCAGCTAGCCAGCACTTTGATCTTAAAATCATGAAATAACTACCATCAGCTGTTTGGGGTGGTTCTTACGTGCTTTTAAAACTGGTGTAAATATATCGACACCCACCAGGAGACTTTCTGTTGTTGTTTTGCCGTTACAGACGGGATATTTTCTCCTCTGTATTATTGTTCTGCAACTTGCTTTTTTCCCATGATTCATCAGTTCCGGCTGTCGTTTGGGCAGGTGCACGGCTCACGCCCCCCCTTTGAGGACGACCCGTGGTTCATTCACCCATTCCTCTAGGCTGCTCGGGTTTCTTTGCTGTTATGAGCATATGTCACCCGAAGACACATTTCTGTCGTTATCACTTGGAATTTTATTCCTGTGAGGATTTTTCAGAAGTAGAATGTATGGGTCAAAGGTCTATTTTTTTTTTCATAAAGTTTATTAATTTATTTTGAGAGACACAGAGACAGTGCGAGTGGCGGGGGCGGGGGCAGAGAGAGAGGGAGAGAGAGAATCCCAAGCAGGCTTCTCTCTGCCAACACAGAGCCTGACTCGAGTCTTGAACCCATGGAACCGTGAGATCATGGCCTGAGCCGAAACCAAGAGTTGGATGCTTAACTGGCTGAGCCACCCAGGCGCCCCTCAAAGGTCCATTTTATATTTGAGTGGGTCCCACCAGACTGCTTGATCTTAACTTTACAACCTGGTGACCAAAATCAGGGATCTGCAGTCAGTCCCTGTGCTTGATTCTTGGTTCTAGCACTTTCTGTGTGGCCACGAGCACAGCATCCCACCTCTTTGCTCTCAGTTTCTCTGTCTGTAAAGTGGGGATGGGGCCCCTCCTGGGGTTGTGGGGAGGCACAGTGTGTTCGAGAAGGCAGACCTGACCACAGAGAGCAGCCCTCAAGGGCCGGGGCAGAAACTGAATGACAGAGTTCTCCAGCCCCCGAAACCAGGCCTCACCGTGTCCACCCCTCTACGCCCAGCACCCCACATTCTGTGTTCCCGCTGCACTGAACGAGCTGTGTTCTTGCCCGCTCTGAACCTCAGGGCGCGTGGTCTCCCCGCCTGGAACGTCTGCCCGCACTTGGCTCACCGTGTTCTTACCTCCTTTACTGTCTTTGCCCTCTTCCTCTGACGTTGGGCGGGCACCCTGGCGTGCCGTCCCTTCGATTCAGCCCCCAGCACAGGGCCCCAGGCGCCAGAGGGGCTCCCCCAGCGCTGATCCCACGGGAGAGACTGGAAGGACAGCCCCTAGTTGTACAGACTCAGGGAACGCCTTCGGGTTTGATGTCCCGGCACCGAGTCTGGCACGGAGTGGGGCCCAGGATTGATTGCCTGCTGTCTCAAGAAGGTAGAGCTTTCTGCTAGGTCTGTACTTGGGGAGGAATGGTGGCCAGGAGCAGCCGGGTCATGGGATTGACCTTTGAGCGTGAGACCCAGGACCCCTGGGGGTTATGCCCAGAGGTTAAGGAAGTGCAGACCAGTGGACCCGGCACAGGTCACTTGCCAGCGGGGTGCCCGGGGGCGGATCTGTGGGCCTCCCCTGTTGCCTTACGCGAGGCCCCCCGAGCCTCGGGTGGACTACTGTGTTTGGGATCCAGGTGGCTGTGGGATCTTCCTGGGGTTTGTGGTCCCAGCGGAGGCAGCTCCGGTCCCGGGTTGGACCCCTGCTGGCCTCCGCGGTGTGACGTCAGCAGTCCGCTGGGCCTTACAGCCACCGGCCTTCTGTGTCTTTCTGATCGCAGCTGAAACGCTCCCGGGAGACCGAGGTCCAGCTGAAGCCCCTTGTGGAGAAGAACAAGCGGATGAACAAGAAGAATGAGGATTTGCTGCAGAGCATCCAGAGGATGGAGGAGAAAATCAAGAGCGTCATGAGGGAGAATGTGGAAATGGTGAGTCAGCCCTGGGTTCGAGTCTCCGCCTGGGCTTCTCCAGCCCCCGACTGACCCTCGCAGCCCACGGTCTCCGCCCAGCCCCGCCTCCCCCAGGAAGCTCGCCAGGGCTCTCCGCCCTCACCCAGCCCTGCTGGCCCCGCTTCTCTAGGAGGCACGGTGTTGAGGGCTCTGTGCCCGGAGGCAGAAGGCCAGGCAGTGCCCGCAGCTGGGTCTGCGCCTCAGCCCTGCCCCCCCCCCCCGCCCCCCGCTGCCCCCGGGGCCCCGGACACAGCCCCATTCTTTCCGTGCCTCAGCGTCTTCGTCCACAAAGTGGGGATGCGGTTATCAGCACCGCGGGGCTACCCAGAGGGTGGAGTGTTGGCATGGAAAGGCCTCACGGAATCCTTAGCTCTTCGCAGATGCTTCGCACGTGAGAGCAACAGCCGCCGTTGCATGAGGGATTTGCATTTGCTCCCATCAGAGTGCTCGGTCTTTGTGGCCAGGGCGGTGTCTTGTAACTGCTGGCTCGTGGAGGAGTCCGAGGTTCATTGTCCCAAGCGGTGTCAGTCGCCCCTTTTCCAGCAAGAAGGCTGAGGCTCTGGGAGGTGGGGTGCCCTTCTCCCCGCACCCCAGCAGGCCCCGGTGTGAGGGGGACACGATCGCCGGTGGCGTGCCTTGCCTCCCCAGCTCCCTCGTCCAGCCTCCAGGGCCCGGGTTTGGACGACCACCTCCCACCCCCATGCCTGCCCAGCCCTTTCTCTCAGCCTGTAGCTTGCTTCTGGTCTGCACCTGTCCCCTCCTCCCGCGTGGGGACTGGGTAGCCTTCTTCCCTCCCGCATCCCTGACCTCCCGCTGGGTGCTCCCTGACCTCCCTCTGGGTGCTCCCTGAGCTCCCGCTGGGAGCTCCCTGACCTCCCTCTGGGTGCTCCCTGACCTCCCGCTGGGTGCTCCCTGAGCTCCCGCTGGGTGCTCGCGCTGTAACTAACCTGCTGGCTGAGCGGCCCTGCTGGGCGCTCTCCCTCTGGCTGCAGAAAGAGAAGCTGTCGGCGCAGGCGTCCCTGAAGCGGCACACTTCCTTGAACGACCTCAGCCTGACGAGGGACGAGCAGGAGATCGAGTTCCTGCGGCTGCAGGTTCTGGAACAACAGCACGTCATCGACGACCTCTCGCTGGTACGTTCGCGCTTGGTGACATCGCTCGGTGTGGCGCCGGGTGACGCGGTGTGACGAATGGCATCGAGGCTCCAGGGCGCTGCTGCTGATGCGGGTGGGGCCTCACGGAGCTCACCCGCGTGGGCACCTTGCTGCTTTAATTCAGCCAGACAGCAGCCTCGACTTTGTGTAAAAGACGCCGCTGGTGCCTGGAGGCCGTCTCCATGGCTACTCTTTTTCTCAACTCTTCTCCCTGGTTTGCTGTTGCTAAGAAGCAGCATCCGTTTTAGGAATGGGTCGTCTGGCCTGGACACAGTGGGCACAGTTTGTCCCTGAGAAGTCTATTTTTTTTTTTTTTTTAGCTTAGTTATTGCAGACCATGAACTTGAAAGCCTGAACCTTGTAATCAGGCTAGAATTTGAAGGGCTGGCTGAGACTCTACATCTACAAGGTTAAGGGGAGAGGAGGGTGTCTTAGTAGGCGAGTGTTATATCCAGAGAATCCTTTTTCTGTCTGTGAAAGGAGCTTAGGCACCAGTAAGAGAGCATTTGCAGTAAGCTTCAGTTGGACCCTAGAAGCAAAGTGTGTTCTTAATGCCCAAGAGGGAATGTGATGGTTCCACTCATGGGTCTTCCAAGAGTAGAAAGCCAGTGATCAAAATTCTAGAAAAAGCTTTGACCATAACTGTCAAGCTCGCTTTGCTGGCCTATCTTCCTCTCTCTTTAAGTCCTTCCCTTCTTCCTTCCACCCACCAATCCATTCTCCCTCCCGTCCCTCCATCTATCTTTGCCTCTGTCCGTATTCCCATCTTCCCATCCCCCCTCCCTCCTTCCATCCCTCAGCTGTCCGGCCACCCATCCATCCATCACCCATCCATCCATCCACCCCTTCTTTCTCCCATAGCTTCTTCCTTCCGTCTGTCTGTCCATCCATCCACCCTCTCCTTCCTTCCATCCATCCATCTATCCATCCTCTCATCTTCCCATCATCCTCTCTCTCCTTCTATCCCTTCTTCCTCCCATTTCTCCGTCCATCCATCCATCCATCCATCCATCCTCCCCTTCTTTCTTCCATCCCTTCTTCCTTCTATCCATCCTTCCTCTCATCTTTCTCCATTACCCAAAAACTTGGTAGAACATAAGATGAAAACATACCTTCAATAAAATGACGATGAAGTTGAAAGAGGAATAATAAACCAACAATCCCAGAAAAAATAAAGATCGCTGCATCCATTGAGATGAGGAGGGACGGATGGGTGGACCATAAGGGCTATAACCAAACAGCAGATTTGTCTCTGGGTTTCCCGGCAGCCAAGGGGAAAAGCAGGGCTGAGTTAGAAAGGAGAGACGTCCTGGTTTTGCCTAGAGCGGAAAGGCTGCCACTCCTTCTGCTGCCCTGCAGATGTCGATCTTACTGACAGTGGCCACCAGGCAGCCACAGGCTCTTGTTTCTTTCTTAGGGCCACGCTGCTTGGTAGGTTCTAGCCCCATAGAGCAAAGGAAGAACCTGAGAGTCAGAGAAATAAAACGCGTCACCTGGTTCAGAGGAGGCCCATGAAGATTTGGACCCGGCTCTGTCTGAGCTCAAAGCCGCAAACTATGTCATCCTGGGCTGTGGTCACTGACAGAACGGCGATCGCCAGTCAGCACTGCCTCGTGCTTTACGACTTCCAGCTCCCAGCACAGACAGGCTGGGGCTTTCAGGATTGGCACACTTTGGTATTTTTTGGTCAAGACAGTCCCAGTCCCGTTAAGGACTCGAGTAAATGGGGTGACTCTGTAGCGTGCAGTTCTGGGAGGCGGCCGTCACGTGGGTGCTCAGAACTTGGACGAATGCACGCCCAGTGCCGACCGGGGGGAGGCGCACTTTGGGAGCCAGTTGGGTTGGCTGGTGTGATATGAGGCTGGCTGATAATGCCAACCGTTGTATCTCCTTCTAGGAGAGAGAACGTCTCTTGCGCTCCAAACGACATCGCGGGAAAGGTCTGAAGCCACCCAAGGTGAGTCTGCGGGGGTGTGGCTGTCCTGCTTGCTGTCCTGCATGGTCCAGGGGAGGGAGGAAACGCAAGCAATCCGTGAGGGGCCCTAATGGCAGGGACACTCACATGTCTGCACGTTTGGTGGTGAAAAAGCTGTTATCGCGTCTCTCGGTGCATCGGTTATGGCCGCGAACCAGTGACTGTAATTTATTCATGGAAAACTCACCGATGAATTCTGTCTGTAGGCCTCAGGCGCTGTTTGCCCCCAATTAAAAGCATAAATACTTAGACCTTTTGAAGGATTCAAAACGCACCCGGGCTTGGTTTCTGACATCTTATATCCCGTTCTAAAAAAAATCAGGAGCTTTGAGCTTCTTTTTGTTCAAATAACGCAGAACCGTGTTCTTTTTTTGGAAGATGTGGTTTTATAGAGACGGTGCCCAGATGTCCTGGCAGGGAGAGCACAGCTGGACGGGGAGAATTCAGACGCCACAGGGGCCACGCTGGAATAAACAGAGCAAATTGGGGCAGGTGTGGAAAAAAAAAAAGTTTGCATTTAAACCCGTGAACCTCGTTTCACCGCCACAGAGACGTGGGTCTTTCGTTTGAACTAGACGCCCCTCCTGGTTTTGCTTTCAATAGAGATGTGGTTGTAGAGAAATCTTTGTCTTCTCTAGAGAAAACAGCAGTGTGGATGTGCTGCCGAAAAGCCACAGGCACGTGGCTCTCGAGGCTGGCAGCAGGGAGTGGTGGGGACTGGGGCAACCTGAGCGGGAGGCAACAGGGGGTAGTGCCACGTACTCCAAGTGGTGGGAGGGAGATGGGGATCCTGGTGCATCAGCTCCCTGGGGCTGCGTAACAAAGTACCCCACACCGGGCGGCTGGGAACAGTAGAAACGTCTCGTCTCGCGGTTTGGAGTCCAGGGGTCCAAAATAAAGGTGTCGGCAGCGCTGTGCCCCCTCTGAGACCCTTAGGGGAGTCCTTCCCAGGCTCTTTTAGGTTCTGGTGATTTCCTGGCACACTTTAGCGTTCCTTGTCTTGAAGCTGCGTCACTCCAACCTCTGCTTTTGTCGTCAGAGACCATTCGCCCAGTGCGTCGCTGTCGTCCTATAAGGACACCAGTCATACTAGGTCAGGGACCCGCCCTCTTCCACCATGACCCTCATGTTAACCAAGTACTTCGGCAGTGACCTTGCTCTCTTTCTCTCTCTCTCTCTCTCTCTCTCTCTCAAAAATGAAAAAAACATTTAAAAAAATGTTTTTAATAAAAAATAAAATAAACACACTGTGCTGAGCCACTTCCATTTCTGAGTCTCTGAGGTCAGTACATAGAGACGTGTGCCTCATGCAGCTTGACTTAGTGGTGGAAACGTGGGCCTTGGAGCCCGGACTTGAATTTGAACCTCCCCTTGTCAGCTCACTTGGTCTCTGAGCACGAGCGGGGTGTGGCAGAGAGACAGGGAGACACAGACTCCGAAGCAGCCTTCAGGCTCTGAGCCATCAGCACAGAGCCCGATGCAGGTGACCTGAGCCGAAGTCGGACGCTCAACAGACTGAGCCACCCGGGCGCCCCACAACTTGTTTATTTTTAAATAGTCACTTTTACTGGGGAAGCAATATCACAGCACCACAGACTAACCTGAGAAATAAGCCAAATGTCACCCGCAGGGCCTCCCTGGCACCATCTAGGCTGGCGTTTTGTGCAACCCCTCCCCCACCCCCAGCCCTTGATCTGCCCCATCTTTTTCTTTCTTAATAATGTAACTGTGACTGTAGAGTACACTGTTGCTTCCTGTTTTTTTGTTTTTTTTTACTTAACGTTCTACCATAAAGCATTTATCCGTGTCATGACCCTGTCGTCATACAAGCAAATTTTGATGGTTATATAATCTGTTGAGTAGATGGGCCATACATTTGTGTTCCATTCGGTGCCGGACATGTTTGCTTTTAGCTCCTGGCAGCTGTAACTCCTGCCGTGGAGTGTGTTTACGGTAGGCAGTGTTCTGGGCCGGTTCTGTTGTATTCCCTGGGTATTGACCGTTGCTTTAAGGGACTGGACTTTCTGCTTCTGTAAATGCCACCCCGGTGGCCTCCTTTTGTCCAGGAAGCTGCGCCAGGGTCTGGATTGTTCCCGTGGACAGATTCCCGGAAGCTGAAATGTGGATCCACAGGATGTGAAGGCTTTGGTGGGGAACACGTGACCCCCTGTGCCGTACGGAAAACACGCATCGTTTCGTACAGCTGCCAGTCATGTGCATGAATGCCGTTTTCACCACAGGATGTGTTGAAACAGCAGGGGTCTAAAGGCATTCGGCCTGGAGAGCTGGGAGTATTGCGGCATTGTGCGCCCCATAAAGCTTCTAAAGTAGGGGGGCCCCTTGTTGGCTAAGCATCTGACTTCAGCTCAGGTCATGATCTCGTGTTTGTGAGTTCGAGCCCCGCGTCAGACTCTGTGCTGACAGCTCAGAGCCTGGAACCTGCTTCCGATTCTGTGTCTCCCTCTCTCTCTCTGCCCCTCCCCTGCTCGTGCTCTGTCTCTCTCTCTCTCTCTCTCTCTCTCTCTCTCTCTCTCAAAAATAAACATTAAAAAAATTTTTTTAGAAAAGCTTCTAAGTAGGGTTTTCGGGAGTCCCTCTGTTGAGCTGTGACTTTATTTTTCAAACCTGTATCAGAGTTCGTGGAGTAAAGAAGATTCCATTGTCCTTTTCCCGATTTCCTTTATGGGAAGAGAACTTTACAAGGGCCTAGAACTGACTTGTGGTTTGCTAGGCTTGTGTGCACAGCAGGTGAGGAGGGCAGGAGCTGTGTCCTGCTCACTGCACCCACTTCACCGTCTCGGCACAGAGTACGTGCCCCTAAACAGTTGTTGAGTGCATAAGCAAATTGCTTGTACTGGCGAAGTGTGTTTGCACGACACCGGATCATGTCAAAGGATGGGATGTTCGGTCCCTAAGTGAAATAGTTCGCTGCCACCAGAAGGCGGGGTTTGGGAGTCTCCATGGGCATTTTCCTGAGCTGTGCGCAGTCTGCTCAGCTTAACTGTTTCTATGATCCACGAACCTCTTATCTTTGTCTCAAGATTCAAGATAGAACAGTTTCCCCCACATGCTCCTACTTACTCCTGGAGTTGTCCAGGGCAGGCGGGGACCTGCACAGGTTTGTAACCCCCTAGGGCTATCTCTCGGGCCTGGGCAGTGTCCCTTTCTTAGTTTCCTTTTCCCCTTAAATGCCTCCATCGTGCTCTGTCCGTTATGTATCTGTGTATTTTACCACTTTGCCCGGGCCTTTGTTGGGCACCGATTTTTGTGCCAGAATTTTCTGGAAGTCTGACAGCCCGTCTCTGCTCTCTGGCTAGTTCAAGCTTCCCTGGACTCTCTGTTTCCCCCAGAAGGGGGTTTGTTCTCCGGTCCCACATCCACACCGCAGTTTGCTGCAGATAATCGTGATGGCAGAGCAGTGGTGAGATCCAGCCCTCATCCCGGGTGGGGGGGACCCTTATGCCCCAAAGGCTGCTGACCCTGTCTCACCGTGCTCCTGGGGACAGAACCGGTGTGGGCATTTCGCCTCGGGACCCTGCTATTCAGCACCCCCATGGGGAGTTGCGGGAGAACCCCTGGCGGTCCCCCAGGCCCCATCTGGGGAGGGTGGGCTTGCTCCGCAGAAGTCCAGTGTCACGGTTGAACCCTACACGGAGCCCCTGTGGGCGGTAGGTTTGCTGCCTCTGAAACTTGCTGTCTAACAACGTGGAGCTGTCTCAGTAGAAAGCTGAGCACACGAGCGTGGCTAAAATCGGCATGGTTTGCGCACACACCTCGGTTACCATGGGGCTGGGGTCTCGGCTGAAGCTGAGACCCCATAGCCTGTAGCCGTGTGAAGGTCCGGTCCAGCTCCTGGCTCTGTGGCATTGACCTGGGAGGGCCTGTTTCCTGGTTCTTACCACGATCATCACATCCAGAAGATTATACAGAGCGTCTGGCTCTGTGCCTGGCATGTAGTCAGGGATCCACAAATTATGATTCATCCTTCTCCCTTCCTCTTAAACCGACAGCTTTCCTTTGGAGGGCCTGTTGAATGCAGATTCCCAGGTCCCGCCCTTGATTTCCCCCGTTCTAATTTGTGTCCTCTTTTTTCAAAAGAGGGACCATCTCAGGTGACAGTGAGTTGAGCTCTTGATGCCCTTTATTATTTTTTGAGATGTTTATTTACTTGGGGGGGAGGGGCAGAGAGGGAGAGAGAGAGAGAATCCCAGGCAGGCTTCATGCTCAGCACAGAGCCTGATGCGGGGCTCGATCTCACAATGGTGAGATCACGACCTGAGCTGAAATCAAGAGTCGGATGCTTAACCGACTGAACCACCCAGGCGCCCCGTGCCTGTAGACAGTAGTCAGCCTTTGCAAGAGGCTGGGAAACTTGCTGAGAAACATCAAAGTACCATGGGAAGAATCGCCCTTCCGAGAGCCCGAGTGTCAGTACACGGTCCCCCGGTCCCCATACGGACCCTGGGACTGCTGATGCCTGAGGAGCTTCTGGTGGGTCACTCGTGGTCAGTGGCTCCTGTATCGCTGCTCATCAGACACTTAGGGCCTATCCAAAGTTGACCTTGTGCCCCCAAGGCCAAGCCTGCTCCTTCGTGGTGGGAAGGACAGGGTGCCGGCCGCTGCCCTGGAATAGGAGCCAGTGTGCACGCCCTTCTGTGGCTAGGGCACCCGGACGTTTGTTGTCATGTGCCACACTTTCCGTTTCTAAGTACCCAGAGGAATCCCATTTCCCCCGTATTGTCGTTTCCACTCGACTCTGCTCCTGGGCTGTCCTTTCCCGCAGCTCTGTCGCCAGCTGCCTCTGAGCGAGGTGCAGCTGGACCGCGTGTGCCTCGTTCACAGGGCTGCCTGCAGTCCCCGGCACAGTCCCCCCTCGCCGCGGGGGCTCCGTAACTTGCACTAAGCGAACGTTAGTCATTTCAGGCCACTTGCCGGCCCGGCTCCCCACTGTTGGCTGGCCTGCGGCTGAAGGCTTTTGCTGCGTGTATCATTCCCTGTAGGGGATGAGGGCTTGTTCCCTCCAGGCCGGGCAGCGACCCTGTCACCTGTCCCCTCCTCCACGGCCTGGCAGAGCCTCACATCAGAAGCATGAGAGGCCCCAGACGCTGTTCCCATGCTGCCCGCTGGGTTTGTGGGGCCCGCTGGTACAGGACTTTGGATTTGGGTCCCGTGGGTAGAGCATGGGGACAATTGTGCAGGCACAGAGCCTGCATCCCGGGCCACACCCAGGCCGCTGAACGGCCCAGCCATGCACACCGTCCGCATGTGTTGACCTGGGGCAGCCCTGCACGTTGCTGGGTAGCAGGAGGAGGATGGGGCTGCCCAGGGCACGTCATCTGGCAGAGAAATGACCGCGGGACATCGAGGCCACACCTGAAGACTTTGGAATAGACAGGAAGTCAGGGTGGTTCCAGGCAGCATATTCAAATGGGACAGGAAACCCCAACACTGAGAAGGAGGCCTCTGGAGAAGAGCTGGCTGGGGGCTGGCCTGCAGCCCCAGGCCCCCTGCCTAGTGTTGAGGCGACCCCAGAGCCAGCGGGGAGGGGCTTGAGGCAGAGGCTGTCTGATCCCAGACCCGTCCTGCCAGGCCTCTGCTTTCCCAGCGCTCCAAGGTTCCTTCGAGCCCTTATCTGCTTGTCCTGGGACCCCCTCTGCTTTCTTGGCTGCCCCCTTGGCTTCCAGCACGTTCCTCCCTCCACAGCTCCCAGAACCGTCTTGTTGAGGCACAAGTCTGGCCTCGCCACCTTCTTCCTAAGAACCCTACGCTGGCTCCCTGTTTACCGGGGGATAAAGTTGGGGCCCCTTGGGCAGCTCTCAAGGCCTTTTGGGACCCGGCCCTCCTCACCTCCTGCTGTATCCCCCTTGGCACACCCTGGCTCCAGTCCCTTGGGTTTGCCGTGTGGCCTCATCTCCAGACCCCATCTCGGGCCGGCCCCCTCATGTCCTCTGCTCCCGACCGCCTCCTGCTCCTTCAAGATTCGGCTGAGCGGTCCCCGTTTTCGACAAGCCTTCACCCTCACAGCGGCGGGCCCTTTCTCTGGGCTTCCTCAGCCCTCTGCTCCTTCTGCCCTGACACGTGGTGCAGTCTCCCCATCTTCTTCTTCTGAGGCCCTGTGCTCGGAGGACCCGGGGTGCTGTGGTCGAATGTGGTTGATGGCAACACAGAGAGCAGGCGTTGGGGGCCACGCAGTCTGTCCTGCAACCCAGGGAGCAGGGCTGTACTCGTGGCTTATGCCTGGGGTCCTCAGTCGGGCTCCCCGGGTCAGGTGCTGGGACAAGGCGGACGTGGTGGTCATGAGGCATTCTGTCCCATCTGGACTGCCCTGGGCCTGAGGTTTCTCACGTCCACCGCGAGCCCAGGGCTGACGGCCAAGGCAGCGTGGCTCTCAGCCCCTCCCATCCTCCATCCCTCTTGCCATCAACCTGGGCACAGCAAAATGTCAGGTGACAGGGCGCAGAGGGGTGTCCCCACCCTTGAGGAGCTCTGGCCGAGGTGAAGGTCTTAGTAGGTCTGAGAGCCAGCGGGACAGGACACGTCTCATGGTTTCCCCAGAGCCAGGAAGGCACCTGCCAGACAAAGGCGGTCCCTGTTTCTTCTTGAGGGTCCAGGTGCACAGCTGCCTGGAGAGAAATTGGCTTCAGGCTTGTCCCAGAACTCAACAGTTTGCAGACGGCATGATTTCTAGGATTATCGTCCCCTCTTCCATTAGCCAAGATTATTTTCATTGGGAGTCTCAAAAACCCAAAGTCATTTAAGAAGGGAAAGGGATTTATATCGCTGCTAAGTCTGGAGGTGGCTGGTTTCAGGCACGGCTGGATCCAGATGCCCACACGATATTGCCGGGAACGTGTCTCTCCACCTTTCCACCCTGCTTTCCTCTGGGCTGGGCTCTTTCTCAGGTGGGGTCTCCCCACGTGGTCACCTAATTGGCTTCGGCAGCTTTAAGCTGGCGTTACACTGCCTAGCAATTTCTGTGGTAGGAGGGCGTCTCTCCTCAGTGGTTCCAGCAAGAGTCCCAGGGCGCATGTTCCTTGGCTCAGTTTGGTCACAGGCTTGTCCCTGAACCAGGCCCAGGGAGCTCCTCATTTGGAAACATGAGTGAAAGGCTTGGGGGGCATAGCTCGTATCGTGGCTACTTTGAGAGGAGCAGAGTATCGAGCATGATTAAAATTGTAAGTTGTATATGCACTTGGTTGCCTATGTTTTGCTTTTGTGGTTGCCCTTCGCCTTTTAGAATCACTTGAATATCTTTCAAAGTACAGAGGTTTTACTTTTTTATGGTGTCATCTGCCCATTTTTTCAACATGTGGGTTTTCACCTTGGATGTTTCGTGGAGAGAAGCTTCTCCAAGAAATGCGGGCTTCCGTGGGGGCCCCGCATGGGCGGGAGCACCGGGCCTGCACCCCTGCAGCCCCCCTGTGGCTAGTGGCTTCATCAGTCTGTATAAACGGTCAAACAAATGCTGAGGGACAGATCAGTGAGAATCCTGTGAATTCAGTGGGCCCAGGGTGCACGTGGGGTGGCCGGGACAGACAAATTGCCCAAGCGCACGAGGCGGGACGCGCCTCCTCGTTTTTGGCTCTGGTCCGGAAGAAAGCTGTCTCTGCATCCATCGTGGTTGCTAGTGTGGTGTCCCCAGGGGGCCTCGTGATCACCCGGGGCCTGTGGGAGGGCGCTGACGACAAGGCAGCTCGAGGAGGGAGAAGCCGTGTGACTAGCGTGCCAGCCTGCCCCCTGGATCTGCCCTTGGGCTGGCGGCCTTGCCCACGAAGCCCGATCTCTGTGCAGGAAGCCTCGGGCACAGTGGGCTCGGCGTGGTGGAGGGAAGGAGAATGTTCCGGGAGAGAAGCAGCGCTTTCCACTAGGACTTGAGAGAGGTCTGCAAGCAGACGCCAGTGAGGCTGCTTTTGGCCCACGGGGTGCACACGGGGCCCACGCGGGCTCCACCTCCCTGCCCGGCAATGGAGTACATCCTCTTCGTGCTGTACTTCTCCTTTTTCCTCTGTCTCTGTGCCCTGGTGTGTCTGTACTTTTCCGGTTGTCAGGAGATGACCTACAAGCATGAAGGTAAGCGTCTGGCTCTGGGCGGCCGCGGTTCGGAGCGAGGACACGGCCGAGGCTGGGAGGCCCCTTCCGAGCTGGCGGTTGGTGGTCCCGAGTGATGCAGGGGGACAGGAGATGGGGCTCAGAGGCCGGAGCCAGCGGAGGGATGTTTATTTCGGAGACACTACACCCCACCCCCCTCCCCCGGTGCCTTTTGATGTGCTGAGAACGACCACCTCTGTGTGTGCAAGGTGCAAATGGACCAGACACGTTTATTTTTCACTTGGGCCCAAGCTGCATTTAAAACATTTGGATTAGTTTGTATTTTATTTTTATTTTTTTAATGTTTATTTATTTCTGAGAGAGAGGGAGAAAGAGAAAGAGAGCACACAAGCAGGGAGGGGCAGAGAGAGAGGGAGACACAGAACCTGAAGCAGGCTCCAGCTTCTGAGCTGTCAGCACAGAGCCCGACGTGGGGCTCGAACTCACGAACCCTGAGATCATGACCTGAGCTGAAGTCAGACGCTTAACTGACTGAGCCACTCAGGCGTCCCTGGATTAGTTTGTAAAGAGGAGTCAGCAAGGCAAGACTCCGGGGGGTAGAGAAAATGGGAGTCTTGGACGAGCGAGCTCCTTCCGTAGGGAAGATGTGCCACCCTGAGCAGAGACGGGGGTTTATGCTCCCAAACTGTCTGTTCCCGGGAAATAAATGCCCCGGGGGATCTGAGCAAGGTGGACGCTCTGAAAACTCAACGATTTCCCCAGTGCTTGGCTCTTTAAGAAAGAGGAAACCATGTTTTCTAGATGATTCTGTCATTCCTCGGAGGCAGGCACTATTATTTTACACATATTTTGAAAATGCAGCATAAGGCACTGGTTGCATTGTCCTTAAAGAAACCAGCCCCCAGATTTTCTCTTTAAGCATTCCAAGGTCTGTTTCTCTCTTGCATTTATTAACAAAGGCATGAATATATGCAGTCCTTCTAGACTTCCTGCATAATCCAAGAGCTTTTAAGAACCTAATCCTTCCAGGAAACAAACTCGTCCAGCCTGTATGTTCCGCAAGGTTGGGGAGAGGGGGTCTCGCATCTGCAGATTCGCCTCCTGTTGTGAGAGGGTCAGAATGTGAGTGTTTGGCCTCCCCAGCCCTGCTCCCTACAGAGCCTCATCCTGCCTCCCTCACCGCCGCATGCTTCCCTGGGGTCTTGGTCTCCGGGGCCACCCTGGACTGAGGGGCTCCATTCGGGTCTGGGGTTCGGCTGATGACAAAAGCAGCACTTTAAACGCACGTCTGCAGCATCCGGAGCGAACGCCCCGTGTCAGGACTCGGTAGCGGAGTGCCCAGCTAGCCGTCCTGCAAGGTTTCAGGAGGCAGATCAGCCCGGGGAATGAACAGAGGCGTCACAACGGTCCGCGAGGCTGACCGTGGGTGTCGTGTCCCGAGGCTTTGGAGAGACTGTGGCAGGATGGTTCCCGGGGACTCGGTCAGCGTGCGTCACTGCTCGCTGCCAGTCCACCCGGCAGCAGACACAGAACTGTCCCCAGAGGCCTCGCAATTAGCCGTGTTTACAAGAAATAGGGTCGGGTGAATGGCTGCCCGGAAAAACGAGGAGCCTGGAGCCCGGGGCGGTGAGCTGCGTGCGTGCAGAGGACCTCTGAGTGCCGCAGACCTGTCGCTCCTGAAGGTGCCGTTGTCGCCGTCAGGATGTCGTGGCCGCTGCCCCCTGGAAATCGTCTGGAGAGTTTTCGATGCCTGCATTCAAGTGAGGTTTCTCATCTGGAGAGGAGACTGGGGTATATGATTGTCTGCAACCTCTACTTGGAGAGAAGGAATCATGGAAAGCCGACAGAACCTAATAGGTCCCCAAAGTCCTACCTGCTGAACTCACCCGGGGTGGGTAACCGGGCGGGGGTCCAGCGGTGCTGGCTGCGTGAGTGAGGGCAAGGGCTGTCGCACGCGAGCCAGGGGCAAACAAGTTGCTTTAGCTCTGAGTTCGTTAACAAAGACATGTTCACGAATACGCATTGAAAAACCGGTGTTGACTCAGTGTGCCAGACTCTGGGCCACAGTGGGGAATAAAAAAGCCCAGATCTCTGCCCTTACTGTCCTCCTGGGTGCCTCTAGCAAAACCTCTCGAGAAACTCTAGCTGCAGAAGATGACAGAGCAGTCCACTCTGTCTCCCTCTCCCTTCCTGATTCAGAATTCTTTCTTTCTATTCTATTTTATTTTATTTTATTTCATTTTATTTTTTCTTAAACATTTTTTAATGTTTATTTATATTTGAGAGAAAGAGAGAGTGCACGAGTGAGCGTGAGGGGGGGAGGGGCAGAGAGAAAAGGAGACACAGATTCAGAAGCTGGCTGTCAGCCCAGAGCCTGACGCAGGGCTCGAACCCACGAACTGTGAGATCATGAGCTGAGCCGAAGTCAGACGCTTAACTGACTGAGCCACCCAGGCACCCCTTAATTATGTTATTAGTTGTGGTACCGGTCACATTTTTCTTACATCTGGGTGCACGAGATTGCAGACATATGCCCGCTTAAGCAAGCAGGTTAGGACGGGTCCTCAGCATGTGGGGTGTGCCCTGATCCCTCTGTGGGGTGAGGGATGGGGAGGGGGCTCTGGGAAAAGCCAGGTTCTGGGTGAACCAGTGGGAGCCTGGGGCTCGGCTGTGGATTTAATTATGGTTCTTTCTTCATGGCCATGAAAAGTACTCATCGGTTGTAAGAAACAAACAAAGAAACGAACAAAACATTGTTCCTAACACAAGGGAGTTCGATCTGGTGACTGTGGGTTGATGTCCGCAGACCACCCCCCCTAGGAGACTAAGCGAAGCTCCTTGTGGTGGGGAGCACGGCTGGTGTTCATCAGGTGGTGTTCCCCAGGCCCCGCCCAGTATGTGCCCCTAGAAGGTGCTCAGTCGGGGGTTTGCCGATTGAATGCGGGCATGTGTGCGAAGCCACATATATCACGGTATTTGGGGTGGGCAAAGTACGGGGTGGGGTAGCCAGGAGGCTGGCGCACAGAGCGGTAAAATTTCCTCCGACTCTGAGCGATGGACGCGTGAGGGGTCCGTTGCACTGTTCCTTCTCATCGTTTCAGTGCCTCAAGGTTTCTATACTCAAAAGTTAAACAAAATTTGCCCCTCAGTGAGGTCCGGTGAGGACCCGGGCCACACACTCACCCAGCCGGTTGGAGCCCGGGGTCCATCTGTGGGCCTTCTGCCCCCTTCAACTTTCCCCGTGTCTGGCACGTAGAACAAGACGTCTCACGTGGCCCCCTGCCCCTCCTTAGTAGGACCCACACGGGCCCATCGAGGGTCGGCGTGCCGGGCACAGCGGATGCGTGACCTCACTCTGTGCTCTCGGGTGAGGCGGGGGCTCCCTGTCTGTCTGATGGAGAAGGAAGTGGGCGCTCAAGGGGGCCGAGGGATCCGCAGAAGGAGTGCCGGGGTCAGGCCAGCGTGCTCTGCTGTCCCCACCCTCCACCTCCTTCGGCCGCCTCCTTTCCGCCCGTTCAATCACAGACCCCGCCAACCGCCTCTTGGGACGCCCTTGGGGCCCCGGTGTGGGTAGTCGCCCCCGTGCCTGGGGTGACAGGGCGGGTTGGGCGGCCGGGGGGAGGGGGGGGACTCGGCAATGCTGAGTCCGTTCCTGATGTCACGCACGTTGCGTTTTCCAGAAGCATGTTGTGGAGACATTTTTTGGATTTGATGAAGAGTCTGTGGACTCGGAAACCTTGTCAGAAACCTCCTGCAACACGGACAGGACGGACAGGGCCCCAGCCACGCCCGAGGAAGACTTGGATGATGTAAGCACCCCCGCACCTGAGGTGCTGTGGGCACACGCCTCCGGCCTCTGACAACCGCCCCTGTCGCTCCCCGGTGTAGAGATCTTGGCCCTGAGGACCTGTGACGTCTCAGCCTGCAGCCTCGAGGGCAGGAGGCCCCTGCTGGGCCCGGCCTCCATGAAGGCAAGGGGGGCACCGGCAGCATGTAGCGGTCCCTCCCCCCCCCCCCCATCTCACCACCCCAGTGGTGGCCTCGCTGTTACCTTTTCAATTAAAATTGCTGCATGGTGGTCTGTCCCTGTCCCCCCTGCACACGCGGGCACACAGGCACACACATGTATGCACAGGCTCACGATGCTCACAGAGGCACATACACACGCGGACAAATGCACGCACAGGGACCCCACCTGGCGGGCAGGACACGGTTGCCTTGTCCTCACGAAGGCGACGCCTCACACAGGAGAGAACGCTCCCAGTGCTGGAGAGCGTGGAGGGCGGGAAGAACACCCCCGGAAGCCCTGTCACCCCGAGCCACCAAGCCTCACGGTGCCCGACCAGCGTGCACATCCAGGCTCATGACCGCGGGACTAAGTGAGCCGGCCTCACAGAGGCGTGAAGGGCGGCTCTGTCCTCGCCCGCCCGCCCCTCGCCGGCCGGGCTCTCTGGGGAAACCCGAGTAGAGCACGGTCACACCAGACACGGGCCTTTTTCGATTTTCCTTTGGCACCAACGGCTTGTAACGGGCAGCTTTCGGCCCCAAACGCCGTGTTCCACGCCCCCGTCTCTGGTGAGCACGCGGGACTTTTCACGTGGACGCGCACGGAGCCTTTAATGTCACGAGTGTCCCCTAACGGGTGCTTCCCAGTTTTCACAGCCACAAAGACGTGCCACTGGCCAGCCAGTCGCTGCACCCTTGCGTGCCCGGGGGGTTGTCTTCGGAGAGATTCCCGACGTGAGGAGCACGGAGGGAGGGGGCACGGAAACGTCCACCCGTGGGGTCCGGGCTGGCTCAGGGGCGCTCTTCCCCTGCCTCCCTTGCACGTGACTCAGGCATTCCGGGCTTCCGCGAGCTCCCGGGGAGGGCGCTGACGACGGGGACGCCGTCTCCTCCCGCAGCCTGTCACCCGGGGTCCCCAGTTACATCCCGGCGGTGACCGGCTCCCCCCGAGGAACTGTGGGCAGCGGCCGGGAGGGCCGGGTGTGTGCTTCCGGGCCGAAGCCTCACCACGTCACGCGCTCTGTTGTGTCTCTCTTCTCCGGCACCTTCAGACGACGACGAGAGAAGAGGCCGACCTGCGGTTCTGCCAGCTGACCAGGGAGTACCAGGCCCTGCAGCGGGCCTACGCCCTGCTTCAGGAGCAGGTGGGGGGGACGCTGGACGCTGAGAGAGAGGCCCGGGTGAGTGCGCAGAACGCCGGGTCCCCGCGCCCCGCCTTTGACGCTTGGAGGGGGTTGTGCGAGCTGATGGGGGACACCGTGGGCAAACCCGTGGGCCACCGTGTGACCGCAGGCGCGGCCAGAAGAAACGATGCTGTGGTCCGGCACACGTCACGCGTGCCGTCTGTTGGCAGGAATGCGTTCAGACCCCAGGGCTCGGCAAGGACCCTCCTCTCCCTCCCAGGCTGAGAAACCCCTGTGCACATCCCGGCGTGCTCCCAGCCCTCAAGGCGCTTTGGTCCCTGCCGGCCACCCAGGGCTGGGCCAGGCCCCCCGTTGCACTGGGCTGAGCTCTGCCTTCCAGGAAATTCCACCTGCTGGCCCTTACCCCACCCTCGGGAGTCACATGGGCCGGCGGCTGCCCGCCCCTCCTTCTGAAAGCAAGGGGCCCCGCAGACACAGTGCTTTACCCAGCACAGTCCCTGTATCATTCCCGCGACAGCCCCGTGAGGTAGGGGGTGGCAGATGAGGCGGGGGGGGGGGGGGGGCGGGAGGAAAGCTTCTTGTGCCGCAGTGGAGTTCAGCCTGTAACCTTGTAGGTCGGAGGAGGTAACAGGGCTGGGCTCGGTGTGGCCTGCCTCCTGTGGCTGCCAGCGTTTAAAAGTCGAGATTTCGCATAGAAATTCAGGTTCCTTGCCTCTCTCAGCGGCTCACAACGTGCTCGGCCGGGCAACAGTGGGCTTCCTGTTCACGTGGTGGCGGCTTTGGGCCACGGCTGAGTGGGGATTTCGCCTGAGAGGGGACGTGTGCCTCACTTGGTCCCGATCCCCACCCCCCGTGCGACCCCACACTCAGTCGGCTTCCCTTACTTACATACCCGCCCGGTCCTTGAGACACTTGGGTTTTCAGCCCTTCCCGTAGGTGATAAAGGGCCCACGAAACGTGTCTGGGAGCGTTGGTGGAGGCAGCCACTGAACGTGGTCAGAAAGCCAGGGTGGGGACCTTGACATCTGGCTTCCGGCTCGCTTACCCCCTTGTAGAAATGAACCCCTTCTCTAGGCTTCCGTGTCAATGTCTGTAAAATCGAGGGGAATAGAGCCGACGACCCCTCAAGGTCTTTCGGTTCTTAAACGTGTGTAACGTGCAGGCGAGCGACCCCACGTGCCGCCTGCGAGCCCGTGCTCCCCCACACGGACGTGCTTCCAAGGCCCGGATCGTGGCGCGGTCCTTTCCACCCTTGTCACCCATTCGCGGTGACCCGCTCACTTTTTGGTCCTTTTCTCTCCAGACTCGGGAACAGCTCCAAGCTGACCTGCTGAGGTGTCAGGCGAAAATCGAAGATTTGGAGAAGTTGCTAGTCGAGAAGGGACAGGTGAGTAGAACGAGCACGCGGCTCTTTGCGTTTCTGTCCCCTCGTGGTGTCCCCGTGGCCTTGGTGCTGGGGGGCGGGGGACCCCCTCCACGGTCTGTGTGGTTTGCTCCAGAGACATCAGAGAAAAAATCCCTAGCAGAGCCCAGCGAGAATATCCTTCCTGAGGTGCCTGTTTGCAGAGTTTTTATAGAAATCAAGCCACGAAATGAAATCCTAACGTGGCGTTTTCTTTGTGGGCCAAATGCTCAGAAGTGGGAGACACTTCACAAAGCAAGGTGGTGACCGCAACCCGTTTTGACTTGACTCTGAACGAAAAGCTGCCACTGGTTCTCCAGACCCAGTTGTGAAAGTGAAGGGGATCCCGGCTTCCCGGCTGTGGCCCCGTCACGTGCCCTCCAGGTCCCTGAGTTTCTCGGAGCCGAGTCGCCTCCACATGCACCTTCTCTGAACGTGACAAGGCCCGGTTGACAGCAGGGAACAGTAAAGAGGCAAAGCCCAGCCCCAGACCCGTCCCCTGAGTTGGGGGAGACCGTGGAGGGTGGTCTGGGCGGAGGTCCAGCCTCTCAGAGGGTTACGTTCAAAGGCGACATCACCCAGGGGTCAGCGCAGGTCGGCCGCGCTCTCCGCGGTAAGAAATAAACCAGAACTTCGCAGTGGCTTTACCGCGGTGAGGTTTGTTTCCTACTCAGCACCCTTCCTGTCCCTCCCGCAGGCCTGGGGGTCGTCCACTCCATGTGGTTACTCAGGGATCCAGCGCTGGGGCACCAGCCTGGATATAACGGCCCCGTCGGCAGCTCGCCTTCCCCCTCAGAGGGCAGGAGAAGGCAGTTTGCTGCCTGGACACGTCTCACCAAAACAGTCATGTGGCTACACCTGACGGTGGGGGTGCCGTGCGGGTAGGGGGTAGGGAGGTCTGGCAAGGGCTCCCCGAGGTCCTGGGCTGGGACACGGGGACTGGCGGTGGGTGTTTAGGGAAGGGCGTGTATGAGGTTCTGAACAGATGGCTTAGAACTAACTCTGAGCAGTTAGTGGCTCTAGGGCTCGGGTGGTGGCTGAGATTCGAATTCAGGCAGACGGCCAGTAACCAGGGCTGGGGGTACTCGCGAAGCCGCCCACGGCAGCAGCATTGTGGCCGGTGCTGATCGGCCAGCCCTTGGGCACTGCTTCCATAACCGTGGTCCAGAACATTCCACGGAGGCAGGACAGCGGTGAAGAGCCCATACTCCGGGACCGACTTGGCAGGCATGTAGCACAACCCACGCGACCGACATTGTCTCTTTGTGCCTCAGTTTACTCATCTTTAAAATGGGGGTGATATTAATCCTTCACATACTGGGGAAGCAGAAGTGGTAAGAGGAAGCAGCCTGGGGAACAGTCCAGGTGGGAGAGAAGGCTGTTTTCAGACTCCCGTCCACCTGCCACTGTCCTGAGCCCCTCTTCCAGGCTGAGCTCACATAGCTCCTGACCACTGTCTTCGACTAAGTTACGCCCCACCCGTGGATGGGTGCTCTCAGCCGTGGATGGGCTGCTCTCAGCACCTTATAAATGAAAGGGCCACGCTGGGACAAAGCAAATGTCCATTTGTTCAGTGAACGCTCACCAGAGCGCTTGCCCCACGCCAGGCTCTGTGCTCGGCCTGCAGGGATAATGTATCGATTAGCTATCACTGCGTAACAAACCACCCCAAAACTTAACGGTTTAAAACAAGAAAAAAAAATTGATTTGCTCATAATTCCGTGGGTCAGCGGTTTGGATTGGGCTCAGCCGTGTAGTTCCTCTGCTGGTCTTACCGGGGCTCATGCTACAGGCTGCTCTCTGGGTCACCTGGGCCCGGGTGGCCTGCAATGGCCTCTCTGTCCCGTCTGGGCACTGGTGCCAGCTTTGGCTGCCGTGTTGGCTCACGGTCTCTCATCGCCATCTCTCTTACTCTCTCCAACCTGGCGTCTTTGCCTGGTGGCCTGGGGACCGGAGGAAAGGGCAGGCCTCAATGCACAGGTGCATTCCAAGCCTCTGCTTGAATCCCATTTGCGACTATCCCGGTAGCCGAAGTCGCCCCAGCCACGCCTGGCTTCAGGGCTGGAGAAGTCGATGCCATCGGTCATTGGGAGGAGCTGCAGAGTGATACCGCAAAGGGCCGTGGAGGTGGGAGGGACAGTTGCAGACGGTATGCTCCAGATACAAGGATGAGTAGAACGGGCTCTGTCCTCACAGGGACTCACGGCCTCATGGGGCCTCCATGTGTCGACCCAGCGACAGTGCAGGGTGATACGTGAGAGGTGGAGGGAAGCCGAGGCTGCCGGAGCTGAGAGAAGGGAAGAGGAACGTTCTTCCGTTTGTTCCCTTATCCATCCTGCCGTGTTTATGGAGCACAGGCTGGGGACGCCACGGTGGAAAGACAGACCTAGTGCCGTGTGCTCATGGGACTTACCTGGACAGGAACCTGCCGGGGCCGAGACACGTGGTTAGGGCCTCACGGGCAGAGGGACCAGGATGCACCCGAGAGCGTGTCCGCGGGTGTGGGGGAGACCCCGGGTGCAGTGAGCAGGCCTGAGCGGGTGGGCAGTGCCGATTTGGTCGCTCTGCAGCTGGTTTCCTGGCAATGACACTCAGCGTGGGCCCCCTCTGCTTTCAGGGAGCGTGAGCGGTAGGGAAGGGACACCCTGCGATCCCGCCAGCTCGCTTTTCTGGGTGTAGAGGTTTAGAGGGATGATGAAGTCTTTCTAGCTGCTGTCCCTTCTCTGATCTTTTCATAGTCCCTTTTTTTTTAATGCTTATTTATTTTGAGAGAGAGAAAGAGAGCACATGCACAAGTAAGGAGGGGCAGAGAGAGAGGGAGAGAGAGAGAATCCCAAGCAGGCTCTGCACAGTCAGCACAGAGCCCGACGTGGGGCTCGAACTCACAAACCATGAGATCGTGACCTGAGCCGAAATCGAGAGTCGGGCGCTTAGCCTACTGAGCCCCCCAGGTGCCCCATGACCTTTTCATAGCCTTATATTAGGTGACTTTTTTTCGCTGACTCTGTCTTTGCTGTGTGAGCACCGGTTTGCTTCAATGAGCGTGAACATATTTAGTGCTTTTTCTTAGGATTCCAAATGGGTTGAAGAGAAGCAGCTTCTCATCAGGACAAACCAGGACTTGCTGGAAAAGGTACGTGAGCGTCAGTACCCTCCCCGCCCCCTCAGAGAATCAGGGACCTCAGAGGCTCAGCCCGACTGAGACTCTGCCCCAGTGCCCCCATGGTGGGTCCGGGTCCTGACTGGCTCTCAGAGCACAGACCTCTTCCTCACGTTGAGTCCGAGCCCAATTTGTGGGGCTTCCCAGGCCTCGGCCCCGGTTCTGTCCTCTGGGACAGGGCGTGCGCCCTGCAGACACAGTGAGGGCCGCCTGCCCTGCCTCCACAGGGCTTTCCAGGCCACCTCTCCCATTGCTCTGGAACCCCCGGCAGGTCCCCTCCCTCCCACGTGGCGGGGGGGACCGAAGGCGCTGGCCGCCCGGCAGGCTCTCAGGCCGTCACAGTCCAGTTCATGGACCGGAGGCCTCGGTGCTGGCAAAGCTGAGCCTGTCTTCCTTCTTGCGGTCATGGAACTTTCCAGACGCCTCTTGAGACAGCAAGGGGAGTAGGTTTAATGCTTTGGAATGAGACCTCAGCTTTATGTTTCTCTCGTTTGTGTGCAATTCAGAGTGTTGTTCTGTTTTGTTTTCTTTGTGCAGCCACCGTCACAATGCAGCTTTAGGACCTTTTCCGCGGCCCACAAGGGTCCCTTGTGCCCATTTGTAGTCACTCCCTGTCTCCTCCCACCACACACCCCCCCCCACCCCCACCCCTTGGCAACCACCGGTGTACTTTCTGTCCACAGAGGTTTGCTTTTCCTGGACCTTGCATGCCAGCCGCCCCAGACCTGGGTGAGGCCTCAGCTTTAGAGCATCCTAGAACACCTGCAGCGTTGAGCCCGGGCTTGCCCCCCTCCGCCCCCGCCCCCAGTCCCAGCTCTGCCACTGACGGGTGTGGCCGCTCACTGCCCTGTGTTTCTCCATAGCGTTTGGAGCTCGGGGACAGGGCGTGTCGCCGCCCTGCAGGTCGGGCCTGTGCGTTGGGAGAGATTTCGTGTCCTGCTCACTAAATTCAGGGAGCCATGGAGAAAACACACTGTTTCCAAGAGTCCCCTGGGGGTGCAGGACCCCGTCAGTGGAGACCCTCCCTCTGGTTCTCCGGGCAGGAGGAGGGGAGGCCCTCTGTAAGGAGGTGTGCCTTATCTCAGTCAGTCCTGGCTGCAGGACTTCATGCCCCTGCGACAGAAACTGAGGCACGGAGCCATTAGGGTGCTTTTCCAGTGTCTCCTGGCAGGTGTTGGACCAGGCGGCCCACCTCCCCAGCCGGACTTGTGCCTTCAGGAGAACTGATTCCACTAGGCCTTCTCCTCAGCCCTCTGGCAGGGTCACAGTGGCGGCCTGTACCTTCCTGCCGCAGCTTGGTGCTGTCTGTCCGGGGGGGGCTCATCCTGGGGGGCCAGACCGCCCGCGAAAAGACCACACTGAGGCTTTGGGATCAGAAGCGCCCATGGTGCGTTCCTGCCTCCCTCACACTTGACCTCAGGAAGGGACTTAGTGGCGCCGTGCCTCAGTTTCCCCCATCGCTCATTTATTCGGCAAGCCTATGAGGAGCCCCTCTTCCGGGCCAGGCCCCCCCGGGGGGGGGGGGGTTGGCAGGGACGGTGCCGGCGCCCCCACCCCCGCACCCCGCCCGCGCTGAGCAGGGTGCGTCTCCCGCGGCCCCCACGGAGACGGCGGTCCTCCCGCCCGCTAACCCACGGGTGCGTCTGCTCTAGATTTACAGACTGGAAATGGAAGAGAGTCAGCTGAAGAACGAAATGCAGGACGCCAAGGACCAAAATGAGCTGCTAGAGTTCCGAGTGCTGGAGCTCGAAGTAAGAGACTCTATCTGTTGCGCGCTCTCAAACGGAGCAGACCTTCTCTTTGAGCCCAAACTGAAATTCATGTAAAGCTCCCCGATGCCCTCCAGCATGTGTAAAGGGACGTGGTAGAGTTCTCTTTTCTTTTCTTTTCCTTTCCTTTCTTTTCTTTTCTTTTTTTTTAAATCTGTATGTTCAGAATAATTTCACTGCCTTAATATGTTCTGGAGAGAATGCTCACCGAGGTCTTTGGACATGTACCAGAGCTAATCTATTTATTGCCTACGGCTTGTTTTTTGCACTTAATAAAATAATTTGTTTTTGCAATAGTTTGCCTTTTTTATTTGTGTTTCATTTCCATAACTACTTCTTTCCTGCATGCATAGTCACCTGGTATGCGTTCTGCAAAGTCGGACAGAAGCGCTGTTGCAATTAATAACACACCTTTTTTAAGTGACCTTGCATGCAGGGAATGTCTCCTTTTGAAAGAGCGGGGTCCGACCCGGCCCGCAACTGCCTCTGTAGTGTGTTCACTGCTAGTTCGGCCCATGTTCTGTTTGCCGAGGTGAACACAGGTAAGTAAGCGAGCAGGGGGAAAGGAGGTATCTGCGTAGGCGTTTGAGAAAACCGAGGCCATTGCCCCAGCTCCCTGATCAGTGAACACGGGCCCGTGTGTCATGGCAATGTTGCATTGGACTGGAAATGTACCTGTTTGTACTCGAACCGCTCGACTCCAAAATTCCTGGTTAGCGTGGAGGGAGACCGAGCGGTGTTCGTAGGTAGCGGCCGTGTTCCAAACCTTCAGTAAGGCCCCCAGTACAGAGCTGCATCCAGGGCAAGACCGCTGACGGTTTTTTTTGCTTCCCACTGAAACCTTGTTTCCGGTATGTCGCTGTATCGCCTTGCTGCCACCCGAACGTCATGACCCTTTTGTGTTTGTTTGTTTGTCTGTTGCCATTTAAACACCATCCACAGTTTAAACATCAGCCATGTTGGTGACACTCGTTTCTCTAAGCACCTGCAGTGACGCAGCCCCGCTCTCCCTCGGCTGAAGCCTTTTTGCATGCACGGAACCCTCGGGAGAAGCGAGCGCCTTCGCAACATTGGCGTCCCCCCGATTTTGTTCCCTCATCCTGGCCTCAGTCAAAACTGTTTGCGCTAGACCTTACCATCTTGTCCTTTGTTGTGTTGGCGTGGACCGTGGCCTGAAGGTCTCGAAACCAAGCGTTACCCCTGCAACGCAACTCTTGCTTGAGCGCCAACCGGGCCTGCATTCATGCACTAAGAATCGGAAGCCACGTGAGGTCACTGTTCACACTTCGGCCAGCTAGGAAGCCTTTCACAGCCCTTGGTCACACGTCTTTCTCATGAGAGTTCCGTGAGCGTTGCTCAGCGTGCTAGGATTTTCTTGAAGTGTCTCCACTGTCCTTCAGAGCCGTGAGAGACCAGTTCGGACTTTCGTTCGGATAAAATATGGGCTTTCTGTTGTCACTTTTTCTATGGAGACTCCACTTAAGCATTGCAGGTAGAAAGGCATCCGTAGAAGAGAGCCACTGTGAATTTCGGTCTTCGTGGCTGATAAGGGAAACGAAGTTTTCCCCCTGAACTGCTTCAAACAAGGTTAGCCAAGTTGCACCTTGTGGAAGGTAATTGAATGTCCCCTGCCACCCACCTCACCTTCCTCTCCCCATTAGCCTTATCCATCTGCGTAGGTCCTGCCATCCAAGCTGGTGCTCATTCGGTTACGTTTCTTAGCTGAGTGACTAAAGAGACCCATGGGTGCCCTCCCTAGATTCTGCAGGAATCATCCAAAGTGGGCTTACTCGTCTTACTCTAATTTTGGCCAAATAAAAGCAGTTTGACTTAAAGGTATAATTCAGAAAGGTCTTCTCTGCTGGCCTTCCCATAAAGCTAGCCTGTCCGTTGCTCAAGTTTTAAAGGCAGCTCTGTGTACTATATCCCTGCCATTAATTGGGTTTCTCTTGTCCTTTTTAAAAACGTGTCGCGTTACATAGGATTAACGAGCACCTCTTCTGGGAAAACGCTTGCTTTTCCTTCCTCAGTGGTCGAGATTTGAGTAGCAATCTAAGGCAGGGATAGAATGATCGCTGATGTGTTAGCACGGCTCAAAAAAAAAAAAAAGATTGTGAACGAAGTCAGCCGATTGTCTTGAAAACGGTGTGAATCCAGGGTTCGTGTCCCGGCCCTGCGGCTGGGGAGCTTGGGACCGGGACTCGCCCCCCTGTCCACGAAACGAAAGCAATAACGCCTGCCTCGTGGGATTGTGTGAGGGCTCAACGAGGTAGCGATTTGCCGCAGGGCACGAGGAACGCCATAGCTGGTGGCTGTGCTGTCCGTTGAAATTTCACACACTTGTTCTTACCGAGTGTTTAATGATCTGTGGCTTCCCGGGCTCCCGTCGCGCAGCAGGTGAACACATGCCTTGGTTAACCGTTTCTTCCTAGCGGAGTGGGTAAGAAGTAGACGCATTTCGGCTCGAGACCCGCCGCCCTGCAGAGGCGGGACCTCGGCGTGCTCCTTCGCGGACCAGGAGATGGTAGTCTGTGAGCCTTTTAGTAACGCCTTGGCCAACTGGAACCCGTTGGTCTTTGCTGCGTAACGTGGGAAAGTGGCGAGTGGTAAACAAGCCAATAAAGTTCTGTTTTTAAACCAAATCTTTTCCCCAGGAGAGAGAGCGGAGGTCGCCAGCATTTAACCTCCAAATCAGCACCTTCCCCGAGAACAACAGAAGCGCTCTCCAGCTGTTCTGTCACCAGGAAGGAGTTAAGGTAGCGTGCTTGGGGGGTGCCTCCGCTCAACCCACCGCCAGGGGCCCCCTCGGATGCCAGGCGCAGCCGTAAAGGGGGATTGTGCCTTTGTGTCACACACAGAGCCGATTTTAACGAGGTAGCCCGCCCCCCGCCCCCAACACCGTATTTGGAAAGTCGGAGTTTGTGTCTCAGAGGGTCACCGAATGTCACCCTCTGTGTACCCGTGTTAAAAGAGCAGAAGCGTGGCACACAGCTTTGAGGGCCCACCCCGGCGTGGCCGCCTCCCAGCTCCGGGCTGTGAGCTCCCCCAGCCTCGGGCTGCCGTGTGTGAGGTGAGACCGGCAGCACCAGCCACGAGACGAGACGAGACGAGACGAGACGAGACGAGACGAGACGTGACGTGGGCGTGACATCAGAGCAGCGCCAAGCGCCGCGCAGTGAGTGAGGGGGTGGGGGACGTGGCTGCGGCTGCCGGCCGGGGTCCTCCTGACCCTCACGATTCCGCCAGCCGTTCCTGCAAAGCTCAGCCTACAAGCAGCAATCACTGCCTTCTCTCCCTCGACCCCCGAAGGAGCTGCCGGGAGCCCTTGGCCCCGCCGCGCGCACCGAGAGGGACGGACGAGGCCCCGGCGGTAGAGACCGGTCTGCACGGGCTTGGCGGCTCCCACAAAATGAACGTTGGCAATCTTTTCCAGGATGTGAATGTTTCTGAACTTATGAAGAAGCTAGATATCCTTGGCGATAACGGGGTAACTATGCCGGCCGGCTTCTGCTCTCGCGCTCTCGTCTCCACCTGGGTGTGTCCTGTGTGCCTTTCCTTTCTGTTCGGTTCGGGTTCTTCCCAACGTAAGAGATCTGACACGCGCAGTGTAAGGCTTCTGTGTGGCCGTGCCCTCGTGGGGGGTGGGCGGGTCACGCTGTCACGGGCGGGCCGCGCTGTCACGGGCGGGGCACGTGGTCACGAGCGGGTCGCGCTGTCACGGGCAGACTTCTGGACTTAGCGCTTCCTTCGCACCTGCCGGCGATGCGGGCGCACGAGGGAGCTCCCGGAGGGACGGTGGACCGGTGGGATCCCTCAAGGTTTCTGAGATCAGAACGTGGCATCCCTGCCCCCTTAAGAGACTGGCTGGAAACAGGCCCTATCTGTCAAAGGCCTGGCCCCAGATAGGACACGGCTGCCTTTAAACATGGGCCCCCTTAGAATGTGGGGGCCGAGCCCCGGGGTCGCCTCTCGGAGGGGCATGGAAGCCGGTCAGCGCTGTCTGCACGGGGACGCGGGGTCCAGCGTAAAACGCCCTTCCCCATTTTTGTGTTTTAGAATTTGAGAAACGAAGAACAGGTTGCAATAATCCAAGCTGGAACAGTGCTTGCCCTGTGCGAAAAGGTAGAGCCCCGCGGCACCCTCTGTCCGTGCACCGCGTCGCAGCTCCCCCGGCGCCACACGAGAAACGGCACCTCGGCGTCTCGCTTGGCTCTGGGGCATGACTTCCCGCCTCCGCGTCTGCATGTGCACGCGCATGCCCGCCCCTTGCCCGTCCAAAGCCACACGCGCTCGCCCTAGACAGCTTAGCGCACAAGCCAGCGGAAGCCCCCACGGAGGAAGGAAAGCACCTGCGACCCTGGGGTGGATTTCTTTCCGGTGTTTTGCCCACGACCGTTTTTTGAGCCTCGTTGAGATCCGGCTTGACTTCCCGTCTTTAACCCTGCCTGCCACACTTCCACCCGCATCATTCCACCGTAGGGCTCAAAGAAGTTCCTTATTCCTCAGCTGCTAGTTAGCGAGGGGGTTTCCTTTTTTTTTTTTTTTTTCCCCCTATTTATCGTGATGCGTGGTGAATAGCGTTGTGTGTCGATTTCGAGCCACCTCTTAAGACCCTCCCACGGGACAGATTCTAGATGTGGAATCACGGGGCCACCGGTAGGGAGGTTTCTCAGAGCTTTAATATTGTCAAAGCGTCCACCCGCGTGTTACCGCATTGCCGGGTCCACGTTCAACTTGGTGCCCCGCCGTTAGAGACCCCTGCCGGCTTGATAGGCTTGGCTGAACTCACATGATGTGACCGTTTCCGTTTTCATGTATTTGAGTGCTAGTGATCCTGGCTTTTTATTGTGTGTCGTCTGTTTTCTTCTTCCTTGTGAACTGTAATTACATTTCTTTTGATGATGTCCGTTGGGTTTGTCATTCATTCATTCATTCATTCATACATTCACTCCCTACATATCTGTCGTTAAGTATGGTGTTTCGTACTGACTTCTCTGTGGGCCTTATGTGTTAAGATAATTAACTTTTTGCTGTGTTTGCTAAAAATACGTTCCTGGTTTGCTTACCTTTTACATTGGTGTAGGATAATTTATTTAAAAAAATTTTTTTTTAACGTTTATTTATTTTTGAGACAGAGAGAGACAGAGCATGAACGGGGGAGGGCCAGAGAGAGAGGGAGACACAGAATCTGAAACAGGCTCCAGACTCTGAGCTGTCAGCACAGAGCCCGACGTGGGGCTGGAACTCACGGACCGTGAGATCGTGACCTGAGCCGAGGTCGGCCGCTTAACCGACTGAGCCACCCAGGCGCCCCTGGTGTAGGATAATTTAGGCACGCACGACTTTCACGTCGCCCCCGTCCAGAGAGCTTTTCCTTTCGAAGCACAGGAGTTAAACTTTGAAATACTATTTTAATAACGATGAGGTCTTAGTGACCTTAATCAAACTTCTTTCCAGAATTTTTGGAAGGGCATGGAAAATACAGATAGTCTGCTTCACTGGGCTCCTGTCCTTCCTCCCCACTCACGTGAAAGGCACTGAGTGTTGGTAACAAACTTGGGCAAGGCTTTGCCTGAGCTCACACAGGTGGTAAGTTACTTCCCAAGTCACGGCGTCCTCAGGTGGACAGCAGGTGGCGCTGACTCACGCCTGGCTGGCTGGCACATGGTACATGGTCAGTAAATGTCCCTCTTACCAACATATGCAAACTCGGCCGCCCAGCCTCCTGTAATAGTGCTCCGGAGAAGTGTTACACAACGTGCCTGGTAAACACTCCCGACTTGGTTTAGTGCCACGTGCTCCCTGGAGGATGCCGTAATGTCAGGCCCAGTAATCCCTTCCTCATCCCCTGGGAGGCCTCTCCTGCACTGACTCCCGCCCACCGCTCAGCCTTCCGCAGATCGGTCTCTGGATCACTCTGAGCCCCCACACTAGGAACCCGTGAGCCTTGGAATCCAGGACATGGCATCTAAGCAGAACCAAACATTGTTACTAAGCACCTGGGGCAAAGCTTGCTTGCTAGAAGGGTTTGGGCAGTGGTTGTGGACGGGGAACTAATGGCCGGAACCATCCGTGACTTGGGTGGCTGATTTGGGATGGGGCTGGGAATAGGCCCGGGTCTCCTGGAGGGCCACACCGGGTGGAAAGTTCACAGACTCACTGAGAGCAGCCCCTTTCGAGCCACTTTCTTCTCCCACCCAGGCCCTCCCTGACCTACTCCTCCCCGCGACCTGGAAAATAGTGAGCGTCCAGACCTGTAGCCTTGGGCCCTCACCTCAGATCTGTGGGACCCCTGTTCCTCTCAGCAACCATGCGAGATTAGTGACTCACCCCTTCTACACCGGCCTGGTCTGCGGCAGCTGTCACCCCCCACCCCCACCTTCACCAGCCAGCTGTGCAGGGGAGAGGCGCCCACCTCCCAATCTGGGACTGTCCTTGGGGGCTGGACTCAGACCAGTGTTTTCCCATTTTCTCAGATTGGGTCTGAGAGACCCCAGCCCCATCCTGGGCCTGTGACTAAAGACCTTGTAGGTTGGGAGTCGCTGTATGTCCCCCTGGAGGGAATATTAATGCTGAGAGTGGCCCCAAGAGGAAAGAAAGGTGGGTCTGCAGGACAGAGGGGACCCCCGGGGAGACAGACTACCCGGTTTGCCCGGAACTGAGGGGTTCCTGGGACACGGGAACTGAAACAGGGACAGTCCTGGACAAGCAGGCACGAGTTGGTCACCCTGGAGCACATGGGCTGGCAGTGGGATCTGAGACCCACCAAGTGTGTGTTGTTAAAAATCACCACCCAGTGCCAGTATCCGACCAAACTGAGGTCAACTTCAATTTTTCTATTTAGAGGGACAAAGCCGTGCGTGTAGCGTAGAAGCGAAGTGCACCCCTAACGGGGATGCCACGTGGTGTTCCCGGGTGACCTTGCTCTGGGGCTTTGTCCAGCTCCTAACCCTTCCCCGAGGAAGCCCTGTCCCCACGCCACGTCCTCTGCACACAGCACATGCCAAGCAGAGAAGCTTGGACATAGGACGTCTCGGGGTTTACAGGTGATCGTGAGTCACAACTCTTCCTTATGAATCTCCCTCAAGTTCAAAACCAGCTGGGAAACAGTTCAAAACCAACCAGAAAGATGGAAGTTTTTAAGAGAATTTCGTGTTCTCGCTGGTAACAACAGATCAGAGGGTTCGGCTTAGGCCTGCGGCCACAGTCAAGCTCTCCGATAGCTGGCCTGGGGTCACGGTCTTGGGACCCTCTCTGGAGGGAGCGTCGGGGCTTAGAGGCTCTGGGGCTCAGAAGCCGGCACCTGTGGGCAAGGACCTGGCTTCCTATAGAATGTCCTCTTCCCCTGTGGGCTGACTCACTTCTCCCCTGAGGGCTTAGGGGAGGACAGGTGTCCCTGTCCCCATCACCCTCCCTGCTGGCCAGTAATGTAGTGCTATTTGCATTTAGGCTCTTGCTCTGGGAGAGGAAGAGGGGCCCACTGGCTATCTGGCGGGACTCTTTGATGGGAAATTCGTGACCTCACATGCCCAGGATGCTCATGGCCAGCGTTTTCTGCCCTCATGTGACTCTTTCAATTGCTGAAAAGCACTTGTCAAAATTGTTTTTTCTTTCTACGCATAAGAGGCATGTCACATCTCTTTAACAGGAAGAAAAGACTGGACACCATATTCTGTAAAGCCTATTCTGAGAGTTGCTTGCTGTCATGATTCAAAACTGGATTTTTCAATTTTTTTTTTTCCATTTAGACTTTATTCATTTTATGACTGCTTGCATTAGGGTATTCAAAATGAAATGTGTCATTTCCCGCCAAAAATATGCCGATCTATTTCTGAGACATTGCACAGCCTCCTAACATCTAATGAAATGCTCCATTCTGGGCGCCTGCTTCTGCTGCTGGCTCTGGGTGCCCAAGACATTGGGGGGACCCTGTGTGATCACAGCTGTATCTAGTCTTGTTTCCTCCACGGAGCCAGCACACCCCCTCCCAGACCTCCACATTGTCACGTCTGCTCTCGTTCAGCAAAATGTTTGTTGGGCGCATGCTTCGTGCTGGGGCCCGTGCAGGGTAAGGAAGTGTAACAGACCGTGTCTGATGCGGTCCCCACCTTCGGGCTTTTGTGGGAGGGAAACAGACAACAGCAATCCGTCAGGTGAGTGCCGTGAGATCCGTTCACAGGATGACACAGGGATCCCAGAGGGCACCTGACCCCATGGACTCAGGAAGCAGGGCAAGCTTCCAGGAGGAGACAACAGCTAATGTGGCCTGAGGCTGAGTCGGTGTGAGCTCGGTGAAGGCCTGGGGCTGAGGCTGGTGTGGGGGAGGTGGTGATGCTCTAGGCAGGGGGAGCAGCAGGTGCAGAGGCCCTGAGGTGAAGGAAGACTGGGCTTGGTGGCCCCCAGGAGCGATGGGCTGTCCCTGAGGGCTTTAAGTGGAAGCAGATTTTTGAGAGGACGCGAGGGCTTGAGAGCAGAGAGGGCTCTGGGTCCAGACAGGAGGCTGGAGTGACGGTGGCCGTGGTTGTGCAGCGGGTGGGTGTTTGAACCAGGAGGAGGTGGACCCAATGCATGGGAAGGGAAGGAAAAGGTGGACTCGAGGCTGCTCCCTACTTCCTGGTTTGGGTGAAGTGGGGCTCTTCCCCCACAGAGGGACCGGGGAGGCCAGGGAGGCATCAGAGGGAGATGCCATGGGGCGGTCTGGGCTGGAGAGCAGAGGGGGCACAGGGACAGGTAGAATCCCCAGGGAGACGAGGGGGGAAAGCCAAGGGCAGGGCCCCAAGGGGACGAGAAGCTTCAGCCACCAGGGAGGAGGAAAAAGCCAGGAGGATCACACGGCAGCCGAGGGAGGCTGGGATGCCCGGAAAGGGGCGTGGTCCTCAGGCTGGAGGCAAGGAGGCTGTCTGTCCCGCTGAATGCACACGTCCATGCACACTGTCACACACGGACACCCCCAGCCCACGCCCCCCCCCCGCCGGGTCCACCCAACAGCCCATCTCTTAGGTGGGCTCCTCCTAAAGACATACCTATGTACCTCCATCCAGAGAAACAGCTGCCCACCTCCCAGCCCAGACCCAAGAAGAGGCAGACTGCCCCCTGCCCCTGGCACCTGCCCTCGGCAGGCGCTCGCCCACCTGCCTCCGCCCACCCACGCCCTGGTGCTCAGCACACCCCTCACCCCCCGGTGCACCTCGCCGCTCGGGGCTTCTGCCGCAGGGGTGCAGACTTGAGGGCTGGGTTAGAAATCCCCATGGCCCGCCTGTGGGACCTCGCACGAGCGACCTAACTAGGCAGCCATGTCCTCCCAGGCTGCCTATGCCGTGGGCTGGGCCTGAAGGGCTGGATGAGATCCTCAGCATGAAGCCCCCATCACACCTTAGACCTCGGTGACACTCAGCGGGCCCGCTGGGCACCGAGTCAGGCTCCCACTGAATGCACACCGACTCCCTCCTGGACACACACACACACACACACACACACACACATATACACAAACACCCAAGTGCAGGGGCACACACACACACACACACACACACACACACAGATATCCATGATCCACTTGATCCCTGAGCAAACACCTGTCAAAGCCAAACATCTGTACAGACTAAGAAATTCTGTTTCGATGCCCCCCCACTGCCCCAGGATGGGACGAGGAGGCCAGGAGCCGAGTGGAGGAGGAGGCCCCCTACACACGCGGCTGGGGTGAAAGGCCCCCGGGCAGCACTGGTTCTCACGTGTGTCCCTCTGTCCCTGCTGTTTTCCAGTGGCTGAAGCAAATAGAGGGGACTGAGGCGGCCCTGACCCAGAAGATGCTGGATCTGGAGAAGGAGAAGGTAAAAGACTTAGCCCTCTGGGAGGCAGGCGGGTGGAAAGGGTTCAGACAATTTCCCTCCCAGGACGGCTTCTCGTGTCTTTTCGCGCGCATTTATTTGCACGCGTTTCTAAATTTTGCTTTTGCCCCAGTGGCCGTTCTGGGTAATTGTCATCCATTGGCTTACTCATCCACTCGCTCGGTCATTCACTTCATACGTATTTTTGGAGGCTCTTTATCCCAGGCGCCATGCCAGGATTAGAGGTCTGGTAATGAATATGCGGGGTCCCTGCCTCGAGGGCCGAGCTCACAAGCCTGGGGGACGTGTGCTCATGAGCTGACAGCCACAGTGTAACCTGAGGACACCAGGATGGGAATGTGGTGATGCCGGGGCACTGGGCCCAGCGGCCTCGGAGACACACAGCTGGGCCTCCCGACTTTGCTGGCCCCCTTAATGGCCATGAGAGCTTGGGAACGTGGCACTGGACCCTGGCGTCCTTATTGCCAAGTGGGGGTTCCAAGTTCCCCAGCCTGGGGCTGTCAGAGATGGCTTCCCAGAAGAAGTGGCTCCCGAGAGCCTTCAAAGACCAATTCAAGTTTTGCAAGTAGAAATGAGAGGTGAGAACGGGAGGTAGAAGGATGAGCTTCACACCAGCCAAGTGGTGTGAGAGAGTCCTGGCTTGGAAACTGGTCCCTCCTCTGCCACCAGAGCACTGGGGCATCCAGGGCAAGGCACTGGTCCTCTCTGGTCCTGTTTCCTCATCTGTAAAGTCAAGGGACTGCAGTAGACCAATCGTCACCTTGAAAGTCTCAAGTCAGTCCTGGGGATTTGCCTTCAGGACGCATGGTGCATGCAGGGACTAAAAGAGTGAGCCAGTTGGTGCGGGGGGTGGGGGGGAGGGCACGCACAGCAAGGAGACCGGTCAGGAGGTGGGGAGGTGATGCTGTTGGTGTGGGGGGGGGTGGGGAGAGCCTCATCTGGGAACTGTTGAGACGGTCTTCAGGGGCCACCGGGACGTGACAAGAGGAACTGAGAAGGATTCCTGCTTGGCCACCGGGTGGGAGGGGTGTCACGTCCTTGCGGTCGTGGAAGGGAAGCCGGGAGGGGGTGGGATCACGGTTCCTGGGGCAGACCATCGCCTCCCTCCTCGCCTGAGCACCTGGCGGGTCCCCGGCTTGGTGGGACTGCCACTCTCTAGCAGAGGTGATCACGTGAGCTCTGAAGATCTTCCCTGTGATGAGTTCTCACGCTGATCTTGATCTTGGGGGGGGCCTCCCCTTTTCAGGACCTGTTCAGCAGGCAGAAGGGCTACCTGGAGGAAGAGCTGGACTACAGGAAGGAGGCCCTGGACCAGGCTTACCTGGTAGGACCAGACGCGGGTTGGATGCTTTGGCTCGTTGAACTCACCCTTAGGGGCTGTTTTTCCCTTCGGGGCTGGCACCGCGTTTAGGGGTCTTACAAGGGCCGCGTGGGCGCCATCAAAATGCCCTGTCTCTGTCCTGACCGGAAGGACCGTACCGAGAAATTGGTTTTTTTCTCCCAATCAAGCATGATTTTCAAAAAGTTACCCTGATGGTTTCTTTAGACATGCGCATCCAATGCCAGTAGTCGTTTGAGATGCGTGAGAAGAAAGCATCTCTCTTCTGTGTTTGGTTGTACTTAAATACTTATTTATGCATCACCCTCCCACCAAGCAAGTTTTCCCGGAAACAGGAACGAGGGTCAGTCACCAAGGAACACAGAGGCAGAGCACTGAGCAGAGGCAGGTGATCGTTAGAGCCAGAGGGACCTGCCGTGAGGTCCTGCGCAATATTGCATGTGGGTCACACAATCTGTTCCGGGCTTCCCGGTGAGTAGCTTCAAATGGGATCATGCCCAGGATCATATGTCATAGGGCTTTGAGGACACTCCTGGCACCGAGTGAGACCGGGAGACAGGAGGGGCACCGTCAGGGTGTCCCCACGGCACAGAGAGCGAGAGAGCTCAGGGTCACATCTTGCAGGAAGAAGCGGTGTTGTACCCAAAGCCGCGAGTCAGTCTTTGCCCGGGTCATTTGTGGTTGAAATTATTTTCCAAAATGGGTTAGTGCCTGTGACCTACAGAGTCAACACGTGAAAAATGACTTTCCAACCCTCGTTTCCATGAGCATGTCCGGAAGATGGAGAGCAGGTGGCCCGGGCTCGGTGCAGACAGGAGATGCTGGGGGTGAGGGCTCGCCTGCCTCCTTGAGGCCCTTGGCCTGCCTGGGAGTGTGGACGGCATGGAGCCCAGAGGGAGTAGGCCGGTGGATTGAGCCTTGCTGGGTCTGACGTTTGCCGTCCAGGGCTTACTTGCGGGCACACGACTCTATAACGGTGTTGAGGGCCCTGCTGAGCGTGAGCCCCATGGAGGGTTGCCTCCTTCCCTTCCCTCGCTGGTTTTGCCTCGACTCTGCCCACCCTTGGTCTTTCGGTGAACGCCTTTCCCGGCGTCACGCACCGTCTGTCACGCGGCACTGCCTCCCCGAGCACTTCCGGAAATCTCCGCGCAACGTGACTTGTGTTCCCTTGTTCCCGAGGAGAGGGGAGTTGGGAGGGCTTCACAGGCTCTCAAGGCAACCGAATAAGTTCGGAAAACCCCGAAGGGCTTCTTCAGTCCTTGAATACGTTGATGGGTAGGCCAGGGCTCCGAGAGGATCATAAGCAAGGAAATTGTCAATTGTCAGATGGTTCGTGGGCCATTTTTTCAAGGGACATCGTGCAGGACTGGCGATTTTCAACACATTTTGGAAAAGCTTGGTGTCCACGCTTGGCTGTCTAAGCACCATCGGCAGGAGGGCCCTGGGGGACCCTCAGAGTCCTGCTTCTGCAGAGGAGGCCCCTGGGCGTGCTGACCCCGCCACGCTGTAGGAACTACGTGCAGTCCCAGACCTTTCCAGAGCCTCGGGTGGGATTTCAGGCACGTGACGAGGTTGCGTTCTGATGCCGTGTTGGAGTGACTTGAACAGTCAGGGGAATGCCACGCTCCCAGAGGGTGACAGTGCCGTGTGCCCGGGCAGGAGTGAGGACGGCAGGCGCCACGTTGCTGGCCTGCATGCCTTTGACATTGCTCTGAAATGGGGCAGGTCCACAAGGGAGCTTCCGGAATCGGGGGGCGTGGGGTCCTGGCTGGAAGCTGATGACAGCTCTTGAACGGGGAGGGGGTGAGCCAGCAGGGCACAGGGACAGGCAGGCTTCATGTGCAGCCCGCATGGGGACCCCTGGGCTGGGCCGGTGTGGCTGAGACTCCCACCTTCTGGGGCCAGGGGAGGGGAAGGTGATTATGTCTGTTGGTTAAGACTGGGCCTGGCCTGATGGGTCTGGAATCCCCCCGGGGGGTCCGCACAGCCACGCAGGCTAGAGGGGCGGCCTCAAGCCACCTCTAGCGTCTGTTTGGCATTTTCCACCCAAACTAAAGACCGGTCCATCTGGTCTCGGGAAGACAAGGAACCGTTCCTTAGCCCCTAAGGTCCCTGAGCTGGAATCCCCGAGGCCTAGGTAGGTGGGGAAGTTACTGGTGCGGATGCAGACCCAGCAGCCTGACCCGCGACGGGGTTGGCATCCGAGGACGCTGTGGGGGGCGGATTTAGGGAGGCAGAGAAGGAGATAATTCTCTCTTTTGTCCCTAGATATTCCCATGAGGTAACTATATTTTAAGTGTCTTACGGTGAAGTTGGGAAGAAATAGCTTCCTCTAACGATTAAAACTCTTGCCTTTCACGAGGTGCCTTCGACCGGCCACTAACCTCTCATCCGCTTCGCTAACACGCGGTGTCTTGCGGGGAGGGCACGGTTAGAACGTGGTTACTATTTGCTGTGGGTGGACATTGCATTCCTCGCTAGCTGGCTGAAAACCACGCGGGTGCAATTTGACCCATATCTCCCCCGCTGACGCCCATGATCAAAGGGGAGATTTGTTCCCGAGGAGCGGGGAGAATGCATTGGGGGCCGAGGATAAAAGGAAAAGTCTCTTGAATCACACGCTCTGCGGGGCGGTTACGATTATTTCTTCTTCCTGCCCTGGTCCCCTCCCGCACAGAGTAGGGCATCTCGATCGAATGGAGCGAGACATGTTCTCCAAAAGCTGCTGCGCCCGGGGCCCGAAAGGGGCTCCCTCGCTCCCCGCCACCCGTGTCTGCTGGCTGCTCGACGAGGCGCCCCCCCCCCCCCCGCCCCGTGCCCCGACCCCGCACGCCTCCCCTCCCTGCCTGAGCTCCTCAGCTCTGCCTCCCTCAGCTGCAGTGTCCCGGCCGTCACTGTCGACCCGTTTGTGACCTTGCGCTGTCTGTGTGATTTGGGCCACTCAGAAAATCCAGGAGCTGGAGGCCACGCTGTACAACGCGCTGCAGCAGGACCCGGGGCGGAGGGCCAGCGAGGCGCTGAGCGAGGGCCAGCGGGAGGATCTGCAGGCCGCCGTGGAGAAAGTGCGCAGGCAGATCCTGAGGCAGAGCCGCGAGTTCGACAGCCAGGTTCTGCGGGAGCGCATGGAACTATTGCAGCAGGCCCAGCAGGTGAGGGGCAGGTGGCTGGCGCCGGGTGCCCCTTGCCCTCTTCCCAGCCTCGGACCCCTCCGACGGGCCCCTGGGTGCTCCAGGCGTGTTGGATGGGCGGCTGGCAGCGGAGCGAGCTTCCGTGCAGTGAGGCGTGTTCTCCCAACATGGCAGGTGCATTCCTGGCAAAGCGGAGCGACGTCCGCAAACCGTTTTTTCTGATGCGCGTTGATTTCAAGGATAGGGCCCGCCCCCTGGCTGAGCGGTGATGCAAACCGAGGCCGGGGGTCCCCTGGGTCCCCCACCTCCTGCATCTGTGTTCGATTGGAAAGTCAGGTTCTTTTTTTTTTTTTTTTTTAAATGTTTAGTTATTTTTGAGAGAGAGAGAGAGACAGGTAGAATGCGAGTGGGTTACGGGCAGAGAGAGAGGGAGGCACAGAATCTGAAGCAGGCTCCAGGCTCCGAGCTGGCAGCCTAGAGCCCCACGCGGGGCTTGAACCCACGAGCTGTGAGATCGTGACCTGAGCCGAAGTCGGACGCTTAACCTCCTGAGTCACCCAGGCGCCCCTAAAAATCAGGTTCTTAAAGCCAAGAGGCATTGCCGAGCCGTTTGCTCTTTTGCTGTATGTCGTGACGATGGCCGATCTGAGCCCTGGACCCGGAGGCCCTATTAGTTGTTAACTCCGAAAACCTAAGTGTATTCCGAGGTTCGGAGTCCTGTGTGAGTGACGTGGGCTTGGCTGCAAGGCCTCCAGGGTGACCATGGGGACAAAGAGGTGGCAGCAGCATGCTGACACTTGAGCGCTCACGGTTGCAGACCCTTGACTGCCGCCCTCCCCGTCTGCAGGGTGGGGACGATGATGTCCATTCTCGATGCGAACACTAGAGCTCAAGAAGGTTAAGTCGAGTGCCTGAAGGTCACACAGCTAGCGGTGGCGGGGGGGGGGGGGGTCCCAAAAGTGAGAAAGGACCTGGGTGACCAGGGGGATGAGGCGACGTCACGGCAGGCAGAGCAGGCAGACGCGTCAGGAAGGGGCAGGGGAGAGTCGTGTCTGAAGACGGCACAGGCCCCAGGGGATTCGGGAAGGCACAAGGGGACACAGACTGCACGTGGTGCAGGAGAGAGAGAGAGGAGGTGGTGAGGGAAGGGGGGCCAACAGGCTGGGAGGGCTCTTCATTCAAGACTTGGTTTCGCTGAAAGGGCACGCAGGCAGCCCCTGGGACCCCCGCCTGGCTGTGGCCCCCGTCCCCGCGCTGCCTGCTCTGTGCCGGCAGCCTCTGCTCATCTGCCCGGAAGCAGCGAGCCTCCAGAGTGCACACGCGTTCGCACACACAGCCTGTGTAGACGGAGAGGGAGTCTTCACGACTAGGGAGGTTCCTGATCAGGTTGGAACAGCAAGGGGAAAGGGGATGGAGAGGCTGGAGAAGGAGGGAGGAGAAGGGAAAGTCATCCATCCACTGACTGAGAAGGTCCGATGTGCAGAAGGGACGAGTGAGGCCAGGATACAGACCAGCGGGCGAGGGGGAGGCTCATGCTTCTGAGCAGGGCCTGGGGGGTGGGGGCGGGGAGGAGGAAACAGTGGTGAAGCTTTGTGCCCTCACGCAGGGTCGGGGGGTGACGGTGCTGAGGGGAGAAGAGAGTCAGGCCACCTTTGCTCACATGAGGACCGCGGGAGGGGCGGAGACAGAAGGGAGGACTAGGAATCCCCGTGGCCCCAAGTAGGTGGGGCAGTTGCTGGTTCAGGAGAGGCCACTGGGATGGAGACCAAGAATTTGCAGGTGACAGTGACCAGAGTGATTGTCAGCCTTGCAGGGCGGAGCGGGGAGGGAAAGGGAGGCAAGAGAGGGAGGGAGAGGAGGGGCTTACGGTCAGTTACCATCAAGGAGATCCTGGCGCAGGGATATCGGCGTGGGCGTTTGCCTTTGAGAACACTGTCACTGAGCCGCCTCTGTTACTGTCACATCAACAGTGACAAGTGGCCTGGGGCACCCCCAGCCCGGTGGGGACCCCAAACACAGCACAGATCCTGACCAACTCTTGTGGCTGAGGCTGTTGCGCCAGAATGCACCTGCTGAAGACGTGCAGGGGAGGGTCTCCTTCCGCAAGGCTGGCGAGGCGCCCAGTGCAGGGCGTTACTGAGCCGGGTCTGAAGATAAATAGGAAGATGCCCGGTGGCCCTCAAGGGGGGATAAGTAGCTTTTCAGACGGCAGCGCAGCATGGCACCGTCAGCTTGGGGTGACAGAGTGCTTAAAAACACAAACGCTGCGAGCAGACGGTACGGCTCTGAACCCTATTCTCCTACTAGCTGTGTGGCCTTGGCCAAGCGACTTGACCTATCTGAGCCTCAGTCTCCTCCTGAGGATGGTAATAACGCCTGCTCATTGGGATGTTGTAAGGTTTAAATGGACTCTCACGGGTGAAGTGCTCCCAGTAAGGGTAGGCGGCTATTTTTACTGCCAGTGTAGAGGGTGAGCAGGAGCCCGATGCTGGCTGGTATCTTATGTCCAGCACCGGGCCTCATTGGTGGGGCCTGCTGACCGTGCGGTGAATGGAGGCGTTGTTCAGAGAACCCAGCTCAAAGCAGAGCGGCATGCGTGTGTTTGAACCGAGAGGTCATTACCCGACTCGAGGGCCCCAATCTCACGGAAGTGCTTCTGACGGTCTAAGTCTGGAATGTACGAGGAGCCAGTGAGCACATCCTGAAGACACGGGGCATTGCGGCTTTTGGCCGTGACTCCTGGGGAACGCACGGTGTCCCGTGTGCCAAGAAAGGAAGGGAGCTGGGTGTTTTAAAAAAGAAAAAGAAAAAAAAAAAAAAAAAAGGAAGAAATCCAAGCTGCCCGCGTAGGGAGATTGAGGACTGGGACCCCCTAAGAGAGAAAAACCATTTTTAACAGGAGGGTTTTGGAGTGTCAGCTAGGATCACATGGGACACATCACTTCCTTTTACTTTTCTCATGTACCTAAGCGTGGAGAAAGTTAATGGCTTGACCCAGCACTGCAAATTGTGCTCCACTGTCTCCGGATCCTGTCCAAATGAGTTGAAAATTCTGCTGAAGGTACAGGGTAGGCTTCTATGAAAACACGCGGGTCTGCGTGTGGCGGGCGACATTGACAAAGTCACTGAATGGCACGCCCCTATGAGGCTTGGAGGAGGCAAGACACACGGATCGATTAGCTAGCGCCTGGAGCATGGTGGGTGTTCAGTAAAAGGAAGACCCTCCCCTTTGTAGAACAGCCCCCGTCTCCGTCCATCCCTGCTACTCAAAGTGTGGTCCGTGGACCAGCGGCGGTGGCGTCACCTGGAAGCTGCTAGAAATGCAGACCCCCGGGTCCACCCCAGACCTGCCGAATCGGATGCTGCCTTTGACAAGATTCCCAGGTGATTTCCGTGCAGCTTCAACTCGCTCAGTTTGGGCTAGTCATCAACAGAGATCCGGGGCTGTGAGCAGAGGGGAGCAAGGTCCCGCCTCCATCCGCCCGGGGCACCGTAACAAAACGCCGCGGGCAGGACTCGAACGTGCGTCTGTGTCTCACAGCTCTGGAGGCTGGCAGTCCAAGAGCCAGAGGCTGGCTGATTCGGTTGCTGGTGAGGACTCTTCCTGGCTTACAGACGGCCTCCTTCTGTGCCCTCAAATGGCCAGCGGTGCCCGAGGTAGGGAAAGGGGGACAAAGGAGGACGAGGAAGAGAGGGAGAGCAGGTCGGAGGGAGATCGTTCTCTTCTTAGAAGTCCCCCAGTCCTACCAGATCAGGGACGCACCCTATGACCTCCACTAACCTTCTTAACCTTACCATCACCTGAAGGTCGCATCTCCAGATACAGTCATGCTGGGAGCTGGGCTTCAGCCTAGAATTTGGGGGGCACCGTTCTGTTCACAGCAGGGTCTCCTCCCTTCGTTGGTTCTGGAAGGACATGCGTTCCCCTTCCTTCTTGCCCTCCTTTCCTCACCCTGTTGCAGAGTCAGCCCAGCCCAGGTGAGCCCCCTCCTCCACCACAATGTGCCACGGAATCCAGAGGGCAGGGCCCAACTCCTCGCTGCCCTGGGCTCGGCTCCCGAATCGACGGCAAGTCCTGACGCTCCGGCTTCAGCTTCTCCATCTGTCCTCCGGGCAGCTTGGAGCGGTGCCACCGCCAGGCTTTGCCTTGAGGGTCCCGTGCTTGTCACCCCGCAGGTGGAAATGCTTGGCCAAACTGTCCCTGTGTGGTGCAAGCATATCCCAGACGGCTCCCCCTCCCTGCCGAGCGCCACATGTGTAACCGCACCAGGCATGGGAGCCCCGGCCGGCATCTCGGTGCCTTCGAAAAAGGCGCTCAGACTTCACAGCAAGTCTGTTCCCTGCAACAGAATTTCCTGGAGTTGGGTCGTGGGGGGGTTGATGCCTGAGCAGAGGGGAAGGTGTCCTTACAGCAAGCCCAGGGACAACAGGGCATCGGTAAAAGCGAGGTTTTGCGGCTTCCTGCTTCCCTTCAACGGTTATTTACCTGCCGAGCACCTATCATGTGCCAGGCATGGGTCCGGCTACTGGGGCCGGGGCAGTGAGCGATGTCGCTGCTTTCATGGAGAGCATGTTCCTGTAATCCAGTGAGGGGCACTCGCAGCACACATAAGTGCCAACGATGTCAGACAGGGTTAAGACGACACGAAAGGCTCTGTGCAGAGAGCAGCACGTACAAAGGCCCTGGGGTGGGAACAGGGCCACCATGCTTGAGGTCTATAAGCCAGAGTTTTCAAAAGTAGCACCCGCCGTATGTAGGATTTAAAAAAATCTGACCTGGTAGTTGTAATGAACATCGCCCAAACACCAGTTTGTACAGAATGCCCCAATTTGTAAGTCTTCAACCCAGTTTGGTAGATGGGGAAACAGAGGCCCAGTGGCCGAAGCAGCTGGATAAAGGCCAGCCCCCAAGAACAGTGTGGCCCTTCCACTTGTGGCCACCTCTGAGTTCACGTCCAATGCTCTGCTCTCCACATCGGACTAACTCCTTGAGTTTCCGGCTTGCTTTTTGCAATGGTCTGTTCTAATTTGATAGGGTCTTCAGACATTCGACATTAAAAAAAATAATACTGAAAAATCTGCATTTTTTTCCCCCAAAGAGAAAAGAGGGTTAAGGGCCCGAGCATTTCAAACATGCATCACAGTGATTTTTTTTTTCCTTCTAGGAACGTAAAATGCAGTGCGTTGGTTATATGCGGAAAGCTATGGGGTTAGGAGGACAGGCCCTTGGGTCAGACAGGTTTGGATTCAAATCCAGCCCCCACTTACAGTGTAACCCGAGCCTCAGTGTCGTCCTCCCCTGTAGAATGGGGACAGTGAGAGCAGCATGTTGAGCGGGGGTCAGTGGAGAATTTATATGCAGTGCTGGGAAAAGTGTGTGCCACAAACTAAGAGCTGAACACATATGAGTTAATATCTGCCACACCTGACCTTCCCCACCCAGACGACCTTTGCTATGAAGGGAGAAGGGAGAAGACAAACCTTGGCCTTGTAGAGTCACGCCTGGCAATGATAACAGGGAGCTTGAGAGTGGGGGGCCGAGGACCTGGGCCAGCTCTGCTGGGGACCCTGACACCTGAGGAGTGGGAAGGGGCTGTCCCCTACTTGAAGTCCCCCAGTTGTCCCCTTATCCTTGGACTAGAATCCAAGGCTGCGTGTGGCCTGGCCCTCTTGACTGTGTCCCCTCCCCACTGTGACCCGGGCTGGCACCTGCTGTGCCCTGCGAGGGACAGGCTTCTTCTGTCATACGGCTTCCATTCAGACGTACCCCCGAGAGCCGCCGGCCCCACAGCCCTGTGTAACTAGCTGCCCCCCCCCCGATTTATTCCCTTCCTGTCGCTTCTCACTACCTGACCGTCTCCCCCGTCGGCATATCGGCGCTGTGAGGCCAGGCACCTCTTCCTCAAAGCCCAGAAGTTGTTCCTGGGGGATTTTCTCCAGTCCTTTGAAAGCTGTAAAGCGCCACCCTCCCTCCACGTGGCGCGGTAGTGTAGGAGGCCCTTCCCCCAGCCCCACCCCAGGGTCCCCGTTTCACCCTCGGGGGCTGGGGTCACTGTGCAGATGTTAGAGAAGAGGGTTCCGATTCAAGAGATCACGTGACTCCCTAACATCCACCAGCTGGAAAGCTTGGGGCGCAGGACCCAGGCCAGAGTCCAGCTGAGCTCTGTGTTCATTCTCGGGTGCTCTCTGCCTCCTCACCGTGCGAGGGGATCCTTGGGGGACGGTCACGGCCACGCTGAGGTCCACACGGCTTCCCTCAGGTGGAAGAGAATTAGAAATGCCCGGGTTTGCTGATCCTTGACAGGGTACCTACTCTGTGCCAACCCTGCTCTGAGCCCTTTGCTCAGATTCACTTGTTAGATCCTCAGACACGGGCAAACTGTGACCCCCCCATCTACAGATCGGGAAACCAAGGCCCAGAGAGGTTGAATCACTTGCCCAAGGCCTCATCTCTGAGGACAAACCATCTTCTGTGTCTTCTCTGCTACCCGCGTGATCTTTCCCAAACCAAATTCTCATCCCTTCCCTGCTGGAAACCCATCACAGGCTCCCCATGACTCCCCCAAGTCTCTGAGCTCCTCAAGGGGACATTCCAGACCCTCCAAGCTCCGCCTCTGTCCCCCTCCTCCCTCCCTCCCTGCACACCCAGTTCCCTCTGCTTGGGAGTCTGTCGAACCACTGTGAGTCCTGGGCTGGGCTGCGCCTGTTCCTGCCCCTCCAGCCCCACGGCTCAGTGCCCCCGCTGTTCTGCCCTCTGGGCTCCAGTGCACCTGCCCGGGGCACCCACGTAGGATAGCACCCCGCCCCCTTCCCTCCCCTGCCTGGTTTTCTCCGTGACGTTTGTGTTCATTCAGTGCCCCATCTCGGTATTCGTATCAATGCTTCTGTCTGAACCCTGACTGGACCACAAACTCCTTAGGGCCCCGGGCATAGTGTCCGTAGAGGTGGTTCTCAAAGTGGGTCCCCAGACAAGCAGCATCTGCATCACTCAGGAACTTGCTGGAGACGCCGCTTCTCAGGATCGGCCCCCAGAAACTGAGCTGGAAACCGGTGGGGGCACAGCGATCCACAAGCCCTCAGAAGGCTTCCCCAGGCCTGGCTAAGGGTCCGTGGAGGCCACATGCTTATTTAGACTGACCT